>NC_067456.1:27298187-27663874 GCF_025434085.1 Hippocampus zosterae | reverse complement strand
TTACTAGTGAACATGTAAGGCCATAAACTTGCCCACTAGTTTACTAGTAAGATCATTTTGACGCTTACTAGTGAACATGTAAGGCCATAAATGTGCCCACTAGTTCACTAGTAAGATCATTTTGAGGCTTACTCGTTGACATGTAAGCCGCAAAACGCCCATTAGGTTACTCGTAAGATCATTTTGAGGCTTACAAGTGAACATGTAAGGCCATAAATGTGCCCACTAGTTCACTAGTAAGATCATTTTGAGGCTTAGTAGTTGACATGTAAGCCACAAAATGCCCACTAGTTCACTAGTAAGATCATTGTGAGGCTTAGTAGTTGACATGTAAGCCGCAAAACGCCCAATAGCTCACTCGTAAGATCATTTTGAGGCTTACGAGTTGACATGTAAGCCACAAAACGCCCACTAGTTCACTAGTAAGGTCATTTTGACGCTTACTAGTGAACATGTAAGGCCATAAATGTGCCCACTAGTTTACTAGTAAGATCATTTTGACGCTTACTAGTGAACATGTAAGGCCATAAATGTGACCACTAGTTGACTAGTAAGATCATTTTGAGGCTTACTAGTTGACATGTAAGCCGCAAAACGCCCACGAGTTCACTGGTAAGATCATTTTGATGCTTACTAGTGAACATGTAAGCCACAAAACACTCACTAGTTAACTAATAAGGTCATTTTGACACTTACTAGTGAACATGTAAGCCACAAAACGCCCACTAGTTCACTAGTAAGATCATTTTGAGGCTTACTTGTTGACATGCAAGCCGCAAAATGCACAAGAGTTCACTAGTAAGATCATTTTGACGCTTACTAGTGAACATGTAAGGCCATAAATGTGCCCACTAGTTCACTAGTAAGATCATTTTGAGGCTTACTAGTGAACATGTAAGCCACAAAACGCCCACTAGTTCACTAGTAAGATCATTTTGAGGCTTACTAGTTGACATGTAAGCCACAAAACGCCCCTTAGCTCACTTGGAAGATCATTTTGAGGCTTACTAGTGAACATGTAAGCCACAAAACGCTCACTAGTTCACTAGTAAGGTCATTTTGACGCTTACTCGTGACCATGTAAGCCACAAATTGTCACTAGTTCACTAGTAAGGTCATTTTCACGCTTACTAGTGAACATGTAAGGCCATAAACTTGCCCACTAGTTTACTAGTAAGATCATTTTGACGCTTACTAGTGAACATGTAAGGCCATAAATGTGCCCACTAGTTCACTAGTAAGATCATTTTGAGGCTTACTCGTTGACATGTAAGCCGCAAAACGCCTCTTAGCTTACTCGTAAGATCATTTTGAGGCTTACAAGTGAACATGTAAGGCCATAAATGTGCCCACTAGTTCACTAGTAAGATCATTTTGAGGCTTAGTAGTTGACATGTCAGCCACAAAATGCCCACTAGTTCACTAGTAAGATCATTGTGAGGCTTAGTAGTTGACATGTAAGCCGCAAAACGCCCACTAGCTCACTCGTAAGATCATTTTGAGGCTTACGAGTTGACATGTAAGCCACAAAACGCCCACTAGTTCACTAGTAAGGTCATTTTGACGCTTACTAGTGAACATGTAAGGCCATAAATGTGCCCACTAGTTTACTAGTAAGATCATTTTGACGCTTACTAGTGAACATGTAAGGCCATAAATGTGCCCACTAGTTCACTAGTAAGATCATTTTGAGGCTTACTGGTTGACATGTAAGCCACAAAATGCCCACTAGTTCACTAGTAAGATCATTTTGAGGCTTACTAGTTGACATGTAAGCCGCAAAACGCCCACGAGTTCACTGGTAAGATCATTTTGATGCTTACTAGTGAACATGTAAGCCACAAAACGCTCACTAGTTCACTAGTAAGGTCCTTTTGACGCTTACTAGTGAACATGTAAGCCACAAAACACCCACTAGTTCACTAGTAAGATCATTTTGAGGCTTACTTGTTGACATGCAAGCCGCAAAACGCCCACTAGTTCACTAGTAAGATCATTTTGACACTTACTCGTGAACATGTAAGCCACAAAACGCCCACTAGTTCACTAGTAATCATTTTGAGGCTTACTAGTTGACATATAAGCCGCAAAACGCCCACGAGTTCACTGGTAAGATCATTTTGATGCTTACTAGTGAACATGTAAGCCACAAAACGCTCACTAGTTCACTAGTAAGGTCATTTTGACGCTTACTAGTGAACATGTAAGCCACAAAACACTCACTAGTTAACTAGTAAGGTCATTTTGACACTTACTAGTGAACATGTAAGCCACAAAACGCCCATTAGTTCACTAGTAAGATCATTTTGAGGCTTACTTGTTGACATGCAAGCCGCAAAATGCACAAGAGTTCACTAGTAAGATCATTTTGACGCTTACTAGTGAACATGTAAGCCACAAAACGCTCATTAGTTAACTAGTAAGGTCATTTTGACACTTACTAGTGAACATGTACGCCACAGAACGCCCACTAGTTCACTAGTACGATCATTTTGAGGCTTACTTGTTGACATGCAAGCCGCAAAACGCCCACTAGTTCACTAGTAAGATCATTTTGACGCTTACTCATGAACATGTAAGCCACAAAACGCCCACTAGTTCACTAGTAATCATTTTGAGGCTTACTAGTTGACATGTAAGCCGCAAAACGCCCACGAGTTCACTGGTAAGATCATTTTGATGCTTACTAGTGAACATGTAAGCCACAAAACGCTCACTAGTTCACTAGTAAGGTCATTTTGACGCTTACTAGTGAACATGTAAGCCACAAAACACTCACTAGTTAACTAATAAGGTCATTTTGACACTTACTAGTGAACATGTAAGCCACAAAACGCCCACTAGTTCACTAGTAAGATCATTTTGAGGCTTACTTGTTGACATGCAAGCCGCAAAATGCACAAGAGTTCACTAGTAAGATCATTTTGACGCTTACTAGTGAACATGTAAGGCCATAAATGTGCCCACTAGTTCACTAGTAAGATCATTTTGAGGCTTACTAGTGAACATGTAAGCCACAAAACGCCCATTAGTTCACTAGTAAGATCATTTTGAGGATTACTAGTTGACATGTAAGCCACAAAACGCCCCTTAGCTCACTCGGAAGATCATTTTGAGGCTTACTAGTGAACATGTAAGCCACAAAACGCTCACTAGTTCACTAGTAAGGTCATTTTGACGCTTACGGGTGAACATGTAAGCCACAAATTGTTACTAGTTCACTAGTAAGGTCATTTTCACGCTTACTAGTGAACATGTAAGGCCATAAACTTGCCCACTAGTTTACTAGTAAGATCATTTTGACGCTTACTAGTGAACATGTAAGGCCATAAATGTGCCCACTAGTTCACTAGTAAGATCATTTTGAGGCTTACTCGTTGACATTTAAGCCGCAAAACGCCCCTTAGCTTACTCGTAAGATCATTTTGAGGCTTACAAGTGAACATGTAAGGCCATAAATGTGCCCACTAGTTCACTAGTAAGATCATTTTGAGGCTTAGTAGTTGACATGTCAGCCACAAAATGCCCACTAGTTCACTAGTAAGATCATTGTGAGGCTTCGTAGTTGACATGTAAGCCGCAAAACGCCCACTAGCTCACTCGTAAGATCATTTTGAGGCTTACGAGTTGACATGTAAGCCACAAAACGCCCACTAGTTCACTAGTAAGGTCATTTTGATGCTTACTAGTGAACATGTAAGGCCATAAATGTGCCCACTAGTTTACTAGTAAGATCATTTTGACGCTTACTAGTGAACATGTAAGGCCATAAATGTGCCCACTAGTTCACTAGTAAGATCATTTTGAGGCTTACTGGTTGACATGTAAGCCACAAAATGCCCACTAGTTCACTAGTAAGATCATTTTGAGGCTTACTAGTTGACATGTAAGCCGCAAAACGCCCACGAGTTCACTGGTAAGATCATTTTGATGCTTACTAGTGAACATGTAAGCCACAAAACGCTCACTAGTTCACTAGTAAGGTCATTTTGACGCTTACTAGTGAACATGTAAGGCCATAAATGTGCCCACTAGTTCACTAGTAAGATCATTTTGAGGCTTACTGGTTGACATGTAAGCCACAAAATGCCCACTAGTTCACTAGTAAGATCATTTTGAGGCTTACTAGTTGACATGTAAGCCGCAAAACGCCCACGAGTTCACTGGTAAGATCATTTTGATGCTTACTAGTGAACATGTAAGCCACAAAACACTCACTAGTTAACTAGTAAGGTCATTTTGACACTTACTAGTGAACATGTACGCCACAAAACGCCCACTAGTTCACTAGTAAGATCATTTTGAGGCTTACTTGTTGGCATGCAAGCCGCAAAACGCCCACTAGTTCACTAGTAAGATCATTTTGACGCTTACTCGTGAACATGTAAGCCACAAAACGCCCACTAGTTCACTTGTAATCATTTTGAGGCTTACTAGTTGACATGTAAGCCGCAAAACGCCCACGAGTTCACTGGTAAGATCATTTTGATGCTTACTAGTGAACATGTAAGCCACAAAACGCTCACTAGTTCACTAGTAAGGTCATTTTGACGCTTACTAGTGAACATGTAAGCCACAAAACGCCCACTAGTTCACTAGTAAGGTCATTTTGACGCTTACGGGTGAACATGTAAGCCACAAATTGTCACTAGTTCACTAGTAAGGTCATTTTCACGCTTACTAGTGAACATGTAAGGCCATAAACTTGCCCACTAGTTTACTAGTAAGATCATTTTGACGCTTACTAGTGAACATGTAAGGCCATAAATGTGCCCACTAGTTCACTAGTAATCATTTTGAGGCTTACTTGTTGACATGCAAGCCACAAAACGCCCCTTAGCTCACTCGGAAGATCATTTTGAGGCTTACTAGTGAACATGTAAGCCACAAAACGCCCACTAGTTCACTAGTAAGATCATTTTGAGGCTTACTAGTTGACATGTAAGCCACAAAACGCTCACTAATTCACTAGTAAGGTCATTTTGACACTTACTAGTGAACATGTAAGGCCATAAATGTGCCCACTAGTTCACTAGTAAGATCATTTTGACGCTTACTAGTGAACATGTAAGGCCATAAATGTGCCCACTAGTTCACTAGTAAGATCATTTTGAGGCTTACTAGTTGAGATGTAAGCCACAAAACGCTCACTAATTCACTAGTAAGGTCATTTTGACGCTTACTATTGAACATGTAAGCCAAAAAACGCCCACTAGTTCATTAGTAAGATCATTTTGAGGCTTACTTGTTGACATGTAAGCCGCAAAACGCCCACTAGTTCACTCGTAAGATCATTTTGAGGCTTACGAGTTGACATGTAAGCCACAAAACGCTCAACAATTCAATAGTAAGGTTATTTTGACGCTTACTAGTGAACATGTAAGCCACAAAACACCCACTAGTTCATTAGTAAGATCATTTTGAGGCTTACTTGTTGACATGTAAGCCGCAAAACGCCCACTAGTTCACTCGTAAGATCATTTTGAGGCTTACTAGTTGACATGCAAGCCGCAAAACGCCCACTAGTTCACTAGTAAGATCATTTTGACGCTTACTCGTGAACATGTAAGCCACAAAACGCCCACTAGTTCACAAGTAAGATCATTTTGAGGCTTACTAGTGAACATATAAGGCCATAAATGTGCCCACTAGTTCACTAGTAAGATCATTTTGAGGTTTACTAGTTGACATGTAAGCCACAAAATCCCCACTAGTTCACTAGTAAGATCATTTTGAGGCTTACTAGTTGACATGTAAGCCGCAAAACGCCCACTAGTTCACTGGTAAGATCATTTTGAGGCTTACTAGTGAACATGTAAGGCCATAAATGTGCCCACTAGTTCACTAGTAAGATCATTTTGACGCTTACTAGTGAACATGTAAGGCCATAAATGTGCCCACTAGTTCACTAGTAAGATCATTTTGAGGCTTACTATTTGATATGTAAGCCACAAAACGCCCACTAGTTCACTAGTAAGATCATTTGAGGCTTACTAATGAACATGTAAGCCACAAAACGCCCACTAGTTCACTAGTAAGATAATTTTACGCTTACTAGTGAACATGTAAGCCACAAAACGCTCACTAGTTCACTGGTAAGGTCATTGTGATGCTTACTAGTGAACATGTAAGCCACAAAAGAACCCACTAGTTCACTAGTAAGATCATTTTGAGGCTTACTAGTGAACATGTAAGGCCATAAATGTGCCCACTAGTTTACTAGTAAGATCATTTTGACACTTACTAGTGAACATGTAAGGCCATAAATGTGCCCACTAGTTCACTAGTAAGATCATTTTGAGGCTTACTGGTTGACATGTAAGCCACAAAACGCTCACTAATTCACTAGTAAGGTCATTTTGACGCTTACTAGTGAACATGTAAGCCACAAAACGCTCACTAGTTCACTAGTAAGGTAATTTCGACGCTTACTAGTGAAAATGTAAGCCACAAAACGCCCACTAGTTCATTAGTAAGATCATTTTGAGGCTTACTTGTTGACATGCAAGCCGCAAAATGCCCACTAGTTCACTAGTAAGATCATTTTGACGCTTACTAGTGAATATGTAAGGCCATAAATGTGCCCACTAGTTCACTAGTAAGATCATTTTGAGGCTTACTAGTTGACATGTCAGCCACAAAACGCTCACTAGTTCACTAGTAAGATCATTTTGACGCCTACTAGTGAACATGTAAGCCACAAAACACACACTAGTTAACTAGGAAGGTCATTTTGACGCTTACTAGTGAACATGTAAGCCACAAAACACCCACTAGTTCATTAGTAAGATCATTTTGAGGCTTACTAGTGAACATGTAAGGCAATAAATGTGCCCACTAGTTCACTAGTAAGATCATTTTGAGGCTTACTAGTTGACATGTAAGCCACAAAATGCCCACTAGCTCACTAGTAAGATCATTTTGACGCTTATTAGTGAACATGTAAGGCCATAAATGTGCCCACTAGTTCACTAGTAAGATCATTTTGAGGCTTACTAGTGAACATGTAAGCCACAAAACGCCCACTACTTCACTAGTAAGATCATTTTGAGGCTTACTAGTTGACATGTAAGCCACAAAACGCTCACTAATTCACTATTAAGGTCATTTTGACGCTTACTAGTGAACATGTAAGCCACAAAACACCCACTAGTTCATTAGTAAGATCATTTTGAGGCTTACTTGTTGACATGTAAGCCGCAAAACGCCCACTAGTTCACTCGTAAGATCATTTTGAGGCTTACTAGTTGACATGCAAGCCGCAAAACGCCCACTAGTTCACTAGTAAGATCATTTTGACGCTTACTCGTGAACATGTAAGCCACAAAACGCCCACTAGTTCACAAGTAAGATCATTTTGAGGCTTACTAGTGAACATATAAGGCCATAAATGTGCCCACTAGTTCACTAGTAAGATCATTTTGAGGCTTACTAGTTGACATGTAAGCCACAAAATCCCCACTAGTTCACTAGTAAGATCATTTTGAGGCTTACTAGTTGACATGTAAGCCACAAAACGCCCACTAGTTCACTGGTAAGATCATTTTGAGGCTTACTAGTGAACATGTAAGGCCATAAATGTGCCCACTAGTTCACTAGTAAGATCATTTTGACGCTTACTAGTGAACATGTAAGGCCATAAATGTGCCCACTAGTTCACTAGTAAGATCATTTTGAGGCTTACTATTTGATATGTAAGCCACAAAACGCCCACTAGTTCACTAGTAAGATCATTTGAGGCTTACTAATGAACATGTAAGCCACAAAACGCCCACTAGTTCACTAGTAAGATAATTTTACGCTTACTAGTGAACATGTAAGCCACAAAACGCTCACTAGTTCACAAGTAAGGTCATTGTGATGCTTACTAGTGAACATGTAAGCCACAAAAGAACCCACTAGTTCACTAGTAAGATCATTTTGAGGCTTACTAGTGAACATGTAAGGCCATAAATGTGCCCACTAGTTTACTAGTAAGATCATTTTGACGCTTACTAGTGAACATGTAAGGCCATAAATGTGCCCACTAGTTCACTAGTAAGATCATTTTGAGGCTTACTGGTTGACATGTAAGCCACAAAATGCCCACTAGTTCATTAGTAAGATCATTTTGAGGCTTACTAGTTGACAGGTAAGCCGCAAAACGCCCACCAGTTCACTGGTAAGATCATTTTGACGCTTACTAGTGAACATGTAAGCCACAAAACGCTCACTAGTTCACTAGTAAGGTCATTTTGACGCTTACTAGTGAACATGTAAGGCACAAAACACACACTAGTTAACTAGGAAGGTCATTTTGACACTTACTAGTGAACATGTAATCCACAAAACGCCCACTAGTTCACTAGTAAGATCATTTTGAGGCTTACTAGTTGACATGTAAGCCACAAAACGCCCCTTAGCTCACTCGTAAGATCATTTTGAGGCTTACTAGTGAACATGTAAGCCACAAAACGCTCACTAGTTCACTAGTAAGGTCATTTTGACGCTTACTCGTGAACATGTAAGCCACAAATTGTCACTAGTTCACTAGTAAGGTCATTTTCACGCTTACTAGTGAACATGTAAGGCCATAAACTTGCCCACTAGTTTACTAGTAAGATCATTTTGACGCTTACTAGTGAACATGTAAGGCCATAAATGTGCCCACTAGTTCACTAGTAAGATCATTTTGAGGCTTGCTAGTTGACATGTAAGCCGCAAAACGCCCACTAGTTCACTAGTAAGTTCATTTGGAGGCATACTAGTGAAGATGTAAGCCACAAAACGCCCACTAGTTCACTAGTAAGATCATTTTGAGGCTTACTAGTTGACATGTAAGCCACAAAACGCCCCTTAGCTCACTCCTAAGATCATTTTGAGGCTTACTAGTGAACATGTAAGCCACAAAACGCTCACTAGTTCACTAGTAAGGTCAGTTTGACGCTTACTAGTTAACATGTAAGCCACAAAACGCCCACTAGTTCACGAGTAAGATCATTTTTAGGCTTATTTGTTGACATGTAAGCCGCAAAACGCCCACTAGTTAACTCGTAAGATCATTTTGAGGCTTACTAGTTGACATGCAAGCCGCAAAACGCCCACTAGTTCACTAGTAAGATCATTTTGACGCTTACTAGTGAACATGTAAGGCCATAAATGTGCCCACTAGTTCACTAGTAAGATCATTTTGAGGCTTACTAGTGAACATGTAAGCCACAAAACGCCCACTAGTTCACTAGTAAGATCATTTTGAGGCTTACTAGTTGAGATGTAAGCCACAAAACGCTCACTAATTCACTAGTAATGTCATTTTGACACTTAGTAGTGAACATGTAAGCCACAAAACCCCCACTAGTTCATTAGTAAGATCATTTTGAGACTTACTTGTTGACATGCAAGCCGCAAAACGCCCACTAGTTCACTAGTAAGATCATTTTGACGCTTACTAGTGAACATGTAAGGCCATAAATGTGCCCACTAATTCACTAGTAATGTCATTTTGACACTTAGTAGTGAACATGTAAGCCACAAAACCCCCACTAGTTCATTAGTAAGATCATTTTGAGGCTTACTTGTTGACATGTAAGCCGCAAAACGCCCACTAGTTCACTCGTAAGATCATTTTGAGGCTTACTAGTTGACATGTAAGCCACAAAACGCTCAACAATTCACTAGTAAGGTCATTTTGACGCTTACTAGTGAACATGTAAGCCACAAAACGCCCACTAGTTCATTAGTAAGATCATTTTGACACTTACTCGTGAACATGTAATCCACAAAACGCCCACTAGTTCACTAGTAAGATCATTTTGAGGCTTACTAGTTGACATGTAAGCCACAAAATCCCCACTAGTTCACTAGTAAGATCATTTTGACGCTTACTCGTGAACATGTAAGCCAAAAAACGCCCACTACTTCATTAGTAAGATCCTTTTGAGGCTTACTTGTTGACATGTAAGCCACAAAACGCCCAATAGTTCACTAGTAAGATCATTTTGACGCTTATTTATGAACATGTCAGCCACAAAACGCTCACTCGTTCACTAGTAAGATCATTTTGACGCTTACTAGTGAACATGTAAGCCACAAAACGCCCACTAGTTCACTAGTAAGGTCATTTTGACGCTTACTAGTGAACATGTAAGCCACAAAACGCCCACTAGTTCACTAGTAAGATCATTTTGACGCTTACTAGTGAACATGTAAGGCCATAAATGTGCCCACTAGTTCACTAGTAAGTTCATTTTGAGGCTTACTAGTTGACATGTAAGCCACACATCGCCTACTAGTTCACTAGTAAGATCATTTTGAGGCTTACTAGTGAACATGTAAGCCACAAAACGCCCAGAGTGGTGGTGGTTTTGTCTGCGTTGAGTGTGAGTTGGTTCTGTTTTGTCCAGTTGTATATGTCGTGGAGATATTTTTGTACTTGTTGTTGTGCCTGTTGTGGTTTGACATGTGTGGATAGAATGGTGATGTCGTCTGCATATGTAACTGTGTGTACATTTGGAGGTGGTTGTGGTAAGTCTGCCATGTATATGTTGAATAGTGTTGGTGAAAGTACTCCCCCCTGTGGTACCCCCGTTTTCGTGTTTCTGTGTTCTGATGTTTCCCCCCGGTATTGAGTGTATTGTCTGCGTCCCCTTATGTAGTTGAAGATGTATTTGATGATGATGTTCGGGGTGTTAGTGTTGTTGAGTTTGTTTGTGAGTGTGTGTAGGTTTACCGTGTCAAAGGCTTTGGACATGTCTAGGGCTATGGCAACTGTTCGTTGTGGTGGTTTTTGTTGATTGAAACCTGTGGCTATGATGTTGTGTATGTGGTGTAGTGCTGTGGTTGTGGAGTGTTGTTTTCGGATGCCGTGTTGGTGAGAGGGTAGTTGAGTGTTGTTGGTAATGAAGGGTAGTATTACCTTTTCCATTGTTTTGGCTATTGGGCTGAGTAGTGCTATTGGTCTGTAAGATGGGCCGAGTGCGTGGTTTTTGTTGGGTTTTGGTATTGGGATTATTTTTGCAGTCTTCCATATTGCGGGGATGGTGTTGGTGTTGAGTGATGTGTTGTAAGTGTGTGTGAGTAGTGTTTTGGGGCCTAGGTGTTTCAGATGTCTGATGTTTATGTTGTCTGGGCCTGTGGAGTTGTTGCTTTTGGAGCGTTGTAGTGCTTGTATGACTTGTTGTTCTGTGATGGTTATGGGCGTGGTGTTGAGTTTTCGTATTTTGCATTGTAGTTGTCTGTATGTTCTGTTGGTTTTGTGTTGTATTATGTTGGTGAATTGTTTGTTGAAAGCTCGTGCTTTCTGTTTGTTGGATATTGCCGTGTGTTGTCCGAACTGTATTGTGGTGTTTTCTGGTGCTTTTTGTTCTTTGTTAGATAGTCTTGTTACTGTGTTCCAGAAGTATGTATTGTTTGTGTCTGTGGTTCCATGCATCCGTTAAGTGTTCTTTCCATAGCTCTTGTTTGTGTTTTTGGATTTGTTTGTCTATTTCTTTGTTTAGGTCTGTGATGCGTGGGTCTTGGTGGTTTTGTTGTCTGATGTCGTTTCTTTGGCTGATGAGTGTTCTGATGTGTTGTGGTAGGAGAAGTGATTTGCTTTTTATTTTTCCGTGGGGTATGTGGTGTTTGTCTGCTGTAAGTATGAGGTTTGTGAGCATGGTGTTGGCTGTGTGGATGTTGTCAGGTATGGTTATGTTCTCCAGTGCTGATTCTATTTCAGAGGTGTATCCTTCCCAGTCTGCTTTCCTGTAATTTGTGTAAGTTTGAAGGTGTTGTTGTAGGCGGAAAGGAGCACGCGTGTTGTGTGTGATTTTGATAGGAAGGTGGTCTGAACTGAGTGCGTGTATTGTGGTCCATGTTGTTCTGTTTGTGATGCTGTTGCTGGCTGTTGTGATGTCCGGTGATGTTGGTTGTTGGTTGATGTTTGTAGGTTTTCTGGTAGGTGTGTTTGCGTTTAGAGTGATTTGTTGGGAGTTCTGTAGTATGTCTGCAATGAGGGTGCCTCTGTGGTCGTCGTAGGGAGAGTGCCATTGTGTTGAGTGAGCGTTGATGTCTGCGGTTAGAATGGTGTTGTTCAGCGAGTTTATGTATTGGAAGGTGTTGGTGATGTCTGTGTCTTCTGTGGCGTGGTCTGGTCGGGTGGTATCTCTGGGGGGTATATACATGTTGCATATGTGTAGTCTTTTGTGGTTGGTTATGTGAATCTTTACGGTTTGAATTTCTGTAGTGTTGGTGTTAATGTTGTTGGGGATGTTCATGGGAGTGAATGTGACTGATTTGTGAATGTATGTGAGCAGTCCTCCTCCTCCCTTGTGTTCTCTGTCTTTCCTAATGCTGGTGTAGTTGGTGAGACGAGGTGTGTTGTGTTGTTTTTCTAGTTTGGTTTCTTGTATGGTGATGATGTCTGCGTGCTGTTGTGAGGCGAGTTCTTCTAGTTCTGTTTTCTTGTTTTGGATGCCGTTGATGTTTATTTGTAGTATGGTCAGTGTGTGTTTGTTGTTTTTGTTGGTGGGTGTTGTTCTTTGTGGGTTGTTCGGGGGTTGTGGTGTTGGGGTGTTTGTTGTTTGCGTGTGTGTTCTGCATGTCCACGTGTTTGTGTATTGGCGGGTGGTGATGCGGGAGCAATGTCTGTGTATCCAGTGTGTGTGTGTTGAGTTGCATCTGAGTGAGGTTTGTCTGCGTGTGATGATTCTATTGCAGCTATTGCAGGTCCAGGTTTGGGGGGGTGGTCTTGTGTTTGTTGTATCTCTGTTGGAGTTGTCTGTCCGTGTTGCGTTTGAGGGTAGTGTTGGTGAGGCGAGTGTGTTGTTTTGGTCTGTTTGTGCTCTGCTGCCTGTTGGTGTCCTACGAGGTGTTGTTGTTCGTGGTGGTGTTTTGGGATGTAGTCTGCATTTCCATGTTATGTTGTATTGTCTAGTGTTTATGTTTGTGCAATGTTTGTGTACCCAGTGTGGTGTGTGGTGGTTGCATCTGAAGGATGTCTGTCTTCTTGTAATCTGTTGTGTGCAAATGTCGCATGTCCAGGTAGTTTGTTGTGTGTGTGTTTGTTGCGTGCGTGAGAGTGTCTGTGTGGGCCCCGGATTTGTCTCTATGTCCCCCGCCTGGAGCAAAAGGTCCGCCCGCCACCCTGCCAGGTTCAGGGGGCGGTTAGCCGAAAAAAAAAAAAACGGCCGTAAGGGCACCCCGTTCGGGGTGCAGGGATTGGTTCCTTGATTTGTCCCCCCGTTCGGGGGGAACCCTCCAACTGCGAGTAAGCCAAGGAGTTTGGAGGTACAGCAGGTTGACAGCAGTGTGATCGAGCAGATTAGATAGAGTAGAATTTGAATGGGGCTTCACTGATTTATTTCATACAATTCATATCTAAAACACAGTTGAAAAATATTTGATTGTTAAAATATTTAAATACAAGAACTATATCAAGAAATTAACAAAACATAGTTTTTTTAGTTAGGAGAAAAGTCTAAAAACATATCACAAATGACAAACGTTGTGCCTCTCCTCCTCCTGTTCTTCAATGAAGCTGATCACCCTCCAGCTCCCATTAGAAACATCGTGCTGCTGAAGGTGTGCCGGCAGAATGGTTGTGATACAGGAGGTGCTGTGGACTCTCCCAGAAACGAGGACCTAGTTTAGTTGTAGATCCAGTAAAACATAGTGCAAATGTGACATTATTTATAATGCACAGTTACAGTCTTGTGAATATTAAAAAATGTACTTCATGTAATGCAGGAAGCGAATATTTCAAACGAACTAAGGCAGCAAACAGTAAGAGCAAAATCGTGTTCCAAACATTAACTCTTTTTTTAAATGTCAATTAGCTTGTGAGTAATAAGACAAAATGTGACTGTCAGACAGAGAACTGTCAGAGCAAACGGCAGATTTTAGAAAGTCCTGCCGAAATAAATCTGCACCCGACTGCGACTGTCAGCGTTGAACTGCCGCCATTGCTGTCAAAGTCAGACACATCTCCAAAATTGTTGGAGCAAATTTTTAAGCAGGCTTCATCTTGATAAATTGACCACGTATTTGACATTTACACCATAACGTTACCGCCTAAAATAATCGTAAAACAAAATTTTGTGTAACAACAAGAGTAATATGTACCCCAAAAGCTTTCAAAGCGTCTGAAAGTTTTCTCCTCCGTTTTTGTTGGGGCTTGGCTCGAAATGCATCATGATTGGCCGCCCGAAGTCCACGTGTCTGTCGGACGTGCTCTCATTGGTCTACAATACCATCACGGATGAATAAATACTCAAAGGGCTTGCCAGGCAAGCCCTTTGAACCCTTTAAATACTCAATGGGCTTGCCTGGCAAGCCCTTTGAGTATTTATTCCATGTTGCCCACTAGTTCACTAGTAAGGTCATTTTGACGCTTACTAGTGAACATGTAAGGCCATAAATGTGCCCACTAGTTCACTAGTAAGATCATTTTGAGGCTTACTAGTTGACATGTAAGCCACAAAACGCCCGCTAGTTCACTAGTAAGATAATTTTGAGGCTTCTAGTGAACATGTAAGCCACAGAACGCCCACTAGTTCACTAGTAAGATCATTTTGACGCTTACTAGTGAACATGTAAGCCACAAAACGCTCACTAGTTCACTAGTAAGGTCATTTTGACGCTTACTAGTGAACATGTAAGCCACAAAACGCTCACTGGTTCACTAGTAAGGTAATTTTGACGCTTACTAGTGAACATGTAAGCCACAAAACGCCCACTAGTTCCCTAGTAAGATCATTTTGACGCTTATTTATGAACATGTCAGCCACAAAACGCTCACTCGTTCACTAGTAAGATCATTTTGACGCTAACTAGTGAACATGTAAGCCACAAAACGCCCACTAGTTCACTAGTAAGGTCATTTTGACGCTTACTAGTGAACATGTAAGCCACAAAACGCCCACTAGTTCACTAGTAAGATCATTTTGACGCTTACTAGTGAACATGTAAGGCCATAAATGTGCCCACTAGTTCACTAGTAAGTTCATTTTGAGGCTTACTAGTTGACATGTAAGCCACACATCGCCTACTAGTTCACTAGTAAGATCATTTTGAGGCTTACTAGTGAACATGTAAGCCACAAAACGCCCAATAGTTCACTAGTAAGATCATTTTGACGCTTACTAGTGAACATGTAAGCCACAAAACGCTCACTAGTTTACTAGTAAGGTCATTTTGACGCTTACTAGTTGACATGTAAGCCGATAAACGCCCACTAGTTCACTCGTAAGATCATTTTGAGGCTTACTCATTGACATGTAAGCCGCAAAACGCCCACTAGTTCACTAGTAAGGTCATTTTGAGGCACATGTTAGTAATTCAACTTTGTTGTTTGATTTGCACCGAGTTAAGAAAATGTGGTATTCCTCTCCATGATATCATCGTTTAGATCCTGATCGTAACTCTTCGAGCAGCCTTCCCCAACGTGATCCGCTTCTGCTGCTGTGTGGCCGTCATATATTTGGGCTACTGCTTCTGCGGCTGGATTGTGCTGGGACCGTACCATGTGAAGGTACCGCATCGATAAGTCAACCTTACTTTTAAGTACTGTCGAGCCTCAATTTAATGGACTACATCGAAGTGCTTTTTTTGTAGCTTTGAAACACCCAGTAGAGAACAAGCATTGTTTTGGACTTCTTTTGGAGCCTAAAAATCCCCAGTACACGACAACTTTACTTATGTAAAGTTTTTTTTTTTTTTTTTTTAAAGAAGAAAAAAAAAAGTTTGAAACTGATTTTTTAAAGTTCATTCAAACTTGCTGAGGGGGCGGATAATGCTTCCTGCGCCTTGATACGGGCAATTCCACAGCAAAAATACGTGCAATTCCACTCTTTTATGAATGCACTTCTTTTATGAATCGATGACATTGATAAGGGTTGTGAAAAAAAAAACTGAGCTGCAACAAAAATATTTTCAAAAGGACTACTAGTGCCTGATTTAAAAAGAAAAAAGCTATTAGTAGAGAGAACATGCGCCTGTTGAGCTGCATGCTTACAGCACTGCTAAGCTATTGTTTCTGCTTTGATGAGACAGTCGGCCCAGCCAACATGGCCGCCACATTGACTCGCATTTTAGCCTGCTCTAGTCTACTGTAACCCAACAACAAAATGAAGCTACGCTCTGAGTCGCCGAACGGTCTGAGTGCACCAGCGCCCGCTCGGAGTACTTGGGCCTACTACGCAACTATTTTTAATGTTGGTCATTTTGGTGCCACTTGGAGAGCTAAGTATTTTTCTTAAGTGTGGCACTTGGTGTAAAATGTTTGCCAACCTCAGGTGTGAAGAGATTTACTGTTTTCAGATCATGTTAAGAAGTGTTTTATTAGACTGTATCCTTGTGCTACAGTTCCGCTCCCTATCCATGGTGTCGGAATGCCTCTTCTCCCTCATCAATGGCGACGACATGTTCGTGACCTTCTCAGGAATGCAGGAGAGCAGCACTCTGGTGTGGCTCTTCAGCCAAGTGTACCTGTACACCTTCATCTCGCTCTTCATCTACATGGTGCTGTCGCTCTTCATCGCGCTCATCACCGGAGCCTACGAGGCCATCAAGGTAGGCCAGCAAACCCGACCTTTTTTTGTCTTAAAGCAGGTGTGCCCATTAGGTAGATCCTTATCTACCGGTAGATCTAAGACGGGTCCCAAGTAGATCCGAGGAGTGTCGAGAAGAAAAAAAACAAACAACCATTTGTTTGTCTTTGTACATGTTAGTAATATATTTTTGTGTTAATATACACTGCACACTAATCATCTTATCAGTCTCATTTTCACAAAAAAAATATATTTAAAAAATAAAATAAAGCAGGTAAATCTTAAATTCGCGCGTGTGTGTGTGCGCGCGTGCGCACGCCGGTAAGGGTAGATCCCGTGAGGTTAGTTGATCGAAAAGTAGATCTTCGATCCAAAATGTAGGTTTTCTAGCCTCTATTCCAGGGTTGTCAAACATACGGTACACGGGCCGGAACCGGCCCCCAAGGCAGTTCGATCAGGCCCGCAGGATCATTTAAAAGTGGAAAAATCCATAAAATGAATGAATATTTTTTTACAAGGTGCAATTCGTGGAGTATCCGCTGGCGGATACACTGTTTGATCAGAGTACAAGTCAACATTGTTTTGATCAGAGAAGAAGACAATAGCAGTCTCAGTCTGTCACTGAGACAGACCCAACACAGCAGACGCTATCAAGGACGTGTGAATACTTTATTCTTTACACATTTAATAGCACTCTCCTCAGTTTGTAAGGTGTAGGCAGGGATTCTATTTAGATTTTATATGCGCATGTGTAAATTGTTTAAAAACAAAAATTCTTTATGAACCCAGTTTAATCTGAAAATGCATTATGATATTTTTCAATACCAATTACGTTTTGTGCCTTTGTACAATCAGTTGGATCATATATGTGAATGATAAAAGTAAATTGCACATTTGTTTAAGGAAATCTAAGGTGCTTCATGAAATGTTTTGTAAAAGATACGTTTATTACATTTCCCTAATGTTCTTGTGCTTCTTTGACCAAAACAAAGAAAAGACATTATTTTGGTTATTTATCGCGGAGTATGGTACAATTTTATTGGTCCGGCCCAGTTGACATCTACAGAGACCGTATGTGGCCCACAATGTGAAATGAGTTTGAAACCCCTGCTCTATTCTGTTTTAACTACTTTCAGATGATTTAGGTTTGGGCATCGATCACGGAGAATTGAGTGGCATCCGGCTCTGGAAACCGAATGTAAATGTCAAACTTTTATATGTTGTCGTACAGCATCAGACCCAGGAGCCCATTCACATCACAGACCTGCATGCTTTCATAGCTGAGTGCACCGATGCGCCAAACTCCGGCAAGTTCAGGGGCCTGGAGACATCGCCGTGCTCCTTTTTCTGCTGCTGTGACAGGTAATGCAATACTTTTTCTGTTTGTTTGGGGGTGGGGGGGTTGTAGTGAGTCCTATAAAATCAGAAATGCAACTGTGATATAAATAAGTAGTAGTGGCTTCGCTGTTGTGGTTGCTCAGTACACAATGGCTAAAGTGACAATTGAAATGAATAACAAAATAGAACATGAAGTAACTTCCTGCATGAGGTTGCGGGCAAGCCCTGCCGCAAATTGCGAATATTTGCAAATTACTGTCACACTCTCCTTACAAAAGGGTGTGTAACCGTTTATATTGTAAATGCCACAAAATGGCGGCATCTTAAGTACTCTGAATGTGAATCTCAAAATAGACACACTGATTACATAAAGCAGGGGTCCCCAAACTTTTTCCTGTGAGGGCCACATAACTTTTCCCTTCTCTGATGGGGGGCCGGTGCCAGTTTATAAAAAAGTGTGACGATCGTAGGGGAGCTAAAAATTTTTTTATTGTTTTCCAGAAAAGCCACACATAACCAAATAACCCTTTCCAGGTTCTTTACAGAAAAAAGTCAGGAAACAAATAATAACACTAACACAAAAACAGGAAATAAATAATAACTAAATAACTCTCTCTGGGTTCTTCATAGAAAAAAAGCCATGGAACATTGTCACGTTGTACCTGAAGAGACAGAGTAATCGCTTCGTGTATAACCAAATAACTGAAAGTCGATCCCCGAAATAGCAGACACAGAAAGAGGTTTGTCAGAGAACAAAAGGAGTCTTTAATACAAACACAAAATTACCCGACCGGGAGAATAACAAAAAGTGCTGGTCAAAATAAGGACCAGGGATAAAATAAAGAGAACAACCGAAAACGCTTGCGGAAAAAATAGCAAGGAGGGTCTGATTAGACAATACTATAAATTTCACTCGAAAGAGGAATAACGACGCGCAATAATAGCCACAAGGCTAAGAGGCAATGAATAATACGAATAGGAATTGGGCGAGAGAATTTTGGCACGGCGTGGAATACTCCGGCAGTGAGTCAACTGCCAGAGCGCCCAAATAAAGCCCGTGTAATCAATCACAAATCGGTGGCAGGTGTGCAGAAAGCAAGCAAGAAGCCTGCCCCCTGCTGGCAAACACGGGACTTGACAAACATTAACTTTCTTAACCGATAAAAGTTCAGCTCAGTTGTCAGAGCAGAATCTCTCTGACACATGAGCAGTCTCTTAAAGTTCTTGTGTTCCTTCCTTATAATCCTTTTGTAGGTTCCAGTAGGCTTGTAGACACCGCTGTTTGCAGTTTTTTGGGGGCGTTTTTAACAGAGTGACGGGTCATTTTGACCCGAGGACAACAGGAGGGTTAGAGGGCCGGGCCAAATGTACGGGGCCGTAGTTTGGGGACCCCTGACATAAAGCATCAAGCCCACGCATCTAGCATGTAAACAATCGTGAAACCCATGTTCCATAAACAACTGAACTCAGTGGGTGAGTGTAATCAACACAGCCAAAATGCCTTCACATGAGGCTCATCGATACTATTAGCTAGCCTAATGGCCTATTTAACATTTTAACCACAAAGTGATGTGACATCACACACGAACAAACAGAATGATAACATTTTAGGTCATTCAGGAAAATTCTAACTGGCAAATAGAGCGCAAGAGCTGTGAGCAGTTGCATCAGTGAAGAAGCAAAACACTGATCTGCTGTGTTTCCCGTTGACCAGTCCTCAGGGTGCATTCAAATTCCACCAACAAAACAAGATATCTCAAACATCGATGTAAAAACACCACGAATGAACTAAATCAAACAACTACAGTAAGATTCCACCAGGTGGTACCAAAGTATGACTGGTGATACAAAAAGGGGACTTTGGGCTTTCCCCCCTGTCAGAGTCACATCAAACAGCTCTGGATACAATCTGAATACAAACCACCGTCTTGTATTTCCGTCAGGATGACAACATATGAGGACGTCCTGCTGGTGAACTGAGGAAGAATTCGGTTCAACTTACAAGAAGTCCCCTCTGGAACAAGCCTTTTTTTTCCTGGCACTTGACTGAAGGAGGAGGCGTCAATCAGTTGGACCAGGATTTTCCAATGAGGAATGCACGTCATGGATTCATCAGGAACAAGGTGCCTTGTGGGAAGGTGAAAGCACACATATTTATTTAATGGGCCTTGTGTCAGGCCAGCTCAGTGTTTTTTAGATTTTTCATCTTTTTAAAATTTACATTCACAAGAAAATATGTTTCAACCTGCTAGTTTATTAGCAGATTTCAAGCCGATCACTACGCACGAAACTTTGAGGCTGATCCAGTTTGACTGCGGCCTCGGAGGAAATGGCCTCTACACGGTATGCCTGTTAAGTGTTCTCACGTTTGAACCAGAACCATCACTTGAGACTTTTTTTTCCCTACTTTTTGGATTTCAAATTTATACTAAGGAAGAAGGATTACCTCGCTGGACCATAACTCGCTATTTGAAACATTTAATCATCGAAATACTTAAGATAGAGGCATAAACAAGAGAGCAATGGAGAGTATAGCTTATGAAGGGTGCATCCAAATATATAAGGATGTTATGGAAAATGTCATTTATTTCAATGGTTCACTTCAAACCTAATATGCGGTGGATTCACTACAGATAAAGTAGAATTTACTATGATTTTTTTTTTCTCTGACTTTGATGGTTACAGTTTAGAACAAACACACTCGGAAGACATTTTATTTTTGATGTAAAATGGATTCGTTTCATCACTCTGTATCATTTGAGTTTTTAACTTTTTAAATTAAACTCCTGAAATAAATTTGAGATGCACCCGCATTATAAAAAATTTAAAGCCCCAAATTGGGTGTCATTTTTTTTTTATCTATTTTTTTACTTTCTTGTTGAGAATCTCAGGTTGCACTTAGAATAGGCTGCAATAGCATCATATTTTCATTATGGTTGCTCTCATAGATTTTGCATGATGTACTCACAAATTCATAAAGCACTTGCTGTTCGATCATTCTTACTCAACAAAGAAACTGCTCTTTATTTTGACATGAGATTTCTACAGGAAACAATTTGGCACATTTTGGAAGGCAAACTTGAAGCAACCAACAGATTAACTAATGTATAGCAATTCGCTGTACACTATGTGGTCCTCCTGCACCCCCCTCCCCCACCCCCAGCTCCCACCCCTAAGTATGCTCTTGTCCACATTATGGCTGTTTTTCTATTACGTTTTGTATTTCATGAAACGCACAATCGTCAAAAGATTACTTTCGTTCGGATGACCTTCATTCATTTGTATTCAACAATCACTTCAGTGAAATGTTGAGAAACGTGTGAAATTTAGCCCTAAAGGATATATTATACATACCTGTATGTCTATAATATATCATACTGTAGAAGATATTAGGCACGTGCCTTTACACTGTCATGTTTTTTTTTTAAATACGGTACCCATATTCTACACTTGATCACTACTTGGCAAAATGTAAACGAGTAGAAACATGATATCTTGTACACATGTTGCTGATTAAAGTGTCCTGGATCACCTTTGACGTTCATCATGTTTAGTCCTGGATCACCTTTGACATTGTACCATCATGCTTCAAACTTGTTCAAAAGAGGGTGTCAGTGAGTTATCTTTCGAAGGCTGCTTATGAGAAATTTGGACCATTCAAATGGTGACTTACGTTCCAAATGACGTGGTGTAAATCAAAGCGCTGTGTTGCAGTGTTCGAGCGTGTGTTGGATTCAGGTAGCTGTTCGGTGGAGTGACATTATATACTTTATTATTATAATTTTATGAATTTTTTTTAATTTAATTTTCTAACTTTATTTATAGTGAAGAGTTAAAAAGGAACGAGCCACGCTTTACTCCAACTAAGGAGGAACATTTAATTCTGTCATCAAACGCGATGACGTCATCCCCGCCTATTGATCATGAGGCGGATGTTTGCCTTCCCACCACTCAAAATCGTCATGCATTATGGAAAGCTCTGAAGATGCCTTCCCGCTACCTGCTTGGCCAGCAAGGTCATATGTGCTTTATCGAAGGAATGGGTCATAGCTTTCATTGTCTGTGATGCACAATGGAAGGTCTATGGATGTTTGTTGATGGTGCTTTGAACTCAGCATGGCTCACTCCGTGTGCTCTGTGATTTGGGTGGGACATTCTAAATTTTTAATTATGTCATTACTTTATTTTTTTAATAAACTATATTATAGACTATTGTCCTTACATGTTTTTAGGCATGGACGGCTGAAACAGATTGATGGCATGTCCATTCATTTCAATTCTGTTTTGAGTTTGAGCATGGTCACAGAACAAATTCAACATGTATCTCAAAGCACCATTTTAGCGATTAATGTGCGCGGATCCTTGCAGACATGTTTTTGCTCATCAACATTTTGAACCTCACTAGTCACCTAGTAAGGTTTAGAAGATCCAAGTAGTGTAACTAGTGGACATAATATGCCTTACTAGTGAGCTAGTGATCAATTTTTAAACTGACAAGTTCACTGCTAAGGCCAGAACACCTTAACTAGTGTACCCAGTGGACATTTGGCCCTTACAAGTGAGCATGTCAACTGTAACATGCGATCATTCATGTCTCAGTTGCGACTCGAACACCGACATGTTCACAAGTGGGCTGCATGCAAATGAAGCAGGCGGGACAAGAATTTTGATTGGTCAATATTCAGAGAATGAATATTCAGTCTTAAAGCTTTAACCCTTACGCATCCGGCTCATAATAACTGAAGAAGAATGTACAGAAGTGATTTTATAAAAACAATTCATACTTTTGATTAATCTTTCTCTCTCTCTCTCTCTCTCTCTCTCTCTCTCTCTCTCTCTCTCTCTCTCTTTCTCTCTCTCTCTCTCTCTCTCTCTCTCTCTCTCTCTCTCTCTCACTCTATATATATATATATATATATATATATATATATATATATATAATACATGTATGTATATATACTGTATATATACAGGTATATATACTGTATATATAATGTTACAATAGAACAAATCTGAATGAAATATCTAATCAATTGCATTTTTAATACATTTTTGAAATGGTAAAGAGACTTTATGGACACCCTATATATATATATATAAAAAAAAATCCTCATCTCACCCCTCGGGTGGTGTCCGTCCCTCATTCAGCTCGGGTCCTCTACCAGAGGCCAGGAAGCTTGAGGGTTCTGCGCAGTATCCTTGCTGTTCCCAGCACTGCACATTTCTGGACTGAGATGTCCGATGTTGTTCCAGGGATCTGTTGCAACCACTCATCTAGTTTGGGGGTTACTGCCCCGAGTGCTCCGACCACCACAGGCACGACTGTCACCTTTACCTTCCAGGCTCTCTCCAGCTCCTCTCTGAGCCCTTGGTATTTCTCGAGTTTCTCATGTTCCTTCTTCCTGATGTTTCCATCACTTGGGACCGCTACATCCACTATAACGGCTTTCCTCTGCCCTTTATCTATGATCACGATATCTGGTTGGTTCGCCATTACCATCTTGTCAGTCTGGATCTGGAAGTCCCATATATATATATATATATATATATATATATATATATATATATATATATATATATATATATATATATATATATATATATATATATAGGGTGTATATATATATATATATATATATATATATACACACACACACACAGTGGAGGGCAAAAGTAAAATAGAAAACACACACAATACTAATTGCGTATTAATTATCCATCCATCCATTTTGTGATCCGCTTTAACCTCACAAGGGTCGCCGGTTAGGGGGTGCTGGAGTCTATCCCAGCAGTCTTCGGGCAGTTGGCGGGGGACACCCTGAACTGGTTGCAAGCCAATTTCAAGGCACAGAGGGACGAACAACCATCCGCACTCACACCCAGGGACAATTTAGAGTGTTTAATCAATCTGCCATTCATGTTTTTGGAATGTGGGAGGAAACCGGAGTACTTGGAGATTTTGCACTTGTAAAATTGGATTGATTAACACTGTATGGATACTATACAGCATAGGTGTCAAAGTTAAGGGCCCAGATCTGACCTGCCACATTATTTTATGTGGCCCATGAAAGCAAATCAAACATGGCAACATCCATGACGATTGCTAAAATATAGACCAACATTTAAAATTCTCATATGTAATAAATAAAAGAGACACTGAAAGCATTTTGTTGTGATTTTTCATTTGCAATTTCCCTTGCTGTTTGCAAGAACTTTTTGTTACCCTCATTCTTATCCTGGTAATTTTGTTACCAGCGTTTTATGTTGTACTTTATTGGCCGTGTGACCTTATTTTGTAACTAAAGCATTTTTATAATACAATTTCTTTTGGTATACGTATGAAGGATCCGCTCCTATTCCGGATTAGTCAGGCACCCAAATTGGCTGAAAGTAGACGTCTCATACGCAGCGAAGTTGAATTCCCATCAATGCCAGCATGTGTCACAAACCCCCACCTGTGAAACAAAGTCGTCAGTAAAACCCGTGTGTAGTTCGAATAAAAATACATACAAAAAAGCAACGACAAAAAATGGTAGTATCAGCGCTAAACTGGTCACTAACTCTTCTTAAATTAGCAATTGAAATGTTTATCGCGCGTGCTTCACTTTCACCGGCAGACCCTTGACGACAGGCACTCTCTATTGCCCTGCACCTTCGCCGAATACGTCTCAGGACGCTGTCCGCCATTGTTGTTCTAAAAAACTAAGTGGGCACAGAATTTCCAAAATCATTAGCCCTGACTGGTGGGATGATACTATTTTGAAACGTACAGCCAATAGGATACCGTTACATGTTTTCGTAATCATCCTTATTTGCATGTAATGCAAGTACAATGTAATGTCACTAGCACTACAAGTGGGCACATTTTTGGCCTTACATGTTCACTAGTAAGCGTCAAAATGATCTTACCAGTGAACTAGTGGGCACATTTATGGCCTTACATGTTCACTAGTAAGCGTCAAAATAATCTTATTAGTGAACTAGTGGGCTTTTTGCGGCTTACATGTCAACTAGTAAGCCTCAAAATGATCTTACTAGTGAACT
This sequence comes from Hippocampus zosterae, assembly GCF_025434085.1. Classification (NCBI taxonomy): domain Eukaryota; kingdom Metazoa; phylum Chordata; class Actinopteri; order Syngnathiformes; family Syngnathidae; genus Hippocampus; species Hippocampus zosterae. The sequence goes on along the minus strand of NC_067456.1, from coordinate 27,638,987 downwards.
AGTGGGCACATTTATGGCCTTACATGTTCACTAGTAAGCGTCAAAATGATCTTACTAGTGAACTAGTATTTATTTTTATTTTTTTTTAGCATTACTACTATGCATACAGTGCATCATCCTATGTATGTTTGCACAAATGCCTGCTCTAATTCCTGATAGCCAAGCAGAGCTGCTCCTGTTCCCATTATGTGTGCTTAATATTTTGTAATGCATATTCTACTTGGCAGTATTTTTCTTTATTTTCAAGTTCAACATTAGATGTTTTATTTTTACATCACATGTTAAACTTACCCCGAGCATTGTAAAAAGTGGTTTCATTTAATTTAGTTAATTACCGTACGTTTTTCAGTCTAAAATTCAATTGAAAATGTTTCGATATAATAATATCCTCATCAAACACAACAGTCTTTTTTGTCTCTTATCTGCGACAAGCATTCACATACACTCATCCTGGGATTTGCTCTTTCTTATTAAATCTTGTTAATTACTTTGCACTTTGTGAATGTTTTGAAGATTACATTTTTTTCCAAAAATTGTCTCACAAATGTATTCAACCTCTTTCACAACTCTGACTTTTACCAGATAACCAGCACAAACTAAAACCAACCAGCAAACATACATGCTCACCTTGGTGAGTTTTACCAGGTCACCATACTAGTACATACTGCCACTAAATGGATAGCGGAAAACAAAAAAAAGGTTCATTTATCACTACACTATAAATGAGCTATAGTGTTGACGGTGAGTCTTTGTAAATGGTTGTCTGTCTCTGAGTCCTAAAACAGTGTATGCTTTATGAAATAAATATATTTTTTCCCAATTGCAAAGCAGAGACAATCTTTTTTTTTTTTTACAACTGAGACTGTTACGGCTTTGTAATACACATTTTCCTTTGTCTACGGGGAGTCACTAGTTTTCATGTCATCAAAAGGATTAAGGCCTACTCCAATAATTTATAGTCATTCAAAATTGCATCATAAACTGAACTTTCTTGCTGTGGAAAAAAAATACCACAAACCACAGGTAGCATTGTGACTTTCCTAATTTTCTTTTCATAAAACGACAACTAGTCAAACTAAAACAATGCCCTAAGTAATTGGAATGCCATTGTCATTAAACCAAAAGATAAAAAATTGAACCCACATTCTGAATGAATTAAACACCATTGTGAATGAAATCACTGTCGAGGATTTTAATTTTGGGCGGCCCTATGATTGACTGGTTAGCGCATGGCATCACAGTGGAGAGGTGCAGAGTTCGATTCTGGCATGATTGATTTATTGGAAAGGCCCATCACAGTCATTCTCATGCTTCTATGTAGAATTATCAACAGGCCAGTGTTTCTCTCTGTTGTCACGGTAAAAATAGTAATGTATTAAAAAGTTAAAAAGATAATACTCGGCCACAAAAAGGAAAAAAATATATTATCTGCCGTCATCAGCGGATCAGTCTTGCTCATCCATCTTAACTGCTTTTATAGGTTATTTGGTCATATGCAGTCAGTGCAGTCTAAGCATTCTTGTAGAGCTAGCTTTGCTTCATCTGTCCATTTTTTCACAGTTTTAACAACCGGTTTAACACATTTGAGTTTCTGTCTGTATGTAGGTATTAAGTGGATTAAATTGTGGTCAGAAAGACCCAATGCTGCACGGGCGACTGATCGGTATGCATTTTTGATTGTTGAATAGCTGTGGTCTAGAATGTTGCCTTCTCTGGTGAAACAGTCGATGTGCTGCTTATATCTGGGAATTTCACGGTTAAGGTGTGCTCTATTAAAATCGCCCAAAATGATCAGGGGTGACTCTGGGTATTTTAGTTCGAGTTTGTTTACTTGTTCGGCTAGCGTTTTGTATCGCCGTGTTAGCGTTAGCTTGTGGCGCAATGTAAACACTGACTAGTAAAAAGGAGGTGAACTCACGTGGCGAGTAGAATGGCTTGCAGTTTAAAGACAGCGACTCCAGGTCCGGGCTGCAGTGTGCGTCGAGCTTCGTGACATCAGTGCACCATTCTTCGTTGATATAGAAGCAAATCCCACCACCTTTCGATTTCCCTGATAGCTCCGTGTCGCGGTCGGCTCGGAGAAGGCGGAAGCCGGTAGATGTAGCGCGGAATCCGGGTGGCGGTCACTGAGCCAGGTTTCAGTGAAGCAGAGCGCAGCAGAACGTGCAAAGGTTTTGTTGGTCTTTGTGAGAAGAAGTTCATCCATCTTAGTTGGCAGAGATCGTAGATTAGCAAGATGGATCGATGGGATGGTGAAAAAAGGCCGAGCGTAGCCTCCCCAATGCGCAGCAACTTTTCCCTCGTGTAAGTAAGCCGCTCAGGGTCGGCAAAAATAAACGAAAATGACAAAAACAGGGATAATACTAGGGAGCGTGTGACTGAGGCTGCCATACCTGTCGGCGCCTGATGGCGTTTATTATCCGTTGTATTCTTTGCGTTCACTAACAGATGTAATGCAGAGGACCGCAGCAGCGCGACTTTGTGTGTATAAACACGGACACCCTGATTAGGAAAGGACAGTTTCCTACTCAGGAAACTGAGGTCTTTTGGGGTTCAGGGGTCACTCCTTAAGATGTTCTATCCACTCGGTGGTGGCCTCGGCCATCCATTATGGCATTGTCTGCTGGTCAGGCAGCATCTCAGCCCGGGACAGAAAGAGACTGGAGCGACTGGTCAGGAAGGCCAGTTCTGTCCTGGGTTGCTCCCTTGACACTCTGGAGGAGGTGGGCAACAGAAGGATGCTAACTAAGCTAAAAGCTATGATGGCCAGTCCCTCCCACCCCCTCCAGCCCGCCCTGACAGCACTTGGTAGCTCCATCAGCCAGAGACTGTTACACCCGCGCTGCAAGAAGGAGAGATACCGACGCTGGTTCCTACCGACTGCTGTCAGGCTGATGAATAAAAAATAACAATCATAATAATAATTAAATGATGTGAAGGAAAATTGTAAATAGTACTGCGATTTATCCATTTTGTGTTCATATTGCATTTAATTGAAAGATGTTTGTTGTTTTTTTTCTCTTTCTTCTTTCTACATACATTCTTGCTGCTGGAGGCTGTAAATTTCCGTAGTGTGGGACGAAAAAAGGATATCTTATCTTATCTTAATGTTTGACTAACCGGAGACCCTGTCTGAGGAGGGCATGTGGCGATAACGATGCGCTGATTGGCTCATTTGAATTTAAGGTGTGCCATACCTTAGCGTCAGCATATACGATGCGCTGATTGGCCCATTTGAATTTAAGGTGTGCCCATACCTAAGCGTCAGCATATACGATACGCTGATTGGCTCATTTGAATTTAGGGTGTGCCCATACTTAACCGTCAGCACGCGTCTCTCCCAATACACACGCATTCAAAATGCCTCGGACGGCGGTCGGAACCGGTCAGCGGCGAACGGCGCGCATCGGACGATACCCGCCGTCGAACCCGAGCGTCGCGGGGGGCAAAAACGAGACGGCCGAACACCCGCATAGTGCGCAGGATTTTACAGCAGGTAACATAACGCGACGCTCGGGTTCGACGGCGGGTATCGTCCGAGGCGCGCCCTTCGGGTCGCCGCGCGCGGCGGGTCGACGGCCGCGCCATCTTGCAACACACTGTCAGACGAGGGCTCGGAACGCCCCAGTGCGCATGCAAATTAGCCATGTGCGCGAAAGCCGCGCGCGGATTTCGAAATGTACCACCTTGTCTTGTCGTCCGAAATGAAAAATAAAATAATTTGCCCGCCCGCCGCCCCCTCTCTCTTAAAACTACTCGTCCGAGGCATTTTGAATGCGTGTGCATTGGGATAGACGCGTGCTGACAGCTGACGGTTATGTATGGGAACACCTTAAATTCAAATGAGCCAATCAGCGTATCGTATATGCTGACGCTGTGTGCAGTTCTGGCGTCGCGCATGCGACAGTTTATTTTCCCAATAAACTGCACGCCATTCTACTCGCCACGTGAGTTCACCTCCTTTTTACTAGTCGGTGTTTACATTGCGCCACAAGCTAACGCTAACACGGCGATTCAAAATGGAGGATTGTGTCAGGAAACAGACGCATGCGCAACGCCACAGTGTGCTCACAGCTTCAGCCCAGGAGAGCCGCTCACAGACAATTGGACAAAACGAATCGCGAGAGGTTTCGATTGTGTGCAGTTCTGCTCCCGTCTACCCGGGGTTCTTTGCAGCTGTTTAACAGCATAACACCGCAAGCTAAATGAACGTCACAATGGCGTCCTCAAATAATATTTGCATGCCTCAGACATTGCATTCACTTTCCACTAAAATCCTCGTGGCGGCCCGAAGGGTGCGCCTCGGACGATACCCGCCGTCGAACCCGAGAGTCGCTGGGGGCAAAAACGAGACGGCCGAACACCCGCATAGTGCGCAGGATTTTTCCACTGTCTTCCCGGGGTCCTTTGCAGCTATTTAACAGCAGGACACCGCAAGGTAAATGAGCGTCACAATGGCGTCCTCAAATAATATTTGCATGCCTCAGACATTGCATTCACTTATAGTGGAAGAACAGCACTGCACAGTCCTGTGCTCCTTGTGTCAGTATTTAAAATGGTTCTTAACTCCTCTTCTGATATATTTTTACGTGATTTCAGAGGGGATTTGAAAAGGGGAATTGTACACATGAAAAGGATATTTTTGTTTTCATGTTTAGTATTATTTTGGTAAAATTAGTGCTTTGTTTTTTGTTAAAGTAAGGGAAAAAAGACAACTACTGTTTAACAAAGTTAAAGTAAAAATGTCTTATTTCCCTAAAAGGGCTATTTGTATTATTAAGCAGGCACAACTTAACAAAATAAGAGTTCCTGTGCCTCAACACAATACCTCTCATTATTTGCTGTGTACTGGCAAAGTGAATAATTGTTATTTTCATGCACCCCATTATTGATTGGTTGTGAGGAGTGTTGATTTGTATAAGCTTGGCTTTACCATACTAAATGGGCATATAGCCCTGCTACCCATGATTCCCGAGCATGGAATTGGACCTTGGTCTTATTAAAAAAAACAAAAGTGGACCTACAGCATTTCTAGTTGAGGACCACTGGCCTAAAGTAACCATTACATCTTGCTGCAACAGCGGATAGAGGTAACCTTAAAAATAAAAAAAATAAAAAACGTGAGTAACTTTTTAATGCCTTTGAAAATTATACATTTTTTAAAAAGTATTTACAGTATGTGAACTGAATAAAAAAGTTACTCATTAAGGTGAAAGTAAAATTATATATAATATGTTGTGGTCACTTAACAGTCCTGAGGCCGGTTGTTAGAATCCGAGCTTGGGCCTCCAGAAGTTTGCATGCACTCTCCATGTTTGTTGGGATTTTATGCCTGTACTCTGGCTTCCTCCTGCATTCCAAAACCACACTTTTTGGGTTAATTGAAAACTAAGAACAAATCCTTAGGTGTGAATTGATGTTTGTCGATAAGTGCCCTGCAATAGAGAGGTGACCAGTCCAGGGTTTATCATGCCTATCATCGGGATTGAGCTGGGATAGGATCCGGGTCACCTGTGACTCTCATGAGCAATATAGAAAATAGATGAACGAATGTTACAGTTGTTTCCTTCAATTTACACACCTTAGGCAAGTTATAAAATCATTTCCAGAACGTTTAAAAAAAAAAGTTTTTACGGTGTTTTAACACATTTTTTAAATGATCAAACACGGTTAAAATGTATCATACAGTATATTAAGATAGAAATATCAACAAATAAAAATATTTGTACTCATAACGACTCGCGACGGCGATGATGAAGCAGCCATAACACAGTACAGTCCTGTTACAAGCCTGAAATAAAGGTGTTTTCTTGGTAAAAAAAAGTATGACCAACCTGGTGTTGAAATTGACCATTGAAAATGTCATGTATACATGAGCATATAGTACGTCTGCATATAAACATAGTCTCCGTGCTTTTGCATCAGTGACTTTTTTGTTGTTTGTATTTCTCACAAACATCTTTTTGGGCAGGTGTTGGCTGCTTGTGTTTTTTTTTTCTGTTGCAAACCCGGGTGGCTCCGCCATTGTTGTTTTGGAACTGCAGTGTGGAGGTGACTGATCGAGCGTGTGAGTGTGGTTGCTTTGTATGTGGTGAGTATAGTTTCTTTGGATTTTCCCCAGTGAGTGGTTGTTAAGGCTTTAAGTATTTTGTTTGATTGCTTGGCGCGGGTTAGAGTGTGTTGTGTGTGTTTTGAGAAGGTGAGTTTGGGGTCCCATGTTAATCCCAGTATTTTGGGTTCGCGGACTGTGGGTAGGGTGGTGTTATCTATTTGTAAAGTGAGCCTGTTGCTGTATTCTGCCGGATCCGGTGTGAACAGAGTGGTGGTGGTTTTGTCTGCGTTGAGTGTGAGTTGGTTCTGTTTTGTCCAGTTGTATATGTCGTGGAGATATTTTTGTACTTGTTGTTGTGCCTGTTGTGGTTTGACATGTGTGGATAGAATGGTGATGTCGTCTGCATATGTAACTGTGTGTACATTTGGAGGTGGTTGTGGTAAGTCTGCCATGTATATGTTGAATAGTGTTGGTGAAAGTACTCCCCCCTGTGGTACCCCCGTTTTCGTGTTTCTATGTTCTGATGTTTCCCCCCGGTATTGAGTGTATTGTCTGCGTCCCCTTATGTAGTTGAAGATGTATTTGATGATGATGTTTGGGGTGTTAGTGTTGTTGAGTTTGTTTGTGAGTGTGTGTAGGTTTACCGTGTCAAAGGCTTTGGACATGTCTAGGGCTATGGCAACTGTTCGTTGTGGTGGTTTTTGTTGATTGAAACCTGTGGCTATGATGTTGTGTATGTGGTGTAGTGCTGTGGTTGTGGAGTGTTGTTTTCGGAAGCCGTGTTGGTGAGAGGGTAGTTGAGTGTTGTTGGTAATGAAGGGTAGTATTACCTTTTCCATTGTTTTGGCTATTGGGCTGTGTAGTGCTATTGGTCTGTAAGATGGGCCGAGTGCGTGGTTTTTGTTGGGTTTTGGTATTGGGATTATTTTTGCAGTCTTCCATATTGCGGGGATGGTGTTGGTGTTGAGTGATGTGTTGTAAGTGTGTGTGAGTAGTGTTATTGCTTTGGGGCCTAGGTGTTTCAGATGTCTGATGTTTATGTTGTCTGGGCCTGTGGAGTTGTTGCTTTTGGAGCGTTGTAGTGCTTGTTTGACTTGTTGTTCTGTGATGGTTATGGGCGTGGTGTTGAGTTTTCGTATTTTGCGTTGTAGTTGTCTGTATGTTCTGTTGGTTTTGTGTTGTATTATGTTGGTGAATTGTTTGTTGAATGCTCGTGCTTTCTGTTTGTTGGATATTGCCGTGTGTTGTCCGAACTGTATTGTGGTGTTTTCTGGTGCTTTTTGTTCTTTGTTTGATAGTCTTGTTACTGTGTTCCAGAGTATGTGTTGTTTGTGTCTGTGGTTCCATGCATCCGTTAAGTGTTCTTTCCATAGCTCTTGTTTGTGTTTTTGGATTTGTGTGTCTATTTCTTTGTTTAGGTCTGTGATGCGTGGGTCTTGGTGGTTTTGTTGTCTGATGTCGTTTCTTTGGCTGATGAGTGTTCTGATGTGTTGTGGTAGGAGAAGTGATTTGCTTTTTATTTTTCCGTGGGGTATGTGGTGTTTGTCTGCTGTAAGTATGAGGTTTGTGAGCATGGTGTTGGCTGTGTGGATGTTGTCAGGTATGGTTATGTTCTCCAGTGCTGATTCTATTTCAGAGGTGTATCCTTCCCAGTCTGCTTTCCTGTAATTTGTGTAAGTTTGAAGGTGTTGTTGTAGGCGGAAAGGAGCACGCGTGTTGTGTGTGATTTTGATAGGAAGGTGGTCTGAACTGAGTGCGTGTATTGTGGTCCATGTTGTTCTGTTTGTGATGCTGTTGCTGGCTGTTGTGATGTCCGGTGATGTTGGTTGTTGGTTGATGTTTGTAGGTTTTCTGGTGGGTGTGTTTGCGTTTAGAGTGATTTGTTGGGAGTTTTGTAGTATGTCTGCAATGTGGGTGCCTCTGTGGTCGTCGTAGGGAGAGTGCCATTGTGTTGAGTGAGCGTTGATGTCTGCGGTTAGAATGGTGTTGTTCAGCGAGTTTATGTATTGGAAGGTGTTGGTGATGTCTGTGTCTTCTGTGGCGTGGTCTGGTCGGGTGGTATCTCTGGGGGGTATATACATGTTGCATATGTGTAGTCTTTTGTGGTTGGTTATGTGAATCTTTACGGTTTGAATTTCTGTAGTGTTGGTGTTAATGTTGTTGGGGATGTTCATGGGAGTGAATGTGTATCTACTGTATATCTATAAAAAAAATCCTCGTCTCACCCCTCAGGTGGTGTCCATCCCTCATTCAGCTGGGGTCCTCTACCAGAGGCCAGGAAGCTTGAGGGTTCTGCGCAGTATCCTTGCCGTTCCCAGCACTGCACATTTCTGGACTGAGATGTCCGATGTTGTTCCCGGGATCTGTTGCAACCACTCATCATCTAGTTTGGGGGTCACTGCCCCGAGTGCTCCGACCACCACAGGCACGACTGTCCACTTTACCTTCCAGGCTCTCTCCAGCTCCTCTCTGAGCCCTTGGGATTTCTCGAGTTTCTCGTGTTCCTTCTTTCTGATGTTTCCAGCACTTGGGACCGCTACATCCACTACAACGGCTTTCCTCTGCCCTTTATCTATCATCAGGATATCTGGTTGGTTCGCCATTACCATCTTGTCAGTCTGGATCTGGAAGTCCCATAGGATCTTCGCTCTGTCATTCTCCACCACCTTCGGAGGTGTTTCCCATTTTGACCTTGGGGTTTCCAGTCCGTACTCCGCACAGATGTTTCGGTAGACTATGCCAGCCACCTGGTTATGGCGTTCCATATAGGCTTTCCCTGCCAGCACCTTACACCCTGCAGTTATGTGTTAGATCGTCTCAGGTGCCTCTTTGCACAACCTACACCTTGGGTCTTGTCTGGTGTGGTATATCTGGGCCTCAATGGCTCTAGTGCTCAGGGCCTGCTCCTGAGCAGCCAGGATGAGTGCCTCTGTACTGTCCTTCAGGCCAGCCCTCTCTAGCCACTGATGGGAATTCTTGAGATCGGCCACTTCAGTTATGGTCCGGTGGTACATCCCGTGTAGGGGCTTGTCCTCCGATGATGGTCCCTCTTCCAGCGCCTCATCCTCTGTTGCCCATTGTCTGAGACATTCTCTGAGTACGTCATCCGTTGGAGCCTTCTCCTTGATGTATTCATGGAGCTTGGATGTTTCATCCTGGACAGTGACTCTCACACTCACTAGTCCCCAGCCGCTTTCCTTGTTGCCAGTTCAAGGTTGCCATTGGCTTGTGGTACACCGAGGTACTTGTAGCTGTCCTCAATGTCTGCTATTGTTCCTTCGGGGAGTGAGACCCCTTCAGTCCGGACTACCGTTCCTCTCTTGGTCACCATCCGACTATCACATCCCGATGTCGCTGCTGTAGATCCTGGTTGTGTGGATCAGGGAGTCTATGTCCCTTTCACTCTTAGCATACAGCTTTATGTCATCCATGTAGAAGAGGTGACTGATCGTAGCTTCATTTCTGAGGCTGTATCCATAGCCTGTCTTGGTGATTACTTGGCTTAGGGAGTTCAGTCCTATGCAGAACAGCAATGGGGAGAGTGCATCACCTTGGTATATGCCACATTTGATGGACACTTGGGTAAGTGGCTTGCCATTGGCTTCAAGTGTGGTTTTCCACATCCTCATCAAGTTCGCAACGAAGGCTCTTAGGGTCCTGTTCACCTTATACACATCCAAGCATTCAGTGATCCATGTATGTGGCATCGAGTCATAGGCTTTCTTTTAATCAATCCAGGCTGTGCACAGGTTGGTACATCGGGACCTGCAGTCTTGTGCGACTGTTCTGTCAACCAGGAGCTGATGTTTGGCTCCCCTGGTATCTCTACCAATGCCCTTCCGTGCTTCGCTCATGTATTGATCCATGTGTGCACTTATCTTAGCCGCAACATGAGCTTCCAAAATTGTGGAGGGACAGGTTATTGGCCGATAGTTGGATGCGACTGCACCCTTTGAGGGATCTTTCATGATAAGGATCGTTCGCCCTTCGGTTAGCCATCCTGGGTGAGTCCCATCCCTAGGCAGCTGGTTCATTTGTGCTGCTGGGCGCTCATGGAGTGCTGTGAGTCTCTTTAGCCAGTAAGTGTGGACCATGTCCGGGCCTGGTGCTGTCCAGTTCTTCATATTTGAGACTATTTCCTTTATGTCTGCCACTGTTATGGTAATTGGGTTCTGTTCAGGGAGGTGTCTGTGCTCCTCTCTTTGGGTGACCAGCCATTGTGCACTGCTGTTATGTGCAACCTCCTTCTCCCATCTGCCTCTCCAGTACCTTTCAGTTTCCAGTCTTGGTGGATCAGCTCTGTTGTTAGGACCCTGCCACTGAGCGTACACTTTCGCAGGTTGTGTTGCAAACAGCCTGTTTATTCGTCTGGCCTCATTCTCTTTCGTGTACCGCTTTAGGCGGCTGGACAAGGCTTGGAGCCTTTGTTTCGAGTGCTTCATATATGGTCATCTGGATGTACCTCTCAGGATCGGCCTTTTCATCACACCTCTCTGGACCTCAGTCAATTGACTCACATCTTTCCGAGCCGCCTTGATCTTAGCCTCCAACCGTCTTTTCCATGGTCGGTAATGTATCTCATGGCTTCCATGGTTGCTCTTATAGCCAAGCATCTCAAGGATCACTGATGCTGAAGCGTATATCAGTTCATTTCCGTGATCGTTACGGTAAGGATCGCCCTCAGTGCTGAATTCACACTTTCCAAGAGACTTTCAGGTGGTACTTCACATAGCCGTTGTAATCGGATTCTAGGTTTCCCAGCTTTCATTCTTGCCATGATCTTAGCTTTCAGGTCAGTTGCTGCCTCGCTCAGCATTTCATTCATTGGGGCTGGCCTCCCAATCTCATCATCTGCATTCACTCTGGTATGAACTCCTCCTCTGATCTGGCAGCCTGGGGCCCCTCACCATGGAACCTGCGTTGTACCTCATCAATCTCAAGTTGTGACAGCAGTTGCCGTTTGTGGATGTTGGAACACTGAGTTACGAGTTGTTTCGTGGCCACCCGTGACTGTGGGTTTCGAAGTAACCATTTAGCCCACATTCTCTCCATGTAACCTCTCTGACTAGGCTTGCTTGAGTAGTAGCATTCCAACAGAGCCATGTTATTGCATCTTGCCCATCTCTGCTCCATTTTTCATCAAGGTGCTCTGGTTCCCCAGCACCTGACGCAGACCTTGTTTGGCCGGGCGACGTCTGAGCTGGCATGTCATTCATTTTATTGTCTCTCATCATTGTATGAGGTACGCATTAGCGTGAAGGCTCTTGCCCAAGGACCCACACTGGATGGTGTTATGTGCTCATTTTTTGCCCCAAGTGGGGAGCGGAGGGACGGGCGCTGGGGGGGGGACCATCGTGGTGGGGCGGGCCCCTACGCGGGATGTGCCACCGGACCGTGGCTGAGGTGGCTGATCTCAAGAAGTCCTATCGGTGGCTGGAGGGGACTGGCCTGGGGGACAGCGCAGGGGCGCTCATCCTGGCTGCTCAGGAGCGGGCCTTGGGCGCCGGAGCCGTCGAGGCCCGGATGTGCCGCGCCGGACAGGACCCGGGGTGTGGGTTGTGCGGGGAGGCGCCTGGGACGATCCGGCACGTGGCTGCGGGGTGTGGGATGCTGGCAGGGGGGGGCCTGCGTGGAGCGCCATGGCCAGGTGGCTGGCGTGGTCTGCCGAGGCATCTGTGCGGAGTGTGGACTGGGGGCCCCGGGGTCGGAGTGGGGGGCACCTCCGAGGGTGGTGGAGGGTGGCGGAGCGGGGATCCTGTGGGACTTCCGGATCCAGACTGGCGTGATGGTGGTGGCGAGCCAGCCAGATGTCGTGGTCGTGGATGGGGGCGGAGGAGGGCCGTTGTGGTGGATGTGGCGGTCCCAGGTGGTGGAGGCATCGGGAGGGGGGAGCATGGGGGGCTCGGGGGGGTACCAGGGGCTCGGGGAGGGGCTGGGGAGGGCCTGGGGGGTGGGGGTGGCGGTCGTGCCTGTGGTGGTCGGGGCGCTCGGGGCAGTGACCCCCGGACTGGATGGGTGGTTGCGACAGATCCCGGGACCAGCGTCGGACATCTCGGTCCGGAGGTGTGCGGTGCTGGGAGCGGCGGGGGTACTGCGCGGGGCCCTCGGGCTTCCTGGCCTCTGGTGGAGGACCCGAGCTGAATGAGGGACGGACACCACCCGACGACACCTCCTATTGGCTCCATGATAAGAGCTCCACCCAGCAAAGAATTAACCCTTTAAAACCTGATTCTGAGCTTTCACAATTATTTACCGCCATTTGCGTAATATCTACAGTATACAGAAGGAATCAAGCAATTTTTACCAATGTATCTGTAGGTGATGTTTATTTATTATGTACACAGAGATAAAGAGTAATGGCACAGCTCTGCAGTATCTTTCCACTTTTATATATGTATGCTATACTAAATAAAATGAATAGGGCACCATATAATGCAACAGTTATGCAACTCCCTAAATAATGATGTGAATTTTCAGTTGTTGCTAAATCAGTTAGGATGTTATAATTTGTGGTGTAGATGCGAATTTAGGAGAGCAGGACAATATATCGCATTGCAATTGGAGCAGCAGCTTGGTTGATGATGTCCCCAAACCGGCTCATCTATTATATTTGTCGTGCAATACAATGAAAATGAGCACAATTGCAAAACATAGGCTTCTTATATTTTAAAATAAAATAATCACATGTTTACCGTTCTGGGGTTTCTACAATCATGAATGGAGGCATTATTTACAGCAGGTTGATGTTGTTGTTGTTGTTGTCGACCCCACCCGTGCCCCGACATTGGGGGACCGGGCCCTCACTCCGTCTCCCGGATCCCCAGACCCCCCTCCGCCGCCCAGCGGGCGAGCAGGGCCGCCACTCCGCTTGGGTTTCGCCAGAGGTCCTCCGGAGTCAGTGTGGTGGGTATGTTTGTGCAGGTGAACAGGTGTTGTGTGTCGTGCACTTGCGTGCCGCATAGCGCACAGAGTGGTGTTGGGTGTGTGTCCGGTGTAATGTTGTGTAGGTAGGAGTGGAGGGCTGGTGATTTGTTGGTTCGGAGTTGTGCTAGGAGTTGTCTGGTTCTGTGTGGTAGGTCTTGCTCTGATGGGTCTATTTCTGGTGCTGGTGCATGTATTACTTTGTTGTGTTGTCTGGTGTCCAAGTATGTTTGTACAAAGTGGGTGTGTATGTCTTTCATGTTCTGTTTTATGGTGTCGTTGTTGGTGTCCTGTGGTGCTGTGTCTTTGTTGTGTGTGTAGTTGTTGTTGTGGAAGATTGTTTGTTTCTTTTGTCTGGGTGGTGGTGGTTGTTGAGTGAGTGGGTGTAGTGGGTGGGTTGGGTGTTGGGCTTTTTGTCTGATTTGCGATGCGTGTAGTTTTAGATGGGTGTTCAGTGGGAGAGTTTTTGTTTCCTCATGCAAGTGTTGTATGTTTGTGTCTTGTGTGCATCCTGTTGCTATTCTGAGTGTGGTGTTCTGTGTGGTCTGGAGTTTTGTCTTGTTTGTGTCCGATAGTGTTGGTGACCATATAGTGTTTGCGTATTCGAGGCGTGTGAGTGTGGTTGCTTTGTATGTGGTGAGTATAGTTTCTTTGGATTTTCCCCAGTGAGTGGTTGTTAAGGCTTTAAGTATTTTGTTTGATTGCTTGGCGCGGGTTAGAGTGTGTTGTGTGTGTTTTGAGAAGGTGAGTTTGGGGTCCCATGTTAATCCCAGTATTTTGGGTTCGCGGACTGTGGGTAGGGTGGTGTTATCTATTTGTAAAGTGAGCCTGTTGCTGTATTCTGCCGGATCCGGTGTGAACAGAGTGGTGGTGGTTTTGTCTGCGTTGAGTGTGAGTTGGTTCTGTTTTGTCCAGTTGTATATGTCGTGGAGATATTTTTGTACTTGTTGTTGTGCCTGTTGTGGTTTGACATGTGTGGATAGAATGGTGATGTCGTCTGCATATGTAACTGTGTGTACATTTGGAGGTGGTTGTGGTAAGTCTGCCATGTATATGTTGAATAGTGTTGGTGAAAGTACTCCCCCCTGTGGTACCCCCGTTTTCGTGTTTCTATGTTCTGATGTTTCCCCCCGGTATTGAGTGTATTGTCTGCGTCCCCTTATGTAGTTGAAGATGTATTTGATGATGATGTTTGGGGTGTTAGTGTTGTTGAGTTTGTTTGTGAGTGTGTGTAGGTTTACCGTGTCAAAGGCTTTGGACATGTCTAGGGCTATGGCAACTGTTCGTTGTGGTGGTTTTTGTTGATTGAAACCTGTGGCTATGATGTTGTGTATGTGGTGTAGTGCTGTGGTTGTGGAGTGTTGTTTTCGGAAGCCGTGTTGGTGAGAGGGTAGTTGAGTGTTGTTGGTAATGAAGGGTAGTATTACCTTTTCCATTGTTTTGGCTATCGGGCTGAGTAGTGCTATTGGTCTGTAAGATGGGCCGAGTGCGTGGTTTTTGTTGGGTTTTGGTATTGGGATTATTTTTGCAGTCTTCCATATTGCGGGGATGGTGTTGGTGTTGAGTGATGTGTTGTAAGTGTGTGTGAGTAGTGTTATTGCTTTGGGGCCTAGGTGTTTCAGATGTCTGATGTTTATGTTGTCTGGGCCTGTGGAGTTGTTGCTTTTGGAGCGTTGTAGTGCTTGTTTGACTTGTTGTTCTGTGATGGTTATGGGCGTGGTGTTGAGTTTTCGTATTTTGCGTTGTAGTTGTCTGTATGTTCTGTTGGTTTTGTGTTGTATTATGTTGGTGAATTGTTTGTTGAATGCTCGTGCTTTCTGTTTGTTGGATATTGCCGTGTGTTGTCCGAACTGTATTGTGGTGTTTTCTGGTGCTTTTTGTTCTTTGTTTGATAGTCTTGTTACTGTGTTCCAGAGTATGTGTTGTTTGTGTCTGTGGTTCCATGCATCCGTTAAGTGTTCTTTCCATAGCTCTTGTTTGTGTTTTTGGATTTGTGTGTCTATTTCTTTGTTTAGGTCTGTGATGCGTGGGTCTTGGTGGTTTTGTTGTCTGATGTCGTTTCTTTGGCTGATGAGTGTTCTGATGTGTTGTGGTAGGAGAAGTGATTTGCTTTTTATTTTTCCGTGGGGTATGTGGTGTTTGTCTGCTGTAAGTATGAGGTTTGTGAGCATGGTGTTGGCTGTGTGGATGTTGTCAGGTATGGTTATGTTCTCCAGTGCTGATTCTATTTCAGAGGTGTATCCTTCCCAGTCTGCTTTCCTGTAATTTGTGTAAGTTTGAAGGTGTTGTTGTAGGCGGAAAGGAGCACGCGTGTTGTGTGTGATTTTGATAGGAAGGTGGTCTGAACTGAGTGCGTGTATTGTGGTCCATGTTGTTCTGTTTGTGATGCTGTTGCTGGCTGTTGTGATGTCCGGTGATGTTGGTTGTTGGTTGATGTTTGTAGGTTTTCTGGTGGGTGTGTTTGCGTTTAGAGTGATTTGTTGGGAGTTTTGTAGTATGTCTGCAATGTGGGTGCCTCTGTGGTCGTCGTAGGGAGAGTGCCATTGTGTTGAGTGAGCGTTGATGTCTGCGGTTAGAATGGTGTTGTTCAGCGAGTTTATGTATTGGAAGGTGTTGGTGATGTCTGTGTCTTCTGTGGCGTGGTCTGGTCGGGTGGTATCTCTGGGGGGTATATACATGTTGCATATGTGTAGTCTTTTGTGGTTGGTTATGTGAATCTTTACGGTTTGAATTTCTGTAGTGTTGGTGTTAATGTTGTTGGGGATGTTCATGGGAGTGAATGTGTATCTACTGTATATCTATAAAAAAAATCCTCGTCTCACCCCTCAGGTGGTGTCCATCCCTCATTCAGCTGGGGTCCTCTACCAGAGGCCAGGAAGCTTGAGGGTTCTGCGCAGTATCCTTGCCGTTCCCAGCACTGCACATTTCTGGACTGAGATGTCCGATGTTGTTCTCGGGATCTGTTGCAACCACTCATCATCTAGTTTGGGGGTCACTGCCCCGAGTGCTCCGACCACCACAGGCACGACTGTCCCCTTTACCTTCCAGGCTCTCTCCAGCTCCTCTCTGAGCCCTTGAGATTTCTCGAGTTTCTCGTGTTCCTTCTTTCTGATGTTTCCAGCACTTGGGACCGCTACATCCACTACAACGGCTTTCCTCTGCCCTTTATCTATCATCAGGATATCTGGTTGGTTCGCCATTACCATCTTGTCAGTCTGGATCTGGAAGTCCCATAGGATCTTCGCTCTGTCATTCTCCACCACCTTCGGAGGTGTTTCCCATTTTGACCTTGGGGTTTCCAGTCCGTACTCCGCACAGATGTTTCGGTAGACTATGCCAGCCACCTGGTTATGGCGTTCCATATAGGCTTTCCCTGCCAGCACCTTACACCCTGCAGTTATGTGTTAGATCGTCTCAGGTGCCTCTTTGCACAACCTACACCTTGGGTCTTGTCTGGTGTGGTATATCTGGGCCTCAATGGCTCTAGTGCTCAGGGCCTGCTCCTGAGCAGCCAGGATGAGTGCCTCTGTACTGTCCTTCAGGCCAGCCCTCTCTAGCCACTGATGGGAATTCTTGAGATCGGCCACTTCAGTTATGGTCCGGTGGTACATCCCGTGTAGGGGCTTGTCCTCCGATGATGGTCCCTCTTCCAGCGCCTCATCCTCTGTTGCCCATTGTCTGAGACATTCTCTGAGTACGTCATCCGTTGGAGCCTTCTCCTTGATGTATTCATGGAGCTTGGATGTTTCATCCTGGACAGTGACTCTCACACTCACTAGTCCCCAGCCGCTTTCCTTGTTGCCAGTTCAAGGTTGCCATTGGCTTGTGGTACACCGAGGTACTTGTAGCTGTCCTCAATGTCTGCTATTGTTCCTTCGGGGAGTGAGACCCCTTCAGTCCGGACTACCGTTCCTCTCTTAGTCACCATCCGACTATCACATCCCGATGTCGCTGCTGTAGATCCTGGTTGTGTGGATCAGGGAGTCTATGTCCCTTTCACTCTTAGCATACAGCTTTATGTCATCCATGTAGAGGAGGTGACTGATCGTAGCTTCATTTCTGAGGCTGTATCCATAGCCTGTCTTGGTGATTACTTGGCTTAGGGAGTTCAGTCCTATGCAGAACAGCAATGGGGAGAGTGCATCACCTTGGTATATGCCACATTTGATGGACACTTGGGTAAGTGGCTTGCCATTGGCTTCAAGTGTGGTTTTCCACATCCTTATCAAGTTCGCAACGAAGGCTCTTAGGGTCCTGTTCACCTTATACACATCCAAGCATTCAGTGATCCATGTATGTGGCATCGAGTCATAGGCTTTCTTTTAATCAATCCAGGCTGTGCACAGGTTGGTACATCGGGACCTGCAGTCTTGTGCGACTGTTCTGTCAACCAGGAGCTGATGTTTGGCTCCCCTGGTATCTCTACCAATGCCCTTCCGTGCTTCGCTCATGTATTGATCCATGTGTGCACTTATCTTAGCCGCAACATGAGCTTCCAAAATTGTGGAGGGACAGGTTATTGGCCGATAGTTGGATGCGACTGCACCCTTTGAGGGATCTTTCATGATAAGGATCGTTCGCCCTTCGGTTAGCCATCCTGGGTGAGTCCCATCCCTAGGCAGCTGGTTCATTTGTGCTGCTGGGCGCTCATGGAGTGCTGTGAGTCTCTTTAGCCAGTAAGTGTGGACCATGTCCGGGCCTGGTGCTGTCCAGTTCTTCATATTTGAGACTATTTCCTTTATGTCTGCCACTGTTATGGTAATTGGGTTCTGTTCAGGGAGGTGTCTGTGCTCCTCTCTTTGGGTGACCAGCCATTGTGCACTGCTGTTATGTGCAACCTCCTTCTCCCATCTGCCTCTCCAGTACCTTTCAGTTTCCAGTCTTGGTGGATCAGCTCTGTTGTTAGGACCCTGCCACTGAGCGTACACTTTCGCAGGTTGTGTTGCAAACAGCCTGTTTATTCGTCTGGCCTCATTCTCTTTCGTGTACCGCTTTAGGCGGCTGGACAAGGCTTGGAGCCTTTGTTTCGAGTGCTTCATATATGGTCATCTGGATGTACCTCTCAGGATCGGCCTTTTCATCACACCTCTCTGGACCTCAGTCAATTGACTCACATCTTTCCGAGCCGCCTTGATCTTAGCCTCGAACCGTCTTTTCCATGGTCGGTAATGTATCTCATGGCTTCCATGGTTGCTCTTATAGCCAAGCATCTCAAGGATCACTGATGCTGAAGCGTATATCAGTTCATTTCCGTGATCGTTACGGTAAGGATCGCCCTCAGTGCTGAATTCACACTTTCCAAGAGACTTTCAGGTGGTACTTCACATAGCCGTTGTGATCGGATTCTAGGTTTCCCAGCTTTCATTCTTGCCATGATCTTAGCTTTCAGGTCAGTTGCTGCCTCGCTCAGCATTTCATTCATTGGGGCTGGCCTCCCAATCTCATCATCTGCATTCACTCTGGTATGAACTCCTCCTCTGATCTGGCAGCCTGGGGCCCCTCACCATGGAACCTGCGTTGTACCTCATCAATCTCAAGTTGTGACAGCAGTTGCCGTTTGTGGATGTTGGAACACTGAGTTACGAGTTGTTTCGTGGCCACCCGTGACTGTGGGTTTCGAAGTAACCATTTAGCCCACATTCTCTCCATGTAACCTCTCTGACTAGGCTTGCTTGAGTAGTAGCATTCCAACAGAGCCATGTTATTGCATCTTGCCCATCTCTGCTCCATTTTTCATCAAGGTGCTCTGGTTCCCCAGCACCTGACGCAGACCTTGTTTGGCCGGGCGACGTCTGAGCTGGCATGTCATTCATTTTATTGTCTCTCATCATTGTATGAGGTACGCATTAGCGTGAAGGCTCTTGCCCAAGGACCCACACTGGATGGTGTTATGTGCTCATTTTTTGCCCCAAGTGGGGAGCGGAGGGACGGGCGCTGGGGGGGGGACCATCGTGGTGGGGCGGGCCCCTACGCGGGATGTGCCACCGGACCGTGGCTGAGGTGGCTGATCTCAAGAAGTCCTATCGGTGGCTGGAGGGGACTGGCCTGGGGGACAGCGCAGGGGCGCTCATCCTGGCTGCTCAGGAGCGGGCCTTGGGCGCCGGAGCCGTCGAGGCCCGGATGTGCCGCGCCGGACAGGACCCGGGGTGTGGGTTGTGCGGGGAGGCGCCTGGGACGATCCGGCACGTGGCTGCGGGGTGTGGGATGCTGGCAGGGGGGGCCTGCGTGGAGCGCCATGGCCAGGTGGCTGGCGTGGTCTGCCGAGGCATCTGTGCGGAGTGTGGACTGGGGGCCCCGGGGTCGGAGTGGGGGGCACCTCCGAGGGTGGTGGAGGGTGGCGGAGCGGGGATCCTGTGGGACTTCCGGATCCAGACTGGCGTGATGGTGGTGGCGAGCCAGCCAGATGTCGTGGTCGTGGATGGGGGGCGGAGGAGGGCCGTTGTGGTGGATGTGGCGGTCCCAGGTGGTGGAGGCATCGGGAGGGGGGAGCATGGGGGGCTCGGGGGGTACCAGGGGCTCGGGGAGGGGCTGGGGAGGGCCTGGGGGGTGGGGGTGGCGGTCGTGCCTGTGGTGGTCGGGGCGCTCGGGGCAGTGACCCCCGGACTGGATGGGTGGTTGCGACAGATCCCGGGACCAGCGTCGGACATCTCGGTCCGGAGGTGTGCGGTGCTGGGAGCGGCGGGGGTACTGCGCGGGGCCCTCGGGCTTCCTGGCCTCTGGTGGAGGACCCGAGCTGAATGAGGGACGGACACCACCCGAGGACACCTCCTATTGGCTCCATGATAAGAGCTCCACCCAGCAAAGAATTAACCCTTTAAAACCTGATTCTGAGCTTTCACAATTATTTACCGCCATTTGCGTAATATCTACAGTATACAGAAGGAATCAAGCAATTTTTACCAATGTATCTGTAGGTGATGTTTATTTATTATGTACACAGAGATAAAGAGTAATGGCACAGCTCTGCAGTATCTTTCCACTTTTATATATGTATGCTATACTAAATAAAATGAATAGGGCACCATATAATGCAACAGTTATGCAACTCCCTAAATAATGATGTGAATTTTCAGTTGTTGCTAAATCAGTTAGGATGTTATAATTTGTGGTGTAGATGCGAATTTAGGAGAGCAGGACAATATATCGCATTGCAATTGGAGCAGCAGCTTGGTTGATGATGTCCCCAAACCGGCTCATCTATTATATTTGTCGTGCAATACAATGAAAATGAGCACAATTGCAAAACATAGGCTTCTTATATTTTAAAATAAAATAATCACATGTTTACCGTTCTGGGGTTTCTACAATCATGAATGGAGGCATTATTTACAGCAGGTTGATGTTGTTGTTGTTGTTGTCGACCCCACCCGTGCCCCGACATTGGGGGACCGGGCCCTCACTCCGTCTCCCGGATCCCCAGACCCCCCTCCTCCGCCCAGCGGGCGAGCAGGGCCGCCACTCCGCTTGGGTTTCGCCAGAGGTCCTCCGGAGTCAGTGTGGTGGGTATGTTTGTGCAGGTGAACAGGTGTTGTGTGTCGTGCACTTGCGTGCCGCATAGCGCACAGAGTGGTGTTGGGTGTGTGTCCGGTGTAATGTTGTGTAGGTAGGAGTGGAGGGCTGGTGATTTGTTGGTTCGGAGTTGTGCTAGGAGTTGTCTGGTTCTGTGTGGTAGGTCTTGCTCTGATGGGTCTATTTCTGGTGCTGGTGCATGTATTACTTTGTTGTGTTGTCTGGTGTCCAAGTGTGTTTGTACAAAGTGGGTGTGTATGTCTTTCATGTTCTGTTTTATGGTGTCGTTGTTGGTGTCCTGTGGTGCTGTGTCTTTGTTGTGTGTGTAGTTGTTGTTGTGGAAGATTGTTTGTTTCTTTTGTCTGGGTGGTGGTGGTTGTTGAGTGAGTGGGTGTAGTGGGTGGGTTGGGTGTTGGGCTTTTTGTCTGATTTGCGATGCGTGTAGTTTTAGATGGGTGTTCAGTGGGAGAGTTTTTGTTTCCTCATGCAAGTGTTGTATGTTTGTGTCTTGTGTGCATCCTGTTGCTATTCTGAGTGCGGTGTTCTGTGTGGTCTGGAGTTTTGTCTTGTTTGTGTCCGATAGTGTTGGTGACCATATAGTGTTTGCGTATTCGAGGCGTGTGAGTGTGGTTGCTTTGTATGTGGTGAGTATAGTTTCTTTGGATTTTCCCCAGTGAGTGGTTGTTAAGGCTTTAAGTATTTTGTTTGATTGCTTGGCGCGGGTTAGAGTGTGTTGTGTGTGTTTTGAGAAGGTGAGTTTGGGGTTCCATGAGCCTGTTGCTGTATTCTGCCGGATCCGGTGTGAACAGAGTGGTGGTGGTTTTGTCTGCGTTGAGTGTGAGTTGGTTCTGTTTTGTCCAGTTGTATATGTCGTGGAGATATTTTTGTACTTGTTGTTGTGCCTGTTGTGGTTTGACATGTGTGGATAGAATGGTGATGTCGTCTGCATATGTAACTGTGTGTACATTTGGAGGTGGTTGTGGTAAGTCTGCCATGTATATGTTGAATAGTGTTGGTGAAAGTACTCCCCCTGTGGTACCCCCGTTTTCGTGTTTCTGTGTTCTGATGTTTCCCCTCGGTATTGAGTGTATTGTCTGCGTCCCCTTATGTAGTTGAAGATGTATTTGATGATGATGTTTGGGGTGTTAGTGTTGTTGAGTTTGTTTGTGAGTGTGTGTAGGTTTACCGTGTCAAAGGCTTTGGACATGTCTAGGGCTATAGCAACTGTTCGTTGTGGTGGTTTTTGTTGATTGAAACCTGTGGCTATGATGTTGTGTATGTGGTGTAGTGCTGTGGTTGTGGAGTGTTGTTTTCGGAAGCCGTGTTGGTGAGAGGGTAGTTGAGTGTTGTTGGTAATGAAGGGTAGTATTACCTTTTCCATTGTTTTGGCTATTGGGCTGAGTAGTGCTATTGGTCTGTAGGATGGGCCGAGTGCGTGGTTTTTGTTGGGTTTTGGTATTGGGATTATTTTTGCAGTCTTCCATATTGCGGGGATGGTGTTGGTGTTGAGTGATGTGTTGTAAGTGTGTGTGAGTAGTGTTATTGCTTTGGGGCCTAGGTGTTTCAGATGTCTGATGTTTATGTTGTCTGGGCCTGTGGAGTTGTTGCTTTTGGAGCGTTGTAGTGCTTGTTTGACTTGTTGTTCTGTGATGGTTATGGGCGTGGTGTTGAGTTTTCGTATTTTGCGTTGTAGTTGTCTGTATGTTCTGTTGGTTTTGTGTTGTATTATGTTGGTGAATTGTTTGTTGAATGCTCGTGCTTTCTGTTTGTTGGATATTGCCGTGTGTTGTCCGAACTGTATTGTGGTGTTTTCTGGTGCTTTTTGTTCTTTGTTTGATAGTCTTGTTACTGTGTTCCAGAGTATGTGTTGTTTGTGTCTGTGGTTCCATGCATCCGTTAAGTGTTCTTTCCATAGCTCTTGTTTGTGTTTTTGGATTTGTGTGTCTATTTCTTTGTTTAGGTCTGTGATGCGTGGGTCTTGGTGGTTTTGTTGTCTGATGTCGTTTCTTTGGCTGATGAGTGTTCTGATGTGTTGTGGTAGGAGAAGTGATTTGCTTTTTATTTTTCCGTGGGGTATGTGGTGTTTGTCTGCTGTAAGTATGAGGTTTGTGAGCATGGTGTTGGCTGTGTGGATGTTGTCAGGTAAGGTTATGTTCTCCAGTGCTGATTCTATTTCAGAGGTGTATCCTTCCCAGTCTGCTTTCCTGTAATTTGTGTAAGTTTGAAGGTGTTGTTGTAGGCGGAAAGGAGCACGCGTGTTGTGTGTGATTTTGATAGGAAGGTGGTCTGAACTGAGTGCGTGTATTGTGGTCCATGTTGTTCTGTTTGTGATGCTGTTGCTGGCTGTTGTGATGTCCGGTGATGTTGGTTGTTGGTTGATGTTTGTAGGCTTTCTGGTAGGTGTGTTTGCGTTTAGAGTGATTTGTTGGGAGTTCTGTAGTATGTCTGCAATGAGGGTGCCTCTGTGGTCGTCGTAGGGAGAGTGCCATTGTGTTGAGTGAGCGTTGATGTCTGCGGTTAGAATGGTGTTGTTCAGCGAGTTTATGTATTGGAAGGTGTTGGTGATGTCTGTGTCTTCTGTGGCGTGGTCTGGTCGGGTGGTATCTCTGGGGGGTATATACATGTTGCATATGTGTAGTCTTTTGTGGTTGGTTATGTGAATCTTTACGGTTTGAATTTCTGTAGTGTTGGTGTTAATGTTGTTGGGGATGTTCATGGGAGTGAATGTGACTGATTTGTGAATGTATGTGAGCAGTCCTCCTCCTCCCTTGTGTTCTCTGTCTTTCCTAATGCTGGTGTAGTTGGTGAGACGAGGTGTGTTGTGTTGTTTTTCTAGTTTGGTTTCTTGTATGGTGATGATGTCTGCGTGCTGTTGTGAGGCGAGTTCTTCTAGTTCTGTTTTCTTGTTTTGGATGCCGTTGATGTTTATTTGTAGTGTGGTCAGTGTGTGTTTGTTGTTTTTGTTGGTGGGTGTTGTTCTTTGTGGGTTGTTCGGGGGTTGTGGTGTTGGGGTGTTTGTTGTTTGCGTGTGTGTTCTGCATGTCCACGTGTTTGTGTATTGGCGGGTGGTGATGCCGGAGCAATGTCTGTGTATCCAGTGTGGGTGTGTTGAGTTGCATCTGAGTGAGGTTTGTCTGCGTGTGATGATTCTATTGCAGCTATTGCAGGTCCAGGTTTGGGGGGGTGGTCTTGTGTTTGTTGTATCTCTGTTGGAGTTGTCTGTCCGTGTTGCCTTTCAGGGTAGTGTTGGTGAGGCGAGTGTGTTGTTTTGGTCTGTTTGTGCTCTGCTGCCTGTTGGTGTCCTACGAGGTGTTGTTGTTCGTGGTGGTGTTTTGGGATGTAGTCTGCATTTCCATGTTATGTTGTATTGTCTAGTGTTTATGTTTGTGCAATGTTTGTGTACCCAGTGTGGTGTGTGGTGGTTGCATCTGAAGGATGTCTGTCTTCTTGTAATCTGTTGTGTGCAAATGTCGCATGTCCAGGTAGTTTGTTGTGTGTGTGTTTGTTGCGTGCGTGAGAGTGTCTGTGTGGGCCCCGGATTTGTCTCTATGTCCCCCGCCTGGAGCAAAAGGTCCGCCCGCCACCCTGCCAGGTTCAGGGGGCGGTTAGCCGAAAAAAAAAAAAAACGGCCGTAAGGGCACCCCGTTCGGGGTGCAGGGATTGGTTCCTTGATTTGTCCCCCCGTTCGGGGGGAACCCTCCAACTGCGAGTAAGCCAAGGAGTTTGGAGGTACAGCAGGTTGACAGCAGTGTGATCGAGCAGATTAGATAGAGTAGAATTTGAATGGGGCTTCACTGATTTATTTCATACAATTCATATCTAAAACACAGTTGAAAAATATTTGATTGTTAAAATATTTAAATACAAGAACTATATCAAGAAATTAACAAAACATAGTTTTTTTTAGTTAGGAGAAAAGTCTAAAAACATATCACAAATGACAAACGTTGTGCCTCTCCTCCTCCTGTTCTTCAATGAAGCTGACCACCCTCCAGCTCCCGTTAGAAACATCGTGCTGCTGAAGGTGTGCCGGCAGAATGGTTGTGATACAGGAGGTGCTGTGGACTCTCCCAGAAACGAGGACCTAGTTTAGTTGTAGATCCAGTAAAACATAGTGCAAATGTGACATTATTTATAATGCACAGTTACAGTCTTGTGAATATTAAAAAATGTACTTCATGTAATGCAGGAAGCGAATATTTCAAACGAACTAAGGCAGCAAACAGTAAGAGCAAAATCGTGTTCCAAACATTAACTCTTTTTTTAAATGTCAATTAGCTTGTGAGTAATAAGACAAAATGTGACTGTCAGACAGAGAACTGTCAGAGCAAACGGCAGATTTTAGAAAGTCCTGCCGAAATAAATCTGCACCCGACTGCGACTGTCAGCGTTGAACTGCCGCCATTGCTGTCAAAGTCAGACACATCTCCAAAATTGTTGGAGCAAATTTTTAAGCAGGCTTCATCTTGATAAATTGACCACGTATTTGACATTTACACCATAACGTTACCGCCTAAAATAATCGTAAAACAAAATTTTGTGTAACAACAAGAGTAATATGTACCCCAAAAGCTTTCAAAGCGTCTGAAAGTTTTCTCCTCCGTTTTTGTTGGGGCTTGGCTCGAAATGCATCATGATTGGCCGCCCGAAGTCCACGTGTCTGTCGGACGTGCTCTCATTGGTCTACAATACCATCACGGATGAATAAATACTCAAAGGGCTTGCCAGGCAAGCCCTTTGAACCCTTTAAATACTCAATGGGCTTGCCTGGCAAGCCCTTTGAGTATTTATTCCATATTGCCCACTAGTTCACTCGTAAGGTCATTTTGACGCTTACTAGTGAACATGTAAGGCCATAAATGTGCCCACTAGTTCACTAGTAAGATCATTTTGAGGCTTACTAGTTGACATGTAAGCCACAAAACGCCCGCTAGTTCACTAGTAAGATAATTTTGAGGCTTCTAGTGAACATGTAAGCCACAGAACGCCCACTAGTTCACTAGTAAGATCATTTTGACGCTTACTAGTGAACATGTAAGCCACAAAACGCTCACTAGTTCACTAGTAAGGTCATTTTGACGCTTACTAGTGAACATGTAAGCCACAAAACGCTCACTGGTTCACTAGTAAGGTAATTTTGACGCTTACTAGTGAACATGTAAGCCACAAAACGCCCACTAGTTCCCTAGTAAGATCATTTTGACACTTATTTATGAACATGTCAGCCACAAAACGCTCACTCGTTCACTAGTAAGATCATTTTGACGCTTACTAGTGAACATGTAAGCCACAAAACGCCCACTAGTTCACTAGTAAGGTCATTTTGACGCTTACTAGTGAACATGTAAGCCACAAAACGCCCACTAGTTCACTAGTAAGATCATTTTGACGCTTACTAGTGAACATGTAAGGCCATAAATGTGCCCACTAGTTCACTAGTAAGTTCATTTTGAGGCTTACTAGTTGACATGTAAGCCACACATCGCCTACTAGTTCACTAGTAAGATCATTTTGAGGCTTACTAGTGAACATGTAAGCCACAAAACGCTCACTAGTTTACTAGTAAGGTCATTTTGACGCTTACTAGTGAACATGTAAGCCACAAAACGCTCACTAGTTCACTATCCATCCATCCATCCATAATAAGATAATTTTGACGCTTACTACTGAACATTTAAGGCCATAAATGTGCCCACTAGTTCACTGGTAAGATTATTTTGACGCTTACTAGTGAACATGTAAGGCCATAAATGTGCCCACTTGTAATGCTAGTGACATTACACTGTACTTGCATTAAATGCAAATAAGGATGATTACGAAAACATGTAACGGTATCCTATTGGCTGTACGTTTCAAAATAGTGTCATCCCACCAGTCAGGGCTCATGATTTTGGAAATTCTGTGCCCACTTAGTTTTTTAAAACAACAATGGCGGACAGTGTCCTGAGACGTATTCGGCGAAGGTGCAGGGCAATAGAGAGTGCCTGTCATCAAGGGTCTGCCGGTGAAAGTGAAGCACGCGCGATAAACATTTCAATTGCTAATTTAAGAAGAGTTAGTGACCAGTTTAGCGCTGATACTATTCAAAGTTTGATTCAAAGTCCAATAGATCTCCGATCTGTCATCATTGCGGGACCCACTCCTAATGGTGGACGTGTTTGTTCCCATGTGGCACATCGTTTGCACACAGGTAAAATGGCTACCATTTTTTGTCATTGGTTTTTCGTATGTATTTTTATTCGAACTACACACGGGTTTTACTGACGACTTGCTGTGACTTACCTTCTATCACCCTGTCAAACGTCGTTTTATACCAGTGGTTTTCCTGCAAATCAGTAGACTATTAAGTAACGCGATGGCTGTACACTTTTAAGCAATAACTAGTGATCTTTTAGTTATTCAATTATAAGTTTGAATTATTTTTTTCTTGAGTAAAATGGTTAGAGAAAATAGCTGCTCGTGGTTTTGAAGCTGCATATACTTTTATGTACATCTGTGTCTATATGCCTGTACTGTATACAGTATATAAAAAACACGTAGTGATTCGTTTGCTTGAATTCCTTAATCCTTTTATTTCCATACTTTAGGTAGACGAGGAAGACCAGCACTTGACATTACAAGTGATGAAATTGAACTGCTCCCCACTCAGGGCTTTACAGTGAGAGCCATCACTGAGATGTTGTGTTGTTCCTCTTCATACCTGCATAAAAAAATGACGTTTTTTTCAGATTTCAGCCAGAAATAGATTTACTCCCATTCATGATGTTGACCTGGAAGAGCATGTCAGAAGATTGCACAGCCAATTTCCCAGATCAGGCTCGGAAGCAAGTGTTCTGCTACATACTCTTGTCCCTTCATGTATATATCATTATATTCATTGTGAAAGTGTACTTTCTTTATTGTGTTGTTTTATGAACCTGTTGCAGATGATGAGGGCATACCTGCGTGCTGATGGTATTGTAGTACAAAGAAAAAGAGTTCGAGAAATCCTCAACCGTATTGAGCCAGCTGCTGCAGCCCAGAGATGGAGCCAGACTGTGGCTAGAAGAACATACTATGTGCCATTCCCCAATAGTTTATGGCACATAGATGGGCATATGCGTCTCATTCGGTAATAAGGGATCATCTTATATTTGTACTCGTGGGAGCATTAGAAAGCCATATTGTATGGACAGCACAGATTAAATTGAATTTTATCATTTGTATATCCAAGTTACACAAACTCCAAATTGCCTCCATGTAGTCTTAAGTGCACAGCAATACCTTCTCTACCGAGATGATATTTCAAACAAGATATGAAACTTGATTGTTTTCTTGTATTTAATCATTATTCTTTTCATGTTTGTTTTACAGGTGGGTGTTTGTGACACATGCCGGCATTGATGGGAATTCCAGGCTAATAACGTACCTTCAACTGGAGCACAGACAACACAGCTTTGACAGTGTTGAAATATTTTGTCCAAGCCACCTGCCTGTATGGGTTACCCTCCAGAGTAAGATCCGACCATGGTGGTGAAAACACTGGTTGCTCTTTTAATGAACCTACTGCAGGGACAAGACACCAAAATTATTTCTAGCTCCAGCCAACACCCCCTCACAATTTACTCACACCTCCCATGGCCTGATTATCCACCAACAGGGGCCCTTTTTGGATTATCATTTTGGCATAGGAACTTTCCTTTCCTATCCTAACCGAGTGAGATGAGCCGGTAGCACCTGGAGCAAAGATCGTCTAAATTTTAATAATGCTTAGGAAAGCTTCTGACCATCCTTTACGAAAGGAAAGGAGATATATTATGCAGCAGGAATATTTAAAGGGGAAGTCTTTTTTTATGTTGTTGTTGTTGTTGTTGTTGTCGACCCCACCCGTGCCCCGACATTGGGGGACCGGGCCCTCACTCCGTCTCCCGGATCCCCAGACCCCCCTCCGCCGCCCAGCGGGCGAGCAGGGCCGCCACTCCGCTTGGGTTTCGCCAGAGGTCCTCCGGAGTCAGTGTGGTGGGTATGTTTGTGCAGGTGAACAGGTGTTGTGTGTCGTGCACTTGCGTGCCGCATAGCGCACAGAGTGGTGTTGGGTGTGTGTCCGGTGTAATGTTGTGTAGGTAGGTGTGGAGGGCTGGTGATTTGTTGGTTCGGAGTTGTGCTAGGAGTTGTCTGGTTCTGTGTGGTAGGTCTTGCTCTGATGGGTCTATTTCTGGTGCTGGTGCATGTATTACTTTGTTGTGTTGTCTGGTGTCCAAGTGTGTTTGTACAAAGTGGGTGTGTATGTCTTTCATGTTCTGTTTTATGGTGTCGTTGTTGGTGTCCTGTGGTGCTGTGTCTTTGTTGTGTGTGTAGTTGTTGTTGTGGAAGATTGTTTGTTTCTTTTGTCTGGGTGGTGGTGGTTGTTGAGTGAGTGGGTGTAGTGGGTGGGTTGGGTGTTGGGCTTTTTGTCTGATTTGCGATGCGTGTAGTTTTAGATGGGTGTTCAGTGGGAGAGTTTTTGTTTCCTCATGCAAGTGTTGTATGTTTGTGTCTTGTGTGCATCCTGTTGCTATTCTGAGTGCGGTGTTCTGTGTGGTCTGGAGTTTTGTCTTGTTTGTGTCCGATAGTGTTGGTGACCATATAGTGTTTGCGTATTCGAGGCGTGTGAGTGTGGTTGCTTTGTATGTGGTGAGTATAGTTTCTTTGGATTTTCCCCAGTGAGTGGTTGTTAAGGCTTTAAGTATTTTGTTTGATTGCTTGGCGCGGGTTAGAGTGTGTTGTGTGTGTTTTGAGAAGGTGAGTTTGGGGTCCCATGTTAATCCCAGTATTTTGGGTTCGCGGACTGTGGGTAGGGTGGTGTTATCTATTTGTAAAGTGAGCCTGTTGCTGTATTCTGCCGGATCCGGTGTGAACAGAGTGGTGGTGGTTTTGTCTGCGTTGAGTGTGAGTTGGTTCTGTTTTGTCCAGTTGTATATGTCGTGGAGATATTTTTGTACTTGTTGTTGTGCCTGTTGTGGTTTGACATGTGTGGATAGAATGGTGATGTCGTCTGCATATGTAACTGTGTGTACATTTGGAGGTGGTTGTGGTAAGTCTGCCATGTATATGTTGAATAGTGTTGGTGAAAGTACTCCCCCCTTTGGTACCCCCGTTTTCGTGTTTCTATGTTCTGATGTTTCCCCCCGGTATTGAGTGTATTGTCTGCGTCCCCTTATGTAGTTGAAGATGTATTTGATGATGATGTTTGGGGTGTTAGTGTTGTTGAGTTTGTTTGTGAGTGTGTGTAGGTTTACCGTGTCAAAGGCTTTGGACATGTCTAGGGCTATGGCAACTGTTCGTTGTGGTGGTTTTTGTTGATTGAAACCTGTGGCTATGATGTTGTGTATGTGGTGTAGTGCTGTGGTTGTGGAGTGTTGTTTTCGGAAGCCGTGTTGGTGAGAGGGTAGTTGAGTGTTGTTGGTAATGAAGGGTAGTATTACCTTTTCCATTGTTTTGGCTATTGGGCTGAGTAGTGCTATTGGTCTGTAAGATGGGCCGAGTGCGTGGTTTTTGTTGGGTTTTGGTATTGGGATTATTTTTGCAGTCTTCCATATTGCGGGGATGGTGTTGGTGTTGAGTGATGTGTTGTAAGTGTGTGTGAGTAGTGTTATTGCTTTGGGGCCTAGGTGTTTCAGATGTCTGATGTTTATGTTGTCTGGGCCTGTGGAGTTGTTGCTTTTGGAGCGTTGTAGTGCTTGTTTGACTTGTTGTTCTGTGATGGTTATGGGCGTGGTGTTGAGTTTTCGTATTTTGCGTTGTAGTTGTCTGTATGTTCTGTTGGTTTTGTGTTGTATTATGTTGGTGAATTGTTTGTTGAATGCTCGTGCTTTCTGTTTGTTGGATATTGCCGTGTGTTGTCCGAACTGTATTGTGGTGTTTTCTGGTGCTTTTTGTTCTTTGTTTGATAGTCTTGTTACTGTGTTCCAGAGTATGTATTGTTTGTGTCTGTGGTTCCATGCATCCGTTAAGTGTTCTTTCCATAGCTCTTGTTTGTGTTTTTGGATTTGTTTGTCTATTTCTTTGTTTAGGTCTGTGATGCGTGGGTCTTGGTGGTTTTGTTGTCTGATGTCGTTTCTTTGGCTGATGAGTGTTCTGATGTGTTGTGGTAGGAGAAGTGATTTGCTTTTTATTTTTCCGTGGGGTATGTGGTGTTTGTCTGCTGTAAGTATGAGGTTTGTGAGCATGGTGTTGGCTGTGTGGATGTTGTCAGGTATGGTTAAGTTCTCCAGTGCTGATTCTATTTCAGAGGTGTATCCTTCCCAGTCTGCTTTCCTGTAATTTGTGTAAGTTTGAAGGTGTTGTTGTAGGCGGAAAGGAGCACGCGTGTTGTGTGTGATTTTGATAGGAAGGTGGTCTGAACTGAGTGCGTGTATTGTGGTCCATGTTGTTCTGTTTGTGATGCTGTTGCTGGCTGTTGTGATGTCCGGTGATGTTGGTTGTTGGTTGATGTTTGTAGGTTTTCTGGTAGGTGTGTTTGCGTTTAGAGTGATTTGTTGGGAGTTCTGTAGTATGTCTGCAATGAGGGTGCCTCTGTGGTCGTCGTAGGGAGAGTGCCATTGTGTTGAGTGAGCGTTGATGTCTGCGGTTAGAATGGTGTTGTTCAGCGAGTTTATGTATTGGAAGGTGTTGGTGATGTCTGTGTCTTCTGTGGCGTGGTCTGGTCGGGTGGTATCTCTGGGGGGTATATACATGTTGCATATGTGTAGTCTTTTGTGGTTGGTTATGTGAATCTTTACGGTTTGAATTTCTGTAGTATTGGTGTTAATGTTGTTGGAGATGTTCATGGGAGTGAATGTGACTGATTTGTGAATGTATGTGAGCAGTCCTCCTCCTCCCTTGTGTTCTCTGTCTTTCCTAATGCTGGTGTAGTTGGTGAGACGAGGTGTGTTGTGTTGTTTTTCTAGTTTGGTTTCTTGTATGGTGATGATGTCTGCGTGCTGTTGTGAGGCGAGTTCTTCTAGTTCTGTTTTCTTGTTTTGGATGCCGTTGATGTTTATTTGTAGTATGGTCAGTGTGTGTTTGTTGTTTTTGTTGGTGGGTGTTGTTCTTTGTGGGTTGTTCGGGGGTTGTGGTGTTGGGGTGTTTGTTGTTTGCGTGTGTGTTCTGCATGTCCACGTGTTTGTGTATTGGCGGGTGGTGATGCCGGAGCAATGTCTGTGTATCCAGTGTGGGTGTGTTGAGTTGCATCTGAGTGAGGTTCGTCTGCGTGTGATGATTCTATTGCAGCTATTGCAGGTCCAGGTTTGGGGGGGTGGTCTTGTGTTTGTTGTATCTCTGTTGGAGTTGTCTGTCCGTGTTGCCTTTGAGGGTAGTGTTGGTGAGGCGAGTGTGTTGTTTTGGTCTGTTTGTGCTCTGCTGCCTGTTGGTGTCCTACGAGGTGTTGTTGTTCGTGGTGGTGTTTTGGGATGTAGTCTGCATTTCCATGTTATGTTGTATTGTCTAGTGTTTATGTTTGTGCAATGTTTGTGTACCCAGTGTGGTGTGTGGTGGTTGCATCTGAAGGATGTCTGTCTTCTTGTAATCTGTTGTGTGCAAATGTCGCATGTCCAGGTAGTTTGTTGTGTGTGTGTTTGTTGCGTGCGTGAGAGTGTCTGTGTGGGCCCCGGATTTGTCTCTATGTCCCCCGCCTGGAGCAAAAGGTCCGCCCGCCACCCTGCCAGGTTCAGGGGGCGGTTAGCCGAAAAAAAAAAAAAACGGCCGTAAGGGCACCCCGTTCGGGGTGCAGGGATTGGTTCCTTGATTTGTCCCCCCGTTCGGGGGGAACCCTCCAACTGCGAGTAAGCCAAGGAGTTTGGAGGTACAGCAGGTTGACAGCAGTGTGATCGAGCAGATTAGATAGAGTAGAATTTGAATGGGGCTTCACTGATTTATTTCATACAATTCATATCTAAAACACAGTTGAAAAATATTTGATTGTTAAAATATTTAAATACAAGAACTATATCAAGAAATTAACAAAACATAGTTTTTTTAGTTAGGAGAAAAGTCTAAAAACATATCACAAATGACAAACGTTGTGCCTCTCCTCCTCCTGTTCTTCAATGAAGCTGATCACCCTCCAGCTCCCGTTAGAAACATCGTGCTGCTGAAGGTGTGCCGGCAGAATGGTTGTGATACAGGAGGTGCTGTGGACTCTCCCAGAAACGAGGACCTAGTTTAGTTGTAGATCCAGTAAAACATAGTGCAAATGTGACATTATTTATAATGCACAGTTACAGTCTTGTGAATATTAAAAAATGTACTTCATGTAATGCAGGAAGCGAATATTTCAAACGAACTAAGGCAGCAAACAGTAAGAGCAAAATCGTGTTCCAAACATTAACTCTTTTTTTAAATGTCAATTAGCTTGTGAGTAATAAGACAAAATGTGACTGTCAGACAGAGAACTGTCAGAGCAAACGGTAGATTTTAGAAAGTCCTGCCGAAATAAATCTGCACCCGACTGCGACTGTCAGCGTTGAACTGCCGCCATTGCTGTCAAAGTCAGACACATCTCCAAAATTGTTGGAGCAAATTTTTAAGCAGGCTTCATCTTGATAAATTGACCACGTATTTGACATTTACACCATAACGTTACCGCCTAAAATAATCGTAAAACAAAATTTTGTGTAACAACAAGAGTAATATGTACCCCAAAAGCTTTCAAAGCGTCTGAAAGTTTTCTCCTCCGTTTTTGTTGGGGCTTGGCTCGAAATGCATCATGATTGGCCGCCCGAAGTCCACGTGTCTGTCGGACGTGCTCTCATTGGTCTACAATACCATCACGGATGAATAAATACTCAAAGGGCTTGCCAGGCAAGCCCTTTGAACCCTTTAAATACTCAATGGGCTTGCCTGGCAAGCCCTTTGAGTATTTATTCCATATTGCCCACTAGTTCACTAGTAAGGTCATTTTGACGCTTACCAGTGAACATGTAAGGCCATAAATGTGCCCACTAGTTCACTAGTAAGATCATTTTGAGGCTTACTAGTTGACATGTAAGCCACAAAACGCCCGCTAGTTCACTAGTAAGATAATTTTGAGGCTTCTAGTGAACATGTAAGCCACAGAACGCCCACTAGTTCACTAGTAAGATCATTTTGACGCTTACTAGTGAACATGTAAGCCACAAAACGCTCACTAGTTCACTAGTAAGGTCATTTTGACGCTTACTAGTGAACATGTAAGCCACAAAACGCTCACTGGTTCACTAGTAAGGTAATTTTGACGCTTACTAGTGAACATGTAAGCCACAAAACGCCCACTAGTTCCCTAGTAAGATCATTTTGACACTTATTTATGAACATGTCAGCCACAAAACGCTCACTCGTTCACTAGTAAGATCATTTTGACGCTTACTAGTGAACATGTAAGCCACAAAACGCCCACTAGTTCACTAGTAAGGTCATTTTGACGCTTACTAGTGAACATGTAAGCCACAAAACGCCCACTAGTTCACTAGTAAGATCATTTTGACGCTTACTAGTGAACATGTAAGGCCATAAATGTGCCCACTAGTTCACTAGTAAGTTCATTTTGAGGCTTACTAGTTGACATGTAAGCCACACATCGCCTACTAGTTCACTAGTAAGATCATTTTGAGGCTTACTAGTGAACATGTAAGCCACAAAACGCCCAATAGTTCACTAGTAAGATCATTTTGACGCTTACTAGTGAACATGTAAGCCACAAAACGCTCACTAGTTTACTAGTAAGGTCATTTTGACGCTTACTAGTGAACATGTAAGCCACAAAACGCTCACTAGTTCACTAGTAAGGTCATTTTGACGCTTACTAGTGAACATGTAAGCCGCAAAACGCCCACTAGTTCACTAATAAGATTATTTTGACGCTTACTACTGAACATTTAAGGCCATAAATGTGCCCACTAGTTCACTGGTAAGATGATTTTGACGCTTACTAGTGAACATGTAAGGCCATAAATGTGCCCACTTGTAGTGCTAGTGACATTACACTACTTGCATTAAATGCAAATAAGGATGATTACGAAAACATGTAACGGTATCCTATTGGCTGTACGTTTCAAAATAGTGTCATCCCACCAGTCAGGGCTCATGATTTTGGAAATTCTGTGCCCACTTAGTTTTTTAAAACAACAATGGCGGACAGTGTCCTGAGACGTATTCGGCGAAGGTGCAGGGCAATAGAGAGTGCCTGTCATCAAGGGTCTGCCGGTGAAAGTGAAGCACGCGCGATAAACATTTCAATTGCTAATTTAAGAAGAGTTAGTGACCAGTTTAGCGCTGATACTATTCAAAGTTTGATTCAAAGTCCAATAGATCTCCGATCTGTCATCATTGCGGGACCCACTCCTAATGGTGGACGTGTTTGTTCCCATGTGGCACATCGTTTGCACACAGGTAAAATGGCTACCATTTTTTGTCATTGGTTTTTCGTATGTATTTTTATTCGAACTACACACGGGTTTTACTGACGACTTGCTGTGACTTACCTTCTATCACCCTGTCAAACGTCGTTTTATACCAGTGGTTTTCCTGCAAATCAGTAGACTATTAAGTAACGCGATGGCTGTACACTTTTAAGCAATAACTAGTGATCTTTTAGTTATTCAATTATAAGTTTGAATTATTTTTTTCTTGAGTAAAATGGTTAGAGAAAATAGCTGCTCGTGGTTTTGAAGCTGCATATACTTTTATGTACATCTGTGTCTATATGCCTGTACTGTATACAGTATATAAAAAACACGTAGTGATTCGTTTGCTTGAATTCCTTAATTCTTTTATTTCCATACTTTAGGTAGACGAGGAAGACCAGCACTTGACATTACAAGTGATCAAATTGAACTGCTCCCCACTCAGGGCTTTACAGTGAGAGCCATCACTGAGATGTTGTGTTGTTCCTCTTCATACCTGCATAAAAAAATGACGTTTTTTTCAGATTTCAGCCAGAAATAGATTTACTCCCATTCATGATGTTGACCTGGAGGAGCATGTCAGAAGATTGCACAGCCAATTTCCCAGATCAGGCTCGAAAGCAAGTGTTCTGCTACATACTCTTGTCCCTTCATGTATATATCATTATATTCATTGTGAAAGTGTACTTTCTTTATTGTGTTGTTTTATGAACCTGTTGCAGATGATGAGGGCATACCTGCGTGCTGATGGTATTGTAGTACAAAGAAAAAGAGTTCGAGAAATCCTCAACCGTATTGAGCCAGCTGCTGCAGCCCAGAGATGGAGCCAGACTGTGGCTAGAAGAACATACTATGTGCCATTTCCCAATAGTTTATGGCACATAGATGGGCATATGCGTCTCATTCGGTAATAAGGGATCATCTTATATTTGTACTCGTGGGAGCATTAGAAAGCCATATTGTATGGACAGCACAGATTAAATTGAATTTTATCATTTGTATATCCAAGTTACACAAACTCCAAATTGCCTCCATGTAGTCTTAAGTGCACAGCAATACCTTCTCTACCGAGATGATATTTCAAACAAGATATGAAACTTGATTGTTTTCTTGTATTTAATCATTATTCTTTTCATGTTTGTTTTACAGGTGGGTGTTTGTGACACATGCCGGCATTGATGGGAATTCCAGGCTAATAACGTACCTTCAACTGGAGCACAGACAACACAGCTTTGACAGTGTTGAAATATTTTGTCCAAGCCACCTGCCTGTATGGGTTACCCTCCAGAGTAAGATCCGACCATGGTGGTGAAAACACTGGTTGCTCTTTTAATGAACCTACTGCAGGGACAAGACACCAAAATTATTTCTAGCTCCAGCCAACACCCCCTCACAATTTACTCACACCTCCCATGGCCTGATTATCCACCAACAGGGGCCCTTTTTGGATTATCATTTTGGCATAGGAACTTTCCTTTCCTATCCTAACCGAGTGAGATGAGCCGGTAGCACCTGGAGCAAAGATCGTCTAAATTTTAATAATGCTTAGGAAAGCTTCTGACCATCCTTTACGAAAGGAAAGGAGATATATTATGCAGCAGGAATATTTAAAGGGGAAGTCTTTTTTTATGTTGTTGTTGTTGTTGTTGTTGTCGACCCCACCCGTGCCCCGACATTGGGGGACCGGGCCCTCACTCCGTCTCCCGGATCCCCAGACCCCCCTCCGCCGCCCAGCGGGCGAGCAGGGCCGCCACTCCGCTTGGGTTTCGCCAGAGGTCCTCCGGAGTCAGTGTGGTGGGTATGTTTGTGCAGGTGAACAGGTGTTGTGTGTCGTGCACTTGCGTGCCGCATAGCGCACAGAGTGGTGTTGGGTGTGTGTCCGGTGTAATGTTGTGTAGGTAGGAGTGGAGGGCTGGTGATTTGTTGGTTCGGAGTTGTGCTAGGAGGTGTCTGGTTCTGTGTGGTAGGTCTTGCTCTGATGGGTCTATTTCTGGTGCTGGTGCATGTATTACTTTGTTGTGTTGTCTGGTGTCCAAGTGTGTTTGTACAAAGTGGGTGTGTATGTCTTTCATGTTCTGTTTTATGGTGTCGTTGTTGGTGTCCTGTGGTGCTGTGTATTTGTTGTGTGTGTAGTTGTTGTTATGGAAGATTGTTTGTTTCTTTTATCTGGGTGGTGGTGGTTGTTGAGTGAGTGGGTGTAGTGGGTGGGTTGGGTGTTGGGCTTTTTGTCTGATTTGCGATGCGTGTAGTTTTAGATGGGTGTTCAGTGGGAGAGTTTTTGTTTCCTCATGCAAGTGTTGTATGTTTGTGTCTTGTGTGCATCCTGTTGCTATTCTGAGTGCGGTGTTCTGTGTGGTCTGGAGTTTTGTCTTGTTTGTGTCCGATAGTGTTGGTGACCATATAGTGTTTGCGTATTCGAGGCGTGTGAGTGTGGTTGCTTTGTATGTGGTGAGTATAGTTTCTTTGGATTTTCCCCAGTGAGTGGTTGTTAAGGCTTTAAGTATTTTGTTTGATTGCTTGGCGCGGGTTAGAGTGTGTTGTGTGTGTTTTGAGAAGGTGAGTTTGGGGTCCCATGTTAATCCCAGTATTTTGGGTTCGCGGACTGTGGGTAGGGTGGTGTTATCTATTTGTAAAGTGAGCCTGTTGCTGTATTCTGCCGGATCCGGTGTGAACAGAGTGGTGGTGGTTTTGTCTGCGTTGAGTGTGAGTTGGTTCTGTTTTGTCCAGTTGTATATGTCGTGGAGATATTTTTGTACTTGTTGTTGTGCCTGTTGTGGTTTGACATGTGTGGATAGAATGGTGATGTCGTCTGCATATGTAACTGTGTGTACATTTGGAGGTGGTTGTGGTAAGTCTGCCATGTATATGTTGAATAGTGTTGGTGAAAGTACTCCCCCCTGTGGTACCCCCGTTTTCGTGTTTCTATGTTCTGATGTTTCCCCCCGGTATTGAGTGTATTGTCTGCGTCCCCTTATGTAGTTGAAGATGTATTTGATGATGATGTTTGGGGTGTTAGTGTTGTTGAGTTTGTTTGTGAGTGTGTGTAGGTTTACCGTGTCAAAGGCTTTGGACATGTCTAGGGCTATGGCAACCGTTCGTTGTGGTGGTTTTTGTTGATTGAAACCTGTGGCTATGATGTTGTGTATGTGGTGTAGTGCTGTGGTTATGGAGTGTTGTTTTCGGAAGCCGTGTTGGTGAGAGGGTAGTTGAGTGTTGTTGGTAATGAAGGGTAGTATTACCTTTTCCATTGTTTTGGCTATTGGGCTGAGTAGTGCTATTGGTCTGTAAGATGGGCCGAGTGCGTGGTTTTTGTTGGGTTTTGGTATTGGGATTATTTTTGCAGTCTTCCATATTGCGGGGATGGTGTTGGTGTTGAGTGATGTGTTGTAAGTGTGTGTGAGTAGTGTTATTGCTTTGGGGCCTAGGTGTTTCAGATGTCTGATGTTTATGTTGTCTGGGCCTGTGGAGTTGTTGCTTTTGGAGCGTTGTAGTGCTTGTTTGACTTGTTGTTCTGTGATGGTTATGGGCGTGGTGTTGAATTTTCGTATTTTGCGTTGTAGTTGTCTGTATGTTCTGTTGGTTTTGTGTTGTATTATGTTGGTGAATTGTTTGTTGAATGCTCGTGCTTTCTGTTTGTTGGATATTGCCGTGTGTTGTCCGAACTGTATTGTGGTGTTTTCTGGTGCTTTTTGTTCTTTGTTTGATAGTCTTGTTACTGTGTTCCAGAGTATGTATTGTTTGTGTCTGTGGTTCCATGCATCCGTTAAGTGTTCTTTCCATAGCTCTTGTTTGTGTTTTTGGATTTGTGTGTCTATTTCTTTGTTTAGGTCTGTGATGCGTGGGTCTTGGTGGTTTTGTTGTCTGATGTCGTTTCTTTGGCTGATGAGTGTTCTGATGTGTTGTGGTAGGAGAAGTGATTTGCTTTTTATTTTTCCGTGGGGTATGTGGTGTTTGTCTGCTGTAAGTATGAGGTTTGTGAGCATGGTGTTGGCTGTGTGGATGTTGTCAGGTATGGTTAAGTTCTCCAGTGCTGATTCTATTTCAGAGGTGTATCCTTCCCAGTCTGCTTTCCTGTAATTTGTGTAAGTTTGAAGGTGTTGTTGTAGGCGGAAAGGAGCACGCGTGTTGTGTGTGATTTTGATAGGAAGGTGGTCTGAACTGAGTGCGTGTATTGTGGTCCATGTTGTTCTGTTTGTGATGCTGTTGCTGGCTGTTGTGATGTCCGGTGATGTTGGTTGTTGGTTGATGTTTGTAGGTTTTCTGGTGGGTGTGTTTGCGTTTAGAGTGATTTGTTGGGAGTTTTGTAGTATGTCTGCAATGTGGGTGCCTCTGTGGTCGTCGTAGGGAGAGTGCCATTGTGTTGAGTGAGCGTTGATGTCTGCGGTTAGAATGGTGTTGTTCAGCGAGTTTATGTATTGGAAGGTGTTGGTGATGTCTGTGTCTTCTGTGGCGTGGTCTGGTCGGGTGGTATCTCTGGGGGGTATATACATGTTGCATATGTGTAGTCTTTTGTGGTTGGTTATGTGAATCTTTACGGTTTGAATTTCTGTAGTGTTGGTGTTAATGTTGTTGGGGATGTTCATGGGAGTGAATGTGTATCTACTGTATATCTATAAAAAAAATCCTCGTCTCACCCCTCAGGTGGTGTCCATCCCTCATTCAGCTGGGGTCCTCTACCAGAGGCCAGGAAGCTTGAGGGTTCTGCGCAGTATCCTTGCCGTTCCCAGCACTGCACATTTCTGGACTGAGATGTCCGATGTTGTTCCCGGGATCTGTTGCAACCACTCATCATCTAGTTTGGGGGTCACTGCCCCGAGTGCTCCGACCACCACAGGCACGACTGTCCCCTTTACCTTCCAGGCTCTCTCCAGCTCCTCTCTGAGCCCTTGGGATTTCTCGAGTTTCTCGTGTTCCTTCTTTCTGATGTTTCCAGCACTTGGGACCGCTACATCCACTACAACGGCTTTCCTCTGCCCTTTATCTATCATCAGGATATCTGGTTGGTTCGCCATTACCATCTTGTCAGTCTGGATCTGGAAGTCCCATAGGATCTTCGCTCTGTCATTCTCCACCACCTTCGGAGGTGTTTCCCATTTTGACCTTGGGGTTTCCAGTCCGTACTCCGCACAGATGTTTCGGTAGACTATGCCAGCCACCTGGTTATTGCGTTCCATATAGGCTTTCCCTGCCAGCACCTTACACCCTGCAGTTATGTGTTAGATCGTCTCAGGTGCCTCTTTGCACAACCTACACCTTGGGTCTTGTCTGGTGTGGTATATCTGGGCATCAATGGCTCTAGTGCTCAGGGCCTGCTCCTGAGCAGCCAGGATGAGTGCCTCTGTACTGTCCTTCAGGCCAGCCCTCTCTAGCCACTGATGGGAATTCTTGAGATCGGCCACTTCAGTTATGGTCCGGTGGTACATCCCGTGTAGGGGCTTGTCCTCCGATGATGGTCCCTCTTCCAGCGCCTCATCCTCTGTTGCCCATTGTCTGAGACATTCTCTGAGTACGTCATCCGTTGGAGCCTTCTCCTTGATGTATTCATGGAGCTTGGATGTTTCATCCTGGACAGTGGCTCTCACACTCACTAGTCCCCAGCCGCTTTCCTTGTTGCCAGTTCAAGGTTGCCATTGGCTTGTGGTACACCGAGGTACTTGTAGCTGTCCTCAATGTCTGCTATTGTTCCTTCGGGGAGTGAGACCCCTTCAGTCCGGACTACCGTTCCTCTCTTAGTCACCATCCGACTATCACATCCCGATGTCGCTGCTGTAGATCCTGGTTGTTTGGATCAGGGAGTCTATGTCCCTTTCACTCTTAGCATACAGCTTTATGTCATCC
Organism: Hippocampus zosterae; assembly: GCF_025434085.1. Taxonomy (NCBI): domain Eukaryota; kingdom Metazoa; phylum Chordata; class Actinopteri; order Syngnathiformes; family Syngnathidae; genus Hippocampus; species Hippocampus zosterae. The sequence goes on along the minus strand of NC_067456.1, from coordinate 27,598,289 downwards.
ATGTAGAGGAGGTGACTGATCGTAGCTTCATTTCTGAGGCTGTATCCATAGCCTGTCTTGGTGATTACTTGGCTTAGGGAGTTCAGTCCTATGCAGAACAGCAATGGGGAGAGTGCATCACCTTGGTATATGCCACATTTGATGGACACTTGGGTAAGTGGCTTGCCATTGGCTTCAAGTGTGGTTTTCCACATCCTCATCAAGTTCGCAACGAAGGCTCTTAGGGTCCTGTTCACCTTATACACATCCAAGCATTCAGTGATCCATGTATGTGGCATCGAGTCATAGGCTTTCTTTTAATCAATCCAGGCTGTGCACAGGTTGGTACATCGGGACCTGCAGTCTTGTGCGACTGTTCTGTCAACCAGGAGCTGATGTTTGGCTCCCCTGGTATCTCTACCAATGCCCTTCCGTGCTTCGCTCATGTATTGATCCATGTGTGCACTTATCTTAGCCGCAACATGAGCTTCCAAAATTGTGGAGGGACAGGTTATTGGCCGATAGTTGGATGCGACTGCACCCTTTGAGGGATCTTTCATGATAAGGATCGTTCGCCCTTCGGTTAGCCATCCTGGGTGAGTCCCATCCCTAGGCAGCTGGTTCATTTGTGCTGCTGGGCGCTCATGGAGTGCTGTGAGTCTCTTTAGCCAGTAAGTGTGGACCATGTCCGGGCCTGGTGCTGTCCAGTTCTTCATATTTGAGACTATTTCCTTTATGTCTGCCACTGTTATGGTAATTGGGTTCTGTTCAGGGAGGTGTCTGTGCTCCTCTCTTTGGGTGACCAGCCATTGTGCACTGCTGTTATGTGCAACCTCCTTCTCCCATCTGCCTCTCCAGTACCTTTCAGTTTCCAGTCTTGGTGGATCAGCTCTGTTGTTAGGACCCTGCCACTGAGCGTACACTTTCGCAGGTTGTGTTGCAAACAGCCTGTTTATTCGTCTGGCCTCATTCTCTTTCGTGTACCGCTTTAGGCGGCTGGACAAGGCTTGGAGCCTTTGTTTCGAGTGCTTCATATATGGTCATCTGGATGTACCTCTCAGGATCGGCCTTTTCATCACACCTCTCTGGACCTCAGTCAATTGACTCACATCTTTCCGAGCCGCCTTGATCTTAGCCTCCAACCGTCTTTTCCATGGTCGGTAATGTATCTCATGGCTTCCATGGTTGCTCTTATAGCCAAGCATCTCAAGGATCACTGATGCTGAAGCGTATATCAGTTCATTTCCGTGATCGTTACGGTAAGGATCGCCCTCAGTGCTGAATTCACACTTTCCAAGAGACTTTCAGGTGGTACTTCACATAGCCGTTGTAATCGGATTCTAGGTTTCCCAGCTTTCATTCTTGCCATGATCTTAGCTTTCAGGTCAGTTGCTGCCTCGCTCAGCATTTCATTCATTGGGGCTGGCCTCCCAATCTCATCATCTGCATTCACTCTGGTATGAACTCCTCCTCTGATCTGGCAGCCTGGGGCCCCTCACCATGGAACCTGCGTTGTACCTCATCAATCTCAAGTTGTGACAGCAGTTGCCGTTTGTGGATGTTGGAACACTGAGTTACGAGTTGTTTCGTGGCCACCCGTGACTGTGGGTTTCGAAGTAACCATTTAGCCCACATTCTCTCCATGTAACCTCTCTGACTAGGCTTGCTTGAGTAGTAGCATTCCAACAGAGCCATGTTATTGCATCTTGCCCATCTCTGCTCCATTTTTCATCAAGGTGCTCTGGTTCCCCAGCACCTGACGCAGACCTTGTTTGGCCGGGCGACGTCTGAGCTGGCATGTCATTCATTTTATTGTCTCTCATCATTGTATGAGGTACGCATTAGCGTGAAGGCTCTTGCCCAAGGACCCACACTGGATGGTGTTATGTGCTCATTTTTTGCCCCAAGTGGGGAGCGGAGGGACGGGCGCTGGGGGGGGGACCATCGTGGTGGGGCGGGCCCCTAGGCGGGATGTGCCACCGGACCGTGGCTGAGGTGGCTGATCTCAAGAAGTCCTATCGGTGGCTGGAGGGGACTGGCCTGGGGGACAGCGCAGGGGCGCTCATCCTGGCTGCTCAGGAGCGGGCCTTGGGCGCCGGAGCCGTCGAGGCCCGGATGTGCCGCGCCGGACAGGACCCGGGGTGTGGGTTGTGCGGGGAGGCGCCTGGGACGATCCGGCACGTGGCTGCGGGGTGTGGGATGCTGGCAGGGGGGGCCTGCGTGGAGCGCCATGGCCAGGTGGCTGGCGTGGTCTGCCGAGGCATCTGTGCGGAGTGTGGACTGGGGGCCCCGGGGTCGGAGTGGGGGGCACCTCCGAGGGTGGTGGAGGGTGGCGGAGCGGGGATCCTGTGGGACTTCCGGATCCAGACTGGCGGGATGGTGGTGGCGAGCCAGCCAGATGTCGTGGTCGTGGATGGGGGGCGGAGGAGGGCCGTTGTGGTGGATGTGGCGGTCCCAGGTGGTGGAGGCATCGGGAGGGGGGAGCATGGGGGGCTCGGGGGGTACCAGGGGCTCGGGGAGGGGCTGGGGAGGGCCTGGGGGGTGGGGGTGGCGGTCGTGCCTGTGGTGGTCGGGGCGCTCGGGGCAGTGACCCCCGGACTGGATGGGTGGTTGCGACAGATCCCGGGACCAGCGTCGGACATCTCGGTCCGGAGGTGTGCGGTGCTTGGAGAGGCGGGGGTACTGCGCGGGGCCCTCGGGCTTCCTGGCCTCTGGTGGAGGACCCGAGCTGAATGAGGGACGGACACCACCCGAGGACACCTCCTATTGGCTCCATGATAAGAGCTCCACCCAGCAAAGAATTAACCCTTTAAAACCTGATTCTGAGCTTTCACAATTATTTACCGCCATTTGCGTAATATCTACAGTATACAGAAGGAATCAAGCAATTTTTACCAATGTATCTGTAGGTGATGTTTATTTATTATGTACACAGAGATAAAGAGTAATGGCACAGCTCTGCAGTATCTTTCCACTTTTATATATGTATGCTATACTAAATAAAATGAATACGGCACCATATAATGCAACAGTTATGCAACTCCCTAAATAATGATGTGAATTTTCAGTTGTTGCTAAATCAGTTAAGATGTTATAATTTGTGGTGTAGATGCGAATTTAGGAGAGCAGGACAATATATCGCATTGCAATTGGAGCAGCAGCTTGGTTGATGATGTCCCCAAACCGGCTCATCTATTATATTTGTCGTGCAATACATTGAAAATGAGCACAATTGCAAAACATAGGCTTCTTATATTTTAAAATAAAATAATCACATGTTTACCGTTCTGGGGTTTCTACAATCATGAATGGAGGCATTATTTACAGCAGGTTGATGTTGTTGTTGTTGTTGTCGACCCCACCCGTGCCCCGACATTGGGGGACCGGGCCCTCACTCCGTCTCCCGGATCCCCAGACCCCCCTCCTCCGCCCAGCGGGCGAGCAGGGCCGCCACTCCGCTTGGGTTTCGCCAGAGGTCCTCCGGAGTCAGTGTGGTGGGTATGTTTGTGCAGGTGAACAGGTGTTGTGTGTCGTGCACTTGCGTGCCGCATAGCGCACAGAGTGGTGTTGGGTGTGTGTCCGGTGTAATGTTGTGTAGGTAGGAGTGGAGGGCTGGTGATTTGTTGGTTCGGAGTTGTGCTAGGAGGTGTCTGGTTCTGTGTGGTAGGTCTTGCTCTGATGGGTCTATTTCTGGTGCTGGTGCATGTATTACTTTGTTGTGTTGTCTGGTGTCCAAGTGTGTTTGTACAAAGTGGGTGTGTATGTCTTTCATGTTCTGTTTTATGGTGTCGTTGTTGGTGTCCTGTGGTGCTGTGTCTTTGTTGTGTGTGTAGTTGTTGTTGTGGAAGATTGTTTGTTTCTTTTGTCTGGGTGGTGGTGGTTGTTGAGTGGGTGGGTTGGGTGTTGGGCTTTTTGTCTGATTTGCGATGTGTGTAGTTTTAGATGGGTGTTCAGTGGGAGAGTTTTTGTTTCCTCATGCAAGTGTTGTATGTTTGTGTCTTGTGTGCATCCTGTTGCTATTCTGAGTGCGGTGTTCTGTGTGGTCTGGAGTTTTGTCTTGTTTGTGTCCGATAGTGTTGGTGACCATATAGTGTTTGCGTATTCGAGGCGTGTGAGTGTGGTTGCTTTGTATGTGGTGAGTATAGTTTCTTTGGATTTTCCCCAGTGAGTGGTTGTTAAGGCTTTAAGTATTTTGTTTGATTGCTTGGCGCGGGTTAGAGTGTGTTGTGTGTGTTTTGAGAAGGTGAGTTTGGGGTCCCATGTTAATCCCAGTATTTTGCGTTCGCGGACTGTGGGTAGGGTGGTGTTATCTATTTGTAAAGTGAGTCTGTTGCTGTATTCTGCCGGATCCGGTGTGAACAGAGTGGTGGTGGTTTTGTCTGCGTTGAGTGTGAGTTGGTTCTGTTTTGTCCAGTTGTATATGTCGTGGAGATATTTTTGTACTTGTTGTTGTGCCTGTTGTGGTTTGACATGTGTGGATAGAATGGTGATGTCGTCTGCATATGTAACTGTGTGTACATTTGGAGGTGGTTGTGGTAAGTCTGCCATGTATATGTTGAATAGTGTTGGTGAAAGTACTCCCCCCTGTGGTACTCCCGTTTTCGTGTTTCTGTGTTCTGATGTTTCCCCCCGGTATTGAGTGTATTGTCTGCGTCCCCTTATGTAGTTGAAGATGTATTTGATGATGATGTTTGGGGTGTTAGTGTTGTTGAGTTTGTTTGTGAGTGTGTGTAGGTTTACCGTGTCAAAGGCTTTGGACATGTCTAGGGCTATGGCAACTGTTCGTTGTGGTGGTTTTTGTTGATTGAAACCTGTGGCTATGATGTTGTGTATGTGGTGTAGTGCTGTGGTTGTGGAGTGTTGTTTTCGGAAGCCGTGTTGGTGAGAGGGTAGTTGAGTGTTGTTGGTAATGAAGGGTAGTATTACCTTTTCCATTGTTTTGGCTATTGGGCTGAGTAGTGCTATTGGTCTGTAGGATGGGCCGAGTGCGTGGTTTTTGTTGGGTTTTGGTATTGGGATTATTTTTGCAGTCTTCCATATTGCGGGGATGGTGTTGGTGTTGAGTGATGTGTTGTAAGTGTGTGTGAGTAGTGTTATTGCTTTGGGGCCTAGGTGTTTCAGATGTCTGATGTTTATGTTGTCTGGGCCTGTGGAGTTGTTGCTTTTGGAGCGTTGTAGTGCTTGTTTGACTTGTTGTTCTGTGATGGTTATGGGCGTGGTGTTGAGTTTTCGTATTTTGCGTTGTAGTTGTCTGTATGTTCTGTTGGTTTTGTGTTGTATTATGTTGGTGAATTGTTTGTTGAATGCTCGTGCTTTCTGTTTGTTGGATATTGCCGTGTGTTGTCCGAACTGTATTGTGGTGTTTTCTGGTGCTTTTTGTTCTTTGTTAGATAGTCTTGTTACTGTGTTCCAGAGTATGTATTGTTTGTGTCTGTGGTTCCATGCATCCGTTAAGTGTTCTTTCCATAGCTCTTGTTTGTGTTTTTGGATTTGTTTGTCTATTTCTTTGTTTAGGTCTGTGATGCGTGGGTCTTGGTGGTTTTGTTGTCTGATGTCGTTTCTTTGGCTGATGAGTGTTCTGATGTGTTGTGGTAGGAGAAGTGATTTGCTTTTTATTTTTCCGTGGGGTATGTGGTGTTTGTCTGCTGTAAGTATGAGGTTTGTGAGCATGGTGTTGGCTGTGTGGATGTTGTCAGGTATGGTTAAGTTCTCCAGTGCTGATTCTATTTCAGAGGTGTATCCTTCCCAGTCTGCTTTCCTGTAATTTGTGTAAGTTTGAAGGTGTTGTTGTAGGCGGAAAGGAGCACGCGTGTTGTGTGTGATTTTGATAGGAAGGTGGTCTGAACTGAGTGCGTGTATTGTGGTCCATGTTGTTCTGTTTGTGATGCTGTTGCTGGCTGTTGTGATGTCCGGTGATGTTGGTTGTTGGTTGATGTTTGTAGGTTTTCTGGTAGGTGTGTTTGCGTTTAGAGTGATTTGTTGGGAGTTCTGTAGTATGTCTGCAATGAGGGTGCCTCTGTGGTCGTCGTAGGGAGAGTGCCATTGTGTTGAGTGAGCGTTGATGTCTGCGGTTAGAATGGTGTTGTTCAGCGAGTTTATGTATTGGAAGGTGTTGGTGATGTCTGTGTCTTCTGTGGCGTGGTCTGGTCGGGTGGTATCTCTGGGAGGTATATACATGTTGCATATGTGTAGTCTTTTGTGGTTGGTTATGTGAATCTTTACGGTTTGAATTTCTGTAGTGTTGGTTTTAATGTTGTTGGGGATGTTCATGGGAGTGAATGTGACTGATTTGTGAATGTATGTGAGCAGTCCTCCTCCTCCCTTGTGTTCTCTGTCTTTCCTAATGCTGGTGTAGTTGGTGAGACGAGGTGTGTTGTGTTGTTTTTCTAGTTTGGTTTCTTGTATGGTGATGATGTCTGCGTGCTGTTGTGAGGCGAGTTCTTCTAGTTCTGTTTTCTTGTTTTGGATGCCGTTGATGTTTATTTGTAGTATGGTCAGTGTGTGTTTGTTGTTTTTGTTGGTGGGTGTTGTTCTTTGTGGGTTGTTCGGGGGTTGTGGTGTTGGGGTGTTTGTTGTTTGCGTGTGTGTTCTGCATGTCCACGTGTTTGTGTATTGGCGGGTGGTGATGCCGGAGCAATGTCTGTGTATCCAGTGTGGGTGTGTTGAGTTGCATCTGAGTGAGGTTTGTCTGCGTGTGATGATTCTATTGCAGCTATTGCAGGTCCAGGTTTGGGGGGGTGGTCTTGTGTTTGTTGTATCTCTGTTGGTTTTGTCTGTCCGTGTTGCGTTTGAGGGTAGTGTTGGTGAGGCGAGTGTGTTGTTTTGGTCTGTTTGTGCTCTGCTGCCTGTTGGTGTCCTACGAGGTGTAGTTGTTCGTGGTGGTGTTTTGGGATGTAGTCTGCATTTCCATGTTATGTTGTATTGTCTAGTGTTTATGTTTGTGCAATGTTTGTGTACCCAGTGTGGTGTGTGGTGGTTGCATCTGAAGGATGTCTGTCTTCTTGTAATCTGTTGTGTGCAAATGTCGCATGTCCAGGTAGTTTGTTGTGTGTGTGTTTGTTGCGTGCGTGAGAGTGTCTGTGTGGGCCCCGGATTTGTCTCTATGTCCCCCGCCTGGAGCAAAAGGTCCGCCCGCCACCCTGCCAGGTTCAGGGGGCGGTTAGCCGAAAAAAAAAAAAAACGGCCGTAAGGGCACCCCGTTCGGGGTGCAGGGATTGGTTCCTTGATTTGTCCCCCCGTTCGGGGGGAACCCTCCAACTGCGAGTAAGCCAAGGAGTTTGGAGGTACAGCAGGTTGACAGCAGTGTGATCGAGCAGATTAGATAGAGTAGAATTTGAATGGGGCTTCACTGATTTATTTCATACAATTCATATCTAAAACACAGTTGAAAAATATTTGATTGTTAAAATATTTAAATACAAGAACTATATCAAGAAATTAACAAAACATAGTTTTTTTAGTTAGGAGAAAAGTCTAAAAACATATCACAAATGACAAACGTTGTGCCTCTCCTCCTCCTGTTCTTCAATGAAGCTGATCACCCTCCAGCTCCCGTTAGAAACATCGTGCTGCTGAAGGTGTGCCGGCAGAATGGTTGTGATACAGGAGGTGCTGTGGACTCTCCCAGAAACGAGGACCTAGTTTAGTTGTAGATCCAGTAAAACATAGTGCAAATGTGACATTATTTATAATGCACAGTTACAGTCTTGTGAATATTAAAAAATGTACTTCATGTAATGCAGGAAGCGAATATTTCAAACGAACTAAGGCAGCAAACAGTAAGAGCAAAATCGTGTTCCAAACATTAACTCTTTTTTTAAATGTCAATTAGCTTGTGAGTAATAAGACAAAATGTGACTGTCAGACAGAGAACTGTCAGAGCAAACGGTAGATTTTAGAAAGTCCTGCCGAAATAAATCTGCACCCGACTGCGACTGTCAGCGTTGAACTGCCGCCATTGCTGTCAAAGTCAGACACATCTCCAAAATTGTTGGAGCAAATTTTTAAGCAGGCTTCATCTTGATAAATTGACCACGTATTTGACATTTACACCATAACGTTACCGCCTAAAATAATCGTAAAACAAAATTTTGTGTAACAACAAGAGTAATATGTACCCCAAAAGCTTTCAAAGCGTCTGAAAGTTTTCTCCTCCGTTTTTGTTGGGGCTTGGCTCGAAATGCATCATGATTGGCCGCCCGAAGTCCACGTGTCTGTCGGACGTGCTCTCATTGGTCTACAATACCATCACGGATGAATAAATACTCAAAGGGCTTGCCAGGCAAGCCCTTTGAACCCTTTAAATACTCAATGGGCTTGCCTGGCAAGCCCATTGAGTATTGCCCACTAGTTCACTAGTAAGGTCATTTTGACGCTTACTAGTGAACATGTAAGGCCATAAATGTGCCCACTAGTTCACTAGTAAGATCATTTTGAGGCTTACTAGTTGACATGTAAGCCACAAAACGCCCGCTAGTTCACTAGTAAGATAATTTTGAGGCTTCTAGTGAACATGTAAGCCACAGAACGCCCACTAGTTCACTAGTAAGATCATTTTGACGCTTACTAGTGAACATGTAAGCCACAAAACGCTCACTAGTTCACTAGTAAGGTCATTTTGACGCTTACTAGTGAACATGTAAGCCACAAAACGCTCACTGGTTCACTAGTAAGGTAATTTTGACGCTTACTAGTGAACATGTAAGCCACAAAACGCCCACTAGTTCCCTAGTAAGATCATTTTGACGCTTATTTATGAACATGTCAGCCACAAAACGCTCACTCGTTCACTAGTAAGATCATTTTGACGCTTACTAGTGAACATGTAAGCCACAAAACGCCCACTAGTTCACTAGTAAGGTCATTTTGACGCTTACTAGTGAACATGTAAGCCACAAAACGCCCACTAGTTCACTAGTAAGATCATTTTGACGCTTACTAGTGAACATGTAAGGCCATAAATGTGCCCACTAGTTCACTAGTAAGTTCATTTTGAGGCTTACTAGTTGACATGTAAGCCACACATCGCCTACTAGTTCACTAGTAAGATCATTTTGACGCTTACTAGTGAACATGTAAGGCCATAAATGTGCCCACTAGTTCACTAGTAAGATCATTTTGACGCTTACTAGTGAACATGTAAGGCCATAAATGTGCCCACTAGTTCACTAGTAAGTTCATTTTGAGGCTTACTAGTTGACATGTAAGCCACACATCGCCTACTAGTTCACTAGTAAGATCATTTTGAGGCTTACTAGTGAACATGTAAGCCACAAAACGCTCACTAGTTTACTAGTAAGGTCATTTTGACGCTTACTAGTGAACATGTAAGCCACAAAACGCTCACTAGTTCACTATCCATCCATCCATCCATAATAAGATAATTTTGACGCTTACTACTGAACATTTAAGGCCATAAATGTGCCCACTAGTTCACTGGTAAGATTATTTTGACGCTTACTAGTGAACATGTAAGGCCATAAATGTGCCCACTTGTAGTGCTAGTGACATTACACTGTACTTGCATTAAATGCAAATAAGGATGATTACGAAAACATGTAACGGTATCCTATTGGCTGTACGTTTCAAAATAGTGTCATCCCACCAGTCAGGGCTCATGATTTTGGAAATTCTGTGCCCACTTAGTTTTTTAAAACAACAATGGCGGACAGTGTCCTGAGACGTATTCGGCGAAGGTGCAGGGCAATAGAGAGTGCCTGTCATCAAGGGTCTGCCGGTGAAAGTGAAGCACGCGCGATAAACATTTCAATTGCTAATTTAAGAAGAGTTAGTGACCAGTTTAGCGCTGATACTATTCAAAGTTTGATTCAAAGTCCAATAGATCTCCGATCTGTCATCATTGCGGGACCCACTCCTAATGGTGGACGTGTTTGTTCCCATGTGGCACATCGTTTGCACACAGGTAAAATGGCTACCATTTTTTGTCATTGGTTTTTCGTATGTATTTTTATTCGAACTACACACGGGTTTTACTGACGACTTGCTGTGACTTACCTTCTATCACCCTGTCAAACGTCGTTTTATACCAGTGGTTTTCCTGCAAATCAGTAGACTATTAAGTAACGCGATGGCTGTACACTTTTAAGCAATAACTAGTGATCTTTTAGTTTCAATTATAAGTTTGAATTATTTTTTTCTTGAGTAAAATGGTTAGAGAAAATAGCTGCTCGTGGTTTTGATGCTGCATGTACTTTTATGTACATCTGTGTCTATATGCCTGTACTGTATACAGTATATAAAAAACACGTAGTGATTCGTTTGCTTGAATTCCTTAATCCTTTTATTTCCATACTTTAGGTAGACGAGGAAGACCAGCACTTGACATTACAAGTGATCAAATTGAACTGCTCCCCACTCAGGGCTTTACAGTGAGAGCCATCACTGAGATGTTGTGTTGTTCCTCTTCATACCTGCATAAAAAAATGAAGTTTTTTTCAGATTTCAGCCAGAAATAGATTTACTCCCATTCATGATGTTGACCTGGAAGAGCATGTCAGAAGATTGCACAGCCAATTTCCCAGATCAGGCTCGGAAGCAAGTGTTCTGCTACATACTCTTGTCCCTTCATGTATATATCATTATATTCATTGTGAAAGTGTACTTTCTTTATTGTGTTGTTTTATGAACCTGTTGCAGATGATGAGGGCATACCTGCGTGCTGATGGTATTGTAGTACAAAGAAAAAGAGTTCGAGAAATCCTCAACCGTATTGAGCCAGCTGCTGCAGCCCAGAGATGGAGCCAGACTGTGGCTAGAAGAACATACTATGTGCCATTCCCCAATAGTTTATGGCACATAGATGGGCATATGCGTCTCATTCGGTAATAAGGGATCATCTTATATTTGTACTCGTGGGAGCATTAGAAAGCCATATTGTATGGACAGCACAGATTAAATTGAATTTTATCATTTGTATATCCAAGTTACACAAACTCCAAATTGCCTCCATGTAGTCTTAAGTGCACAGCAATACCTTCTCTACCGAGATGATATTTCAAACAAGATATGAAACTTGATTGTTTTCTTGTATTTAATCATTATTCTTTTCATGTTTGTTTTACAGGTGGGTGTTTGTGACACATGCCGGCATTGATGGGAATTCCAGGCTAATAACGTACCTTCAACTGGAGCACAGACAACACAGCTTTGACAGTGTTGAAATATTTTGTCCAAGCCACCTGCCTGTATGGGTTACCCTCCAGAGTAAGATCCGACCATGGTGGTGAAAACACTGGTTGCTCTTTTAATGAACCTACTGCAGGGACAAGACACCAAAATTATTTCTAGCTCCAGCCAACACCCCCTCACAATTTACTCACACCTCCCATGGCCTGATTATCCACCAACAGGGGCCCTTTTTGGATTATCATTTTGGCATAGGAACTTTCCTTTCCTATCCTAACCGAGTGAGATGAGCCGGTAGCACCTGGAGCAAAGATCGTCTAAATTTTAATAATGCTTAGGAAAGGTTCTGACCATCCTTTACGAAAGGAAAGGAGATATATTATGCAGCAGGAATATTTAAAGGGGAAGTCTTTTTTTATGTTGTTGTTGTTGTTGTTGTTGTCGACCCCACCCGTGCCCCGACATTGGGGGACCGGGCCCTCACTCCGTCTCCCGGATCCCCAGACCCCCCTCCTCCGCCCAGCGGGCGAGCAGGGCCGCCACTCCGCTTGGGTTTCGCCAGAGGTCCTCCGGAGTCAGTGTGGTGGGTATGTTTGTGCAGGTGAACAGGTGTTGTGTGTCGTGCACTTGCGTGCCGCATAGCGCACAGAGTGGTGTTGGGTGTGTGTCCGGTGTAATGTTGTGTAGGTAGGAGTGGAGGGCTGGTGATTTGTTGGTTCGGAGTTGTGCTAGGAGGTGTCTGGTTCTGTGTGGTAGGTCTTGCTCTGATGGGTCTATTTCTGGTGCTGGTGCATGTATTACTTTGTTGTGTTGTCTGGTGTCCAAGTGTGTTTGTACAAAGTGGGTGTGTATGTCTTTCATGTTCTGTTTTATGGTGTCGTTGTTGGTGTCCTGTGGTGCTGTGTCTTTGTTGTGTGTGTAGTTGTTGTTGTGGAAGATTGTTTGTTTCTTTTGTCTGGGTGGTGGTGGTTGTTGAGTGAGTGGGTGTAGTGGGTGGGTTGGGTGTTGGGCTTTTTGTCTGATTTGCGATGCGTGTAGTTTTAGATGGGTGTTCAGTGGGAGAGTTTTTGTTTCCTCATGCAAGTGTTGTATGTTTGTGTCTTGTGTGCATCCTGTTGCTATTCTGAGTGCGGTGTTCTGTGTGGTCTGGAGTTTTGTCTTGTTTGTGTCCGATAATGTTGGTGACCATATAGTGTTTGCGTATTCGAGGCGTGTGAGTGTGGTTGCTTTGTATGTGGTGAGTATAGTTTCTTTGGATTTTCCCCAGTGAGTGGTTGTTAAGGCTTTAAGTATTTTGTTTGATTGCTTGGCGCGGGTTAGAGTGTGTTGTGTGTGTTTTGAGAAGGTGAGTTTGGGGTCCCATGTTAATCCCAGTATTTTGCGTTCGCGGACTGTGGGTAGGGTGGTGTTATCTATTTGTAAAGTGAGTCTGTTGCTGTATTCTGCCGGATCCGGTGTGAACAGAGTGGTGGTGGTTTTGTCTGCGTTGAGTGTGAGTTGGTTCTGTTTTGTCCAGTTGTATATGTCGTGGAGATATTTTTGTACTTGTTGTTGTGCCTGTTGTGGTTTGACATGTGTGGATAGAATGGTGATGTCGTCTGCATATGTAACTGTGTGTACATTTGGAGGTGGTTGTGGTAAGTCTGCCATGTATATGTTGAATAGTGTTGGTGAAAGTACTCCCCCTGTGGTACCCCCGTTTTCGTGTTTCTGTGTTCTGATGTTTCCCCTCGGTATTGAGTGTATTGTCTGCGTCCCCTTATGTAGTTGAAGATGTATTTGATGATGATGTTTGGGGTGTTAGTGTTGTTGAGTTTGTTTGTGAGTGTGTGTAGGTTTACCGTGTCAAAGGCTTTGGACATGTCTAGGGCTATGGCAACTGTTCGTTGTGGTGGTTTTTGTTGATTGAAACCTGTGGCTATGATGTTGTGTATGTGGTGTAGTGCTGTGGTTGTGGAGTGTTGTTTTCGGAAGCCGTGTTGGTGAGAGGGTAGTTGAGTGTTGTTGGTAATGAAGGGTAGTATTACCTTTTCCATTGTTTTGGCTATTGGGCTGAGTAGTGCTATTGGTCTGTAGGATGGGCCGAGTGCGTGGTTTTTGTTGGGTTTTGGTATTGGGATTATTTTTGCAGTCTTCCATATTGCGGGGATGGTGTTGGTGTTGAGTGATGTGTTGTAAGTGTGTGTGAGTAGTGTTATTGCTTTGGGGCCTAGGTGTTTCAGATGTCTGATGTTTATGTTGTCTGGGCCTGTGGAGTTGTTGCTTTTGGAGCGTTGTAGTGCTTGTTTGACTTGTTGTTCTGTGATGGTTATGGGCGTGGTGTTGAGTTTTCGTATTTTGCGTTGTAGTTGTCTGTATGTTCTGTTGGTTTTGTGTTGTATTATGTTGGTGAATTGTTTGTTGAATGCTCGTGCTTTCTGTTTGTTGGATATTGCCGTGTGTTGTCCGAACTGTATTGTGGTGTTTTCTGGTGCTTTTTGTTCTTTGTTAGATAGTCTTGTTACTGTGTTCCAGAGTATGTATTGTTTGTGTCTGTGGTTCCATGCATCCGTTAAGTGTTCTTTCCATAGCTCTTGTTTGTGTTTTTGGATTTGTTTGTCTATTTCTTTGTTTAGGTCTGTGATGCGTGGGTCTTGGTGGTTTTGTTGTCTGATGTCGTTTCTTTGGCTGATGAGTGTTCTGATGTGTTGTGGTAGGAGAAGTGATTTGCTTTTTATTTTTCCGTGGGGTATGTGGTGTTTGTCTGCTGTAAGTATGAGGTTTGTGAGCATGGTGTTGGCTGTGTGGATGTTGTCAGGTATGGTTAAGTTCTCCAGTGCTGATTCTATTTCAGAGGTGTATCCTTCCCAGTCTGCTTTCCTGTAATTTGTGTAAGTTTGAAGGTGTTGTTGTAGGCGGAAAGGAGCACGCGTGTTGTGTGTGATTTTGATAGGAAGGTGGTCTGAACTGAGTGCGTGTATTGTGGTCCATGTTGTTCTGTTTGTGATGCTGTTGCTGGCTGTTGTGATGTCCGGTGATGTTGGTTGTTGGTTGATGTTTGTAGGTTTTCTGGTAGGTGTGTTTGCGTTTAGAGTGATTTGTTGGGAGTTCTGTAGTATGTCTGCAATGAGGGTGCCTCTGTGGTCGTCGTAGGGAGAGTGCCATTGTGTTGAGTGAGCGTTGATGTCTGCGGTTAGAATGGTGTTGTTCAGCGAGTTTATGTATTGGAAGGTGTTGGTGATGTCTGTGTCTTCTGTGGCGTGGTCTGGTCGGGTGGTATCTCTGGGGGGTATATACATGTTGCATATGTGTAGTCTTTTGTGGTTGGTTATGTGAATCTTTACGGTTTGAATTTCTGTAGTGTTGGTGTTAATGTTGTTGGGGATGTTCATGGGAGTGAATGTGACTGATTTGTGAATGTATGTGAGCAGTCCTCCTCCTCCCTAGTGGTCTCTGTCTTTCCTAATGCTGGTGTAGTTGGTGAGACGAGGTGTGTTGTGTTGTTTTTCTAGTTTGGTTTCTTGTATGGTGATGATGTCTGCGTGCAGTTGTGAGGCGAGTTCTTCTAGTTCTGTTTTCTTGTTTTGGATGCCGTTGATGTTTATTTGTAGTATGGTCAGTGTGTGTTTGTTGTTTTTGTTGGTGGGTGTTGTTCTTTGTGGGTTGTTCGGGGGTTGTGGTGTTGGGGTGTTTGTTGTTTGCGTGTGTGTTCTGCATGTCCACGTGTTTGTGTATTGGCGGGTGGTGATGCCGGAGCAATGTCTGTGTATCCAGTGTGGGTGTGTTGAGTTGCATCTGAGTGAGGTTTGTCTGCGTGTGATGATTCTATTGCAGTTATTGCAGGTCCAGGTTTGGGGGGGTGGTCTTGTGTTTGTTGTATCTCTGTTGGAGTTGTCTGTCCGTGTTGCGTTTGAGCGTAGTGTTGGTGAGGCGTGTGTGTTGTTTTGGTCTGTTTGTGCTCTGCTGCCTGTTGGTGTCCTACGAGGTGTTGTTGTTCGTGGTGGTGTTTTGGGATGTAGTCTGCATTTCCATGTTATGTTGTATTGTCTAGTGTTTATGTTTGTGCAATGTTTGTGTACCCAGTGTGGTGTGTGGTGGTTGCATCTGAAGGATGTCTGTCTTCTTGTAATCTGTTGTGTGCAAATGTCGCATGTCCAGGTAGTTTGTTGTGTGTGTGTTTGTTGCGTGCGTGAGAGTGTCTGTGTGGGCCCCGGATTTGTCTCTATGTCCCCCGCCTGGAGCAAAAGGTCCGCCCGCCACCCTGCCAGGTTCAGGGGGCGGTTAGCCGAAAAAAAAAAAAAACGGCCGTAAGGGCACCCCGTTCGGGGTGCAGGGATTGGTTCCTTGATTTGTCCCCCCGTTCGGGGGGAACCCTCCAACTGCGAGTAAGCCAAGGAGTTTGGAGGTACAGCAGGTTGACAGCAGTGTGATCGAGCAGATTAGATAGAGTAGAATTTGAATGGGGCTTCACTGATTTATTTCATACAATTCATATCTAAAACACAGTTGAAAAATATTTGATTGTTAAAATATTTAAATACAAGAACTATATCAAGAAATTAACAAAACATAGTTTTTTTAGTTAGGAGAAAAGTCTAAAAACATATCACAAATGACAAACGTTGTGCCTCTCCTCCTCCTGTTCTTCAATGAAGCTGATCACCCTCCAGCTCCCGTTAGAAACATCGTGCTGCTGAAGGTGTGCCGGCAGAATGGTTGTGATACAGGAGGTGCTGTGGACTCTCCCAGAAACGAGGACCTAGTTTAGTTGTAGATCCAGTAAAACATAGTGCAAATGTGACATTATTTATAATGCACAGTTACAGTCTTGTGAATATTAAAAAATGTACTTCATGTAATGCAGGAAGCGAATATTTCAAACGAACTAAGGCAGCAAACAGTAAGAGCAAAATCGTGTTCCAAACATTAACTCTTTTTTTAAATGTCAATTAGCTTGTGAGTAATAAGACAAAATGTGACTGTCAGACAGAGAACTGTCAGAGCAAACGGCAGATTTTAGAAAGTCCTGCCGAAATAAATCTGCACCCGACTGTGACTGTCAGCGTTGAACTGCCGCCATTGCTGTCAAAGTCAGACACATCTCCAAAATTGTTGGAGCAAATTTTTAAGCAGGCTTCATCTTGATAAATTGACCACGTATTTGACATTTACACCATAACGTTACCGCCTAAAATAATCGTAAAACAAAATTTTGTGTAACAACAAGAGTAATATGTACCCCAAAAGCTTTCAAAGCGTCTGAAAGTTTTCTCCTCCGTTTTTGTTGGGGCTTGGCTCGAAATGCATCATGATTGGCCGCCCGAAGTCCACGTGTCTGTCGGACGTGCTCTCATTGGTCTACAATACCATCACGGATGAATAAATACTCAAAGGGCTTGCCTGAACCCTTTAAATACTCAATGGGCTTGCCTGGCAAGCCCTTTGAGTATTTATTCCATATTGCCCACTAGTTCACTAGTAAGGTCATTTTGACGCTTACTAGTGAACATGTAAGGCCATAAATGTGCCCACTAGTTCACTAGTAAGATCATTTTGACGCTTACTAGTGAACATGTAAGCCACAAAACGCTCACTGGTTCTCTAGTAAGGTAATTTTGACGCTTACTAGTGAACATGTAAGGCCATAAATGTGCCCACTAGTTCACTAGTAAGTTAATTTTGAGGCTTACTAGTTGACATGTAAGCCACACATCGCCTACTAGTTCACTAGTAAGATCATTTTGAGGCTTACTAGTGAACATGTAAGCCACAAAACGCCCAATAGTTCACTAGTAAGATCATTTTGACGCTTACTAGTGAACATGTAAGCCACAAAACGCTCACTAGTTTACTAGTAAGGTCATTTTGACGCTTACTAGTGAACATGTAAGCCACAAAACTCTCACTAGTTCACTAGTAAGGTCATTTTGACGCTTACTAGTGAACATGTAAGCCACAAAACGCTCACTGGTTCACTAGTAAGGTCATTTTGACGCTTACTAGTGAACATGTAAGCCACAAAACGCTCACTGGTTCACTAGTAAGGTAATTTTGACGCTTACTAGTGAACATGTAAGGCCATAAATGTGCCCACTAGTTCACTAGTAAGGTCATTTTGAGGCTTACTAGTTGACATGTAAGCCACACATCGCCTACGAGTTCACTAGTAAGATCATTTTGAGGCTTACTAGTGAACATGTAAGCCACAAAACGCCCAATAGTTCACTAGTAAGATCATTTTGACGCTTACTAGTGAACATGTAAGCCACAAAACGCTCACTAGTTTACTAGTAAGGTCATTTTGACGCTTACTAGTGAACATGTAAGCCACAAAACTCTCACTAGTTCACTAGTAAGGTCATTTTGACGCTTACTAGTGAACATGTAAGGCCATAAATGTGCCCACTTGTAGTGCTAGTGACATTACACTGTACTTGCATTAAATGCAAATAAGGATGATTACGAAAACATGTAACGGTATCCTATTGGCTGTACGTTTCAAAATAGTGTCATCCCACCAGTCAGGGCTCATGATTTTGGAAATTCTGTGCCCACTTAGTTTTTTAAAACAACAATGGCGGGCAGTGTCCTGAGACGTATTCGGCGAAGGTGCAGGGCAATAGAGAGTGCCTGTCATCAAGGGTCTGCCGGTGAAAGTGAAGCACGCGCGATAAACATTTCAATTGCTAATTTAAGAAGAGTTAGTGACCAGTTTAGCGCTGATACTATTCAAAGTTTGATTCAAAGTCCAATAGATCTCCGATCTGTCATCATTGCGGGACCCACTCCTAATGGTGGACGTGTTTGTTCCCATGTGGCACATCGTTTGCACACAGGTAAAATGGCTACCATTTTTTGTCATTGGTTTTTCGTATGTATTTTTATTCGAACTACACACGGGTTTTACTGACGACTTGCTGTGACTTACCTTCTATCACCCTGTCAAACGTCGTTTTATACCAGTGGTTTTCCTGCAAATCAGTAGACTATTAAGTAACGCGATGGCTGTACACTTTTAAGCAATAACTAGTGATCTTTTAGTTATTCAATTATAAGTTTGAATTATTTTTTTCTTGAGTAAAATGGTTAGAGAAAATAGCTGCTCGTGGTTTTGAAGCTGCATATACTTTTATGTACATCTGTGTCTATATGCCTGTACTGTATACAGTATATAAAAAACACGTAGTGATTCGTTTGCTTGAATTCCTTAATCCTTTTATTTCCATACTTTAGGTAGACGAGGAAGACCAGCACTTGACATTACAAGTGATCAAATTGAACTGCTCCCCACTCAGGGCTTTACAGTGAGAGCCATCACGGGGATGTTGGGTTGTTCCTCTTCATACCTGCATAAAAAAAAAGACGTTTTTTTCAGATTTCAGCCAGAAATAGATTTACTCCCATTCATGATGTTGACCTGGAGGAGCATGTCAGAAGATTGCACAGCCAATTTCCCAGATCAGGCTCGAAAGCAAGTGTTCTGCTACATACTCTTGTCCCTTCATGTATATATCATTATATTCATTGTGAAAGTGTACTTTCTTTATTGTGTTGTTTTATGAACCTGTTGCAGATGATGAGGGCATACCTGCGTGCTGATGGTATTGTAGTACAAAGAAAAAGAGTTCGAGAAATCCTCAACCGTATTGAGCCAGCTGCTGCAGCCCAGAGATGGAGCCAGACTGTGGCTAGAAGAACATACTATGTGCCATTCCCCAATAGTTTATGGCACATAGATGGGCATATGCGTCTCATTCGGTAATAAGGGATCATCTTATATTTGTACTCGTGGGAGCATTAGAAAGCCATATTGTATGGACAGCACAGATTAAATTGAATTTTATCATTTGTATATCCAAGTTACACAAACTCCAAATTGCCTCCATGTAGTCTTAAGTGCACAGCAATACCTTCTCTACCGAGATGATATTTCAAACAAGATATGAAACTTGATTGTTTTCTTGTATTTAATCATTATTCTTTTCATGTTTGTTTTACAGGTGGGTGTTTGTGACACATGCCGGCATTGATGGGAATTCCAGGCTAATAACGTACCTTCAACTGGAGCACAGACAACACAGCTTTGACAGTGTTGAAATATTTTGTCCAAGCCACCTGCCTGTATGGGTTACCCTCCAGAGTAAGATCCGACCATGGTGGTGAAAACACTGGTTGCTCTTTTAATGAACCTACTGCAGGGACAAGACACCAAAATTATTTCTAGCTCCAGCCAACACCCCCTCACAATTTACTCACACCTCCCATGGCCTGATTATCCACCAACAGGGGCCCTTTTTGGATTATCATTTTGGCATAGGAACTTTCCTTTCCTATCCTAACCGAGTGAGATGAGCCGGTAGCACCTGGAGCAAAGATCGTCTAAATTTTAATAATGCTTAGGAAAGCTTCTGACCATCCTTTACGAAAGGAAAGGAGATATATTATGCAGCAGGAATATTTAAAGGGGAAGTCTTTTTTTATGTTGTTGTTGTTGTTGTTGTTGTCGACCCCACCCGTGCCCCGACATTGGGGGACCGGGCCCTCACTCCGTCTCCCGGATCCCCAGACCCCCCTCCGCCGCCCAGCGGGCGAGCAGGGCCGCCACTCCGCTTGGGTTTCGCCAGAGGTCCTCCGGAGTCAGTGTGGTGGGTATGTTTGTGCAGGTGAACAGGTGTTGTGTGTCGTGCACTTGCGTGCCGCATAGCGCACAGAGTGGTGTTGGGTGTGTGTCCGGTGTAATGTTGTGTAGGTAGGAGTGGAGGGCTGGTGATTTGTTGGTTCGGAGTTGTGCTAGGAGTTGTCTGGTTCTGTGTGGTAGGTCTTGCTCTGATGGGTCTATTTCTGGTGCTGGTGCATGTATTACTTTGTTGTGTTGTCTGGTGTCCAAGTGTGTTTGTACAAAGTGGGTGTGTATGTCTTTCATGTTCTGTTTTATGGTGTCGTTGTTGGTGTCCTGTGGTGCTGTGTCTTTGTTGTGTGTGTAGTTGTTGTTGTGGAAGATTGTTTGTTTCTTTTGTCTGGGTGGTGGTGGTTGTTGAGTGAGTGGGTGTAGTGGGTGGGTTGGGTGTTGGGCTTTTTGTCTGATTTGCGATGCGTGTAGTTTTAGATGGGTGTTCAGTGGGAGAGTTTTTGTTTCCTCATGCAAGTGTTGTATGTTTGTGTCTTGTGTGCATCCTGTTGCTATTCTGAGTGCGGTGTTCTGTGTGGTCTGGAGTTTTGTCTTGTTTGTGTCCGATAGTGTTGGTGACCATATAGTGTTTGCGTATTCGAGGCGTGTGAGTGTGGTTGCTTTGTATGTGGTGAGTATAGTTTCTTTGGATTTTCCCCAGTGAGTGGTTGTTAAGGCTTTAAGTATTTTGTTTGATTGCTTGGCGCGGGTTAGAGTGTGTTGTGTGTGTTTTGAGAAGGTGAGTTTGGGGTCCCATGTTAATCCCAGTATTTTGGGTTCGCGGACTGTGGGTAGGGTGGTGTTATCTATTTGTAAAGTGAGCCTGTTGCTGTATTCTGCCGGATCCGGTGTGAACAGAGTGGTGGTGGTTTTGTCTGCGTTGAGTGTGAGTTGGTTCTGTTTTGTCCAGTTGTATATGTCGTGGAGATATTTTTGTACTTGTTGTTGTGCCTGTTGTGGTTTGACATGTGTGGATAGAATGGTGATGTCGTCTGCATATGTAACTGTGTGTACATTTGGAGGTGGTTGTGGTAAGTCTGCCATGTATATGTTGAATAGTGTTGGTGAAAGTACTCCCCCCTGTGGTACCCCCGTTTTCGTGTTTCTATGTTCTGATGTTTCCCCCCGGTATTGAGTGTATTGTCTGCGTCCCCTTATGTAGTTGAAGATGTATTTGATGATGATGTTTGGGGTGTTAGTGTTGTTGAGTTTGTTTGTGAGTGTGTGTAGGTTTACCGTGTCAAAGGCTTTGGACATGTCTAGGGCTATGGCAACTGTTCGTTGTGGTGGTTTTTGTTGATTGAAACCTGTGGCTATGATGTTGTGTATGTGGTGTAGTGCTGTGGTTGTGGAGTGTTGTTTTCGGAAGCCGTGTTGGTGAGAGGGTAGTTGAGTGTTGTTGGTAATGAAGGGTAGTATTACCTTTTCCATTGTTTTGGCTATTGGGCTGAGTAGTGCTATTGGTCTGTAAGATGGGCCGAGTGCGTGGTTTTTGTTGGGTTTTGGTATTGGGATTATTTTTGCAGTCTTCCATATTGCGGGGATGGTGTTGGTGTTGAGTGATGTGTTGTAAGTGTGTGTGAGTAGTGTTATTGCTTTGGGGCCTAGGTGTTTCAGATGTCTGATGTTTATGTTGTCTGGGCCTGTGGAGTTGTTACTTTTGGAGCGTTGTAGTGCTTGTTTGACTTGTTGTTCTGTGATGGTTATGGGCGTGGTGTTGAGTTTTCGTATTTTGCGTTGTAGTTGTCTGTATGTTCTGTTGGTTTTGTGTTGTATTATGTTGGTGAATTGTTTGTTGAATGCTCGTGCTTTCTGTTTGTTGGATATTGCCGTGTGTTGTCCGAACTGTATTGTGGTGTTTTCTGGTGCTTTTTGTTCTTTGTTTGATAGTCTTGTTACTGTGTTCCAGAGTATGTATTGTTTGTGTCTGTGGTTCCATGCATCCGTTAAGTGTTCTTTCCATAGCTCTTGTTTGTGTTTTTGGATTTGTTTGTCTATTTCTTTGTTTAGGTCTGTGATGCGTGGGTCTTGGTGGTTTTGTTGTCTGATGTCGTTTCTTTGGCTGATGAGTGTTCTGATGTGTTGTGGTAGGAGAAGTGATTTGCTTTTTATTTTTCCGTGGGGTATGTGGTGTTTGTCTGCTGTAAGTATGAGGTTTGTGAGCATGGTGTTGGCTGTGTGGATGTTGTCAGGTATGGTTAAGTTCTCCAGTGCTGATTCTATTTCAGAGGTGTATCCTTCCCAGTCTGCTTTCCTGTAATTTGTGTAAGTTTGAAGGTGTTGTTGTAGGCGGAAAGGAGCACGCGTGTTGTGTGTGATTTTGATAGGAAGGTGGTCTGAACTGAGTGCGTGTATTGTGGTCCATGTTGTTCTGTTTGTGATGCTGTTGCTGGCTGTTGTGATGTCCGGTGATGTTGGTTGTTGGTTGATGTTTGTAGGTTTTCTGGTAGGTGTGTTTGCGTTTAGAGTGATTTGTTGGGAGTTCTGTAGTATGTCTGCAATGAGGGTGCCTCTGTGGTCGTCGTAGGGAGAGTGCCATTGTGTTGAGTGAGCGTTGATGTCTGCGGTTAGAATGGTGTTGTTCAGCGAGTTTATGTATTGGAAGGTGTTGGTGATGTCTGTGTCTTCTGTGGCGTGGTCTGGTCGGGTGGTATCTCTGGGGGGTATATACATGTTGCATATGTGTAGTCTTTTGTGGTTGGTTATGTGAATCTTTACGGTTTGAATTTCTGTAGTATTGGTGTTAATGTTGTTGGGGATGTTCATGGGAGTGAATGTGACTGATTTGTGAATGTATGTGAGCAGTCCTCCTCCTCCCTTGTGTTCTCTGTCTTTCCTAATGCTGGTGTAGTTGGTGAGACGAGGTGTGTTGTGTTGTTTTTCTAGTTTGGTTTCTTGTATGGTGATGATGTCTGCGTGCTGTTGTGAGGCGAGTTCTTCTAGTTCTGTTTTCTTGTTTTGGATGCCGTTGATGTTTATTTGTAGTATGGTCAGTGTGTGTTTGTTGTTTTTGTTGGTGGGTGTTGTTCTTTGTGGGTTGTTCGGGGGTTGTGGTGTTGGGGTGTTTGTTGTTTGCGTGTGTGTTCTGCATGTCCACGTGTTTGTGTATTGGCGGGTGGTGATGCCGGAGCAATGTCTGTGTATCCAGTGTGGGTGTGTTGAGTTGCATCTGAGTGAGGTTCGTCTGCGTGTGATGATTCTATTGCAGCTATTGCAGGTCCAGGTTTGGGGGGGTGGTCTTGTGTTTGTTGTATCTCTGTTGGAGTTGTCTGTCCGTGTTGCCTTTGAGGGTAGTGTTGGTGAGGCGAGTGTGTTGTTTTGGTCTGTTTGTGCTCTGCTGCCTGTTGGTGTCCTACGAGGTGTTGTTGTTCGTGGTGGTGTTTTGGGATGTAGTCTGCATTTCCATGTTATGTTGTATTGTCTAGTGTTTATGTTTGTGCAATGTTTGTGTACCCAGTGTGGTGTGTGGTGGTTGCATCTGAAGGATGTCTGTCTTCTTGTAATCTGTTGTGTGCAAATGTCGCATGTCCAGGTAGTTTGTTGTGTGTGTGTTTGTTGCGTGCGTGAGAGTGTCTGTGTGGGCCCCGGATTTGTCTCTATGTCCCCCGCCTGGAGCAAAAGGTCCGCCCGCCACCCTGCCAGGTTCAGGGGGCGGTTAGCCGAAAAAAAAAAAAAACGGCCGTAAGGGCACCCCGTTCGGGGTGCAGGGATTGGTTCCTTGATTTGTCCCCCCGTTCGGGGGGAACCCTCCAACTGCGAGTAAGCCAAGGAGTTTGGAGGTACAGCAGGTTGACAGCAGTGTGATCGAGCAGATTAGATAGAGTAGAATTTGAATGGGGCTTCACTGATTTATTTCATACAATTCATATCTAAAACACAGTTGAAAAATATTTGATTGTTAAAATATTTAAATACAAGAACTATATCAAGAAATTAACAAAACATAGTTTTTTTAGTTAGGAGAAAAGTCTAAAAACATATCACAAATGACAAACGTTGTGCCTCTCCTCCTCCTGTTCTTCAATGAAGCTGATCACCCTCCAGCTCCCGTTAGAAACATCGTGCTGCTGAAGGTGTGCCGGCAGAATGGTTGTGATACAGGAGGTGCTGTGGACTCTCCCAGAAACGAGGACCTAGTTTAGTTGTAGATCCAGTAAAACATAGTGCAAATGTGACATTATTTATAATGCACAGTTACAGTCTTGTGAATATTAAAAAATGTACTTCATGTAATGCAGGAAGCGAATATTTCAAACGAACTAAGGCAGCAAACAGTAAGAGCAAAATCGTGTTCCAAACATTAACTCTTTTTTTAAATGTCAATTAGCTTGTGAGTAATAAGACAAAATGTGACTGTCAGACAGAGAACTGTCAGAGCAAACGGTAGATTTTAGAAAGTCCTGCCGAAATAAATCTGCACCCGACTGCGACTGTCAGCGTTGAACTGCCGCCATTGCTGTCAAAGTCAGACACATCTCCAAAATTGTTGGAGCAAATTTTTAAGCAGGCTTCATCTTGATAAATTGACCACGTATTTGACATTTACACCATAACGTTACCGCCTAAAATAATCGTAAAACAAAATTTTGTGTAACAACAAGAGTAATATGTACCCCAAAAGCTTTCAAAGCGTCTGAAAGTTTTCTCCTCCGTTTTTGTTGGGGCTTGGCTCGAAATGCATCATGATTGGCCGCCCGAAGTCCACGTGTCTGTCGGACGTGCTCTCATTGGTCTACAATACCATCACGGATGAATAAATACTCAAAGGGCTTGCCAGGCAAGCCCTTTGAACCCTTTAAATACTCAATGGGCTTGCCTGGCAAGCCCTTTGAGTATTTATTCCATATTGCCCACTAGTTCACTAGTAAGGTCATTTTGACGCTTACCAGTGAACATGTAAGGCCATAAATGTGCCCACTAGTTCACTAGTAAGATCATTTTGAGGCTTACTAGTTGACATGTAAGCCACAAAACGCCCGCTAGTTCACTAGTAAGATAATTTTGAGGCTTCTAGTGAACATGTAAGCCACAGAACGCCCACTAGTTCACTAGTAAGATCATTTTGACGCTTACTAGTGAACATGTAAGCCACAAAACGCTCACTAGTTCACTAGTAAGGTCATTTTGACGCTTACTAGTGAACATGTAAGCCACAAAACGCTCACTGGTTCACTAGTAAGGTAATTTTGACGCTTACTAGTGAACATGTAAGCCACAAAACGCCCACTAGTTCCCTAGTAAGATCATTTTGACACTTATTTATGAACATGTCAGCCACAAAACGCTCACTCGTTCACTAGTAAGATCATTTTGACGCTTACTAGTGAACATGTAAGCCACAAAACGCCCACTAGTTCACTAGTAAGGTCATTTTGACGCTTACTAGTGAACATGTAAGCCACAAAACGCCCACTAGTTCACTAGTAAGATCATTTTGACGCTTACTAGTGAACATGTAAGGCCATAAATGTGCCCACTAGTTCACTAGTAAGTTCATTTTGAGGCTTACTAGTTGACATGTAAGCCACACATCGCCTACTAGTTCACTAGTAAGATCATTTTGAGGCTTACTAGTGAACATGTAAGCCACAAAACGCCCAATAGTTCACTAGTAAGATCATTTTGACGCTTACTAGTGAACATGTAAGCCACAAAACGCTCACTAGTTTACTAGTAAGGTCATTTTGACGCTTACTAGTGAACATGTAAGCCACAAAACGCTCACTAGTTCACTAGTAAGGTCATTTTGACGCTTACTAGTGAACATGTAAGCCGCAAAACGCCCACTAGTTCACTAATAAGATTATTTTGACGCTTACTACTGAACATTTAAGGCCATAAATGTGCCCACTAGTTCACTGGTAAGATGATTTTGACGCTTACTATTGAACATGTAAGGCCATAAATGTGCCCACTTGTAGTGCTAGTGACATTACACTGTACTTGCATTAAATGCAAATAAGGATGATTACGAAAACATGTAACGGTATCCTATTGGCTGTACGTTTCAAAATAGTGTCATCCCACCAGTCAGGGCTCATGATTTTGGAAATTCTGTGCCCACTTAGTTTTTTAAAACAACAATGGCGGACAGTGTCCTGAGACGTATTCGGCGAAGGTGCAGGGCAATAGAGAGTGCCTGTCATCAAGGGTCTGCCGGTGAAAGTGAAGCACGCGCGATAAACATTTCAATTGCTAATTTAAGAAGAGTTAGTGACCAGTTTAGCGCTGATACTATTCAAAGTTTGATTCAAAGTCCAATAGATCTCCGATCTGTCATCATTGCGGGACCCACTCCTAATGGTGGACGTGTTTGTTCCCATGTGGCACATCGTTTGCACACAGGTAAAATGGCTACCATTTTTTGTCATTGGTTTTTCGTATGTATTTTTATTCGAACTACACACGGGTTTTACTGACGACTTGCTGTGACTTACCTTCTATCACCCTGTCAAACGTCGTTTTATACCAGTGGTTTTCCTGCAAATCAGTAGACTATTAAGTAACGCGATGGCTGTACACTTTTAAGCAATAACTAGTGATCTTTTAGTTATTCAATTATAAGTTTGAATTATTTTTTTCTTGAGTAAAATGGTTAGAGAAAATAGCTGCTCGTGGTTTTGAAGCTGCATATACTTTTATGTACATCTGTGTCTATATGCCTGTACTGTATACAGTATATAAAAAACACGTAGTGATTCGTTTGCTTGAATTCCTTAATTCTTTTATTTCCATACTTTAGGTAGACGAGGAAGACCAGCACTTGACATTACAAGTGATCAAATTGAACTGCTCCCCACTCAGGGCTTTACAGTGAGAGCCATCACTGAGATGTTGTGTTGTTCCTCTTCATACCTGCATAAAAAAATGACGTTTTTTTCAGATTTCAGCCAGAAATAGATTTACTCCCATTCATGATGTTGACCTGGAGGAGCATGTCAGAAGATTGCACAGCCAATTTCCCAGATCAGGCTCGAAAGCAAGTGTTCTGCTACATACTCTTGTCCCTTCATGTATATATCATTATATTCATTGTGAAAGTGTACTTTCTTTATTGTGTTGTTTTATGAACCTGTTGCAGATGATGAGGGCATACCTGCGTGCTGATGGTATTGTAGTACAAAGAAAAAGAGTTCGAGAAATCCTCAACCGTATTGAGCCAGCTGCTGCAGCCCAGAGATGGAGCCAGACTGTGGCTAGAAGAACATACTATGTGCCATTTCCCAATAGTTTATGGCACATAGATGGGCATATGCGTCTCATTCGGTAATAAGGGATCATCTTATATTTGTACTCGTGGGAGCATTAGAAAGCCATATTGTATGGACAGCACAGATTAAATTGAATTTTATCATTTGTATATCCAAGTTACACAAACTCCAAATTGCCTCCATGTAGTCTTAAGTGCACAGCAATACCTTCTCTACCGAGATGATATTTCAAACAAGATATGAAACTTGATTGTTTTCTTGTATTTAATCATTATTCTTTTCATGTTTGTTTTACAGGTGGGTGTTTGTGACACATGCCGGCATTGATGGGAATTCCAGGCTAGTAACGTACCTTCAACTGGAGCACAGACAACACAGCTTTGACAGTGTTGAAATATTTTGTCCAAGCCACCTGCCTGTATGGGTTACCCTCCAGAGTAAGATCCGACCATGGTGATGAAAACACTGGTTGCTCTTTTAATGAACCTACTGCAGGGACAAGACACCAAAATTATTTCTAGCTCCAGCCAACACCCCCTCACAATTTACTCACACCTCCCATGGCCTGATTATCCACCAACAGGGGCCCTTTTTGGATTATCATTTTGGCATAGGAACTTTCCTTTCCTATCCTAACCGAGTGAGATGAGCCGGTAGCACCTGGAGCAAAGATCGTCTAAATTTTAATAATGCTTAGGAAAGGTTCTGACCATCCTTTACGAAAGGAAAGGAGATATATTATGCAGCAGGAATATTTAAAGGGGGAGTCTTTTTTTATGTTGTTGTTGTTGTTGTTGTTGTCGACCCCACCCGTGCCCCGACATTGGGGGACCGGGCCCTCACTCCGTCTCCCGGATCCCCAGACCCCCCTCCTCCGCCCAGCGGGCGAGCAGGGCCGCCACTCCGCTTGGGTTTCGCCAGAGGTCCTCCGGAGTCAGTGTGGTGGGTATGTTTGTGCAGGTGAACAGGTGTTGTGTGTCGTGCACTTGCGTGCCGCATAGCGCACAGAGTGGTGTTGGGTGTGTGTCCGGTGTAATGTTGTGTAGGTAGGAGTGGAGGGCTGGTGATTTGTTGGTTCGGAGTTGTGCTAGGAGGTGTCTGGTTCTGTGTGGTAGGTCTTGCTCTGATGGGTCTATTTCTGGTGCTGGTGCATGTATTACTTTGTTGTGTTGTCTGGTGTCCAAGTGTGTTTGTACAAAGTGGGTGTGTATGTCTTTCATGTTCTGTTTTATGGTGTCGTTGTTGGTGTCCTGTGGTGCTGTGTATTTGTTGTGTGTGTAGTTGTTGTTATGGAAGATTGTTTGTTTCTTTTATCTGGGTGGTGGTGGTTGTTGAGTGAGTGGGTGTAGTGGGTGGGTTGGGTGTTGGGCTTTTTGTCTGATTTGCGATGCGTGTAGTTTTAGATGGGTGTTCAGTGGGAGAGTTTTTGTTTCCTCATGCAAGTGTTGTATGTTTGTGTCTTGTGTGCATCCTGTTGCTATTCTGAGTGCGGTGTTCTGTGTGGTCTGGAGTTTTGTCTTGTTTGTGTCCGATAGTGTTGGTGACCATATAGTGTTTGCGTATTCGAGGCGTGTGAGTGTGGTTGCTTTGTATGTGGTGAGTATAGTTTCTTTGGATTTTCCCCAGTGAGTGGTTGTTAAGGCTTTAAGTATTTTGTTTGATTGCTTGGCGCGGGTTAGAGTGTGTTGTGTGTGTTTTGAGAAGGTGAGTTTGGGGTCCCATGTTAATCCCAGTATTTTGGGTTCGCGGACTGTGGGTAGGGTGGTGTTATCTATTTGTAAAGTGAGCCTGTTGCTGTATTCTGCCGGATCCGGTGTGAACAGAGTGGTGGTGGTTTTGTCTGCGTTGAGTGTGAGTTGGTTCTGTTTTGTCCAGTTGTATATGTCGTGGAGATATTTTTGTACTTGTTGTTGTGCCTGTTGTGGTTTGACATGTGTGGATAGAATGGTGATGTCGTCTGCATATGTAACTGTGTGTACATTTGGAGGTGGTTGTGGTAAGTCTGCCATGTATATGTTGAATAGTGTTGGTGAAAGTACTCCCCCCTGTGGTACCCCCGTTTTCGTGTTTCTATGTTCTGATGTTTCCCCCCGGTATTGAGTGTATTGTCTGCGTCCCCTTATGTAGTTGAAGATGTATTTGATGATGATGTTTGGGGTGTTAGTGTTGTTGAGTTTGTTTGTGAGTGTGTGTAGGTTTACCGTGTCAAAGGCTTTGGACATGTCTAGGGCTATGGCAACCGTTCGTTGTGGTGGTTTTTGTTGATTGAAACCTGTGGCTATGATGTTGTGTATGTGGTGTAGTGCTGTGGTTATGGAGTGTTGTTTTCGGAAGCCGTGTTGGTGAGAGGGTAGTTGAGTGTTGTTGGTAATGAAGGGTAGTATTACCTTTTCCATTGTTTTGGCTATTGGGCTGAGTAGTGCTATTGGTCTGTAAGATGGGCCGAGTGCGTGGTTTTTGTTGGGTTTTGGTATTGGGATTATTTTTGCAGTCTTCCATATTGCGGGGATGGTGTTGGTGTTGAGTGATGTGTTGTAAGTGTGTGTGAGTAGTGTTATTGCTTTGGGGCCTAGGTGTTTCAGATGTCTGATGTTTATGTTGTCTGGGCCTGTGGAGTTGTTGCTTTTGGAGCGTTGTAGTGCTTGTTTGACTTGTTGTTCTGTGATGGTTATGGGCGTGGTGTTGAATTTTCGTATTTTGCGTTGTAGTTGTCTGTATGTTCTGTTGGTTTTGTGTTGTATTATGTTGGTGAATTGTTTGTTGAATGCTCGTGCTTTCTGTTTGTTGGATATTGCCGTGTGTTGTCCGAACTGTATTGTGGTGTTTTCTGGTGCTTTTTGTTCTTTGTTTGATAGTCTTGTTACTGTGTTCCAGAGTATGTATTGTTTGTGTCTGTGGTTCCATGCATCCGTTAAGTGTTCTTTCCATAGCTCTTGTTTGTGTTTTTGGATTTGTGTGTCTATTTCTTTGTTTAGGTCTGTGATGCGTGGGTCTTGGTGGTTTTGTTGTCTGATGTCGTTTCTTTGGCTGATGAGTGTTCTGATGTGTTGTGGTAGGAGAAGTGATTTGCTTTTTATTTTTCCGTGGGGTATGTGGTGTTTGTCTGCTGTAAGTATGAGGTTTGTGAGCATGGTGTTGGCTGTGTGGATGTTGTCAGGTATGGTTAAGTTCTCCAGTGCTGATTCTATTTCAGAGGTGTATCCTTCCCAGTCTGCTTTCCTGTAATTTGTGTAAGTTTGAAGGTGTTGTTGTAGGCGGAAAGGAGCACGCGTGTTGTGTGTGATTTTGATAGGAAGGTGGTCTGAACTGAGTGCGTGTATTGTGGTCCATGTTGTTCTGTTTGTGATGCTGTTGCTGGCTGTTGTGATGTCCGGTGATGTTGGTTGTTGGTTGATGTTTGTAGGTTTTCTGGTGGGTGTGTTTGCGTTTAGAGTGATTTGTTGGGAGTTTTGTAGTATGTCTGCAATGTGGGTGCCTCTGTGGTCGTCGTAGGGAGAGTGCCATTGTGTTGAGTGAGCGTTGATGTCTGCGGTTAGAATGGTGTTGTTCAGCGAGTTTATGTATTGGAAGGTGTTGGTGATGTCTGTGTCTTCTGTGGCGTGGTCTGGTCGGGTGGTATCTCTGGGGGGTATATACATGTTGCATATGTGTAGTCTTTTGTGGTTGGTTATGTGAATCTTTACGGTTTGAATTTCTGTAGTGTTGGTGTTAATGTTGTTGGGGATGTTCATGGGAGTGAATGTGTATCTACTGTATATCTATAAAAAAAATCCTCGTCTCACCCCTCAGGTGGTGTCCATCCCTCATTCAGCTGGGGTCCTCTACCAGAGGCCAGGAAGCTTGAGGGTTCTGCGCAGTATCCTTGCCGTTCCCAGCACTGCACATTTCTGGACTGAGATGTCCGATG
The DNA here is from genome assembly GCF_025434085.1 of Hippocampus zosterae. Taxonomy (NCBI): domain Eukaryota; kingdom Metazoa; phylum Chordata; class Actinopteri; order Syngnathiformes; family Syngnathidae; genus Hippocampus; species Hippocampus zosterae. Next base: position 27,567,400 of record NC_067456.1, on the reverse strand, counting down.
TTGTTCCCGGGATCTGTTGCAACCACTCATCATCTAGTTTGGGGGTCACTGCCCCGAGTGCTCCGACCACCACAGGCACGACTGTCCCCTTTACCTTCCAGGCTCTCTCCAGCTCCTCTCTGAGCCCTTGGGATTTCTCGAGTTTCTCGTGTTCCTTCTTTCTGATGTTTCCAGCACTTGGGACCGCTACATCCACTACAACGGCTTTCCTCTGCCCTTTATCTATCATCAGGATATCTGGTTGGTTCGCCATTACCATCTTGTCAGTCTGGATCTGGAAGTCCCATAGGATCTTCGCTCTGTCATTCTCCACCACCTTCGGAGGTGTTTCCCATTTTGACCTTGGGGTTTCCAGTCCGTACTCCGCACAGATGTTTCGGTAGACTATGCCAGCCACCTGGTTATTGCGTTCCATATAGGCTTTCCCTGCCAGCACCTTACACCCTGCAGTTATGTGTTAGATCGTCTCAGGTGCCTCTTTGCACAACCTACACCTTGGGTCTTGTCTGGTGTGGTATATCTGGGCCTCAATGGCTCTAGTGCTCAGGGCCTGCTCCTGAGCAGCCAGGATGAGTGCCTCTGTACTGTCCTTCAGGCCAGCCCTCTCTAGCCACTGATGGGAATTCTTGAGATCGGCCACTTCAGTTATGGTCCGGTGGTACATCCCGTGTAGGGGCTTGTCCTCCGATGATGGTCCCTCTTCCAGCGCCTCATCCTCTGTTGCCCATTGTCTGAGACATTCTCTGAGTACGTCATCCGTTGGAGCCTTCTCCTTGATGTATTCATGGAGCTTGGATGTTTCATCCTGGACAGTGGCTCTCACACTCACTAGTCCCCAGCCGCTTTCCTTGTTGCCAGTTCAAGGTTGCCATTGGCTTGTGGTACACCGAGGTACTTGTAGCTGTCCTCAATGTCTGCTATTGTTCCTTCGGGGAGTGAGACCCCTTCAGTCCGGACTACCGTTCCTCTCTTAGTCACCATCCGACTATCACATCCCGATGTCGCTGCTGTAGATCCTGGTTGTTTGGATCAGGGAGTCTATGTCCCTTTCACTCTTAGCATACAGCTTTATGTCATCCATGTAGAGGAGGTGACTGATCGTAGCTTCATTTCTGAGGCTGTATCCATAGCCTGTCTTGGTGATTACTTGGCTTAGGGAGTTCAGTCCTATGCAGAACAGCAATGGGGAGAGTGCATCACCTTGGTATATGCCACATTTGATGGACACTTGGGTAAGTGGCTTGCCATTGGCTTCAAGTGTGGTTTTCCACATCCTCATCAAGTTCGCAACGAAGGCTCTTAGGGTCCTGTTCACCTTATACACATCCAAGCATTCAGTGATCCATGTATGTGGCATCGAGTCATAGGCTTTCTTTTAATCAATCCAGGCTGTGCACAGGTTGGTACATCGGGACCTGCAGTCTTGTGCGACTGTTCTGTCAACCAGGAGCTGATGTTTGGCTCCCCTGGTATCTCTACCAATGCCCTTCCGTGCTTCGCTCATGTATTGATCCATGTGTGCACTTATCTTAGCCGCAACATGAGCTTCCAAAATTGTGGAGGGACAGGTTATTGGCCGATAGTTGGATGCGACTGCACCCTTTGAGGGATCTTTCATGATAAGGATCGTTCGCCCTTCGGTTAGCCATCCTGGGTGAGTCCCATCCCTAGGCAGCTGGTTCATTTGTGCTGCTGGGCGCTCATGGAGTGCTGTGAGTCTCTTTAGCCAGTAAGTGTGGACCATGTCCGGGCCTGGTGCTGTCCAGTTCTTCATATTTGAGACTATTTCCTTTATGTCTGCCACTGTTATGGTAATTGGGTTCTGTTCAGGGAGGTGTCTGTGCTCCTCTCTTTGGGTGACCAGCCATTGTGCACTGCTGTTATGTGCAACCTCCTTCTCCCATCTGCCTCTCCAGTACCTTTCAGTTTCCAGTCTTGGTGGATCAGCTCTGTTGTTAGGACCCTGCCACTGAGCGTACACTTTCGCAGGTTGTGTTGCAAACAGCCTGTTTATTCGTCTGGCCTCATTCTCTTTCGTGTACCGCTTTAGGCGGCTGGACAAGGCTTGGAGCCTTTGTTTCGAGTGCTTCATATATGGTCATCTGGATGTACCTCTCAGGATCGGCCTTTTCATCACACCTCTCTGGACCTCAGTCAATTGACTCACATCTTTCCGAGCCGCCTTGATCTTAGCCTCCAACCGTCTTTTCCATGGTCGGTAATGTATCTCATGGCTTCCATGGTTGCTCTTATAGCCAAGCATCTCAAGGATCACTGATGCTGAAGCGTATATCAGTTCATTTCCGTGATCGTTACGGTAAGGATCGCCCTCAGTGCTGAATTCACACTTTCCAAGAGACTTTCAGGTGGTACTTCACATAGCCGTTGTAATCGGATTCTAGGTTTCCCAGCTTTCATTCTTGCCATGATCTTAGCTTTCAGGTCAGTTGCTGCCTCGCTCAGCATTTCATTCATTGGGGCTGGCCTCCCAATCTCATCATCTGCATTCACTCTGGTATGAACTCCTCCTCTGATCTGGCAGCCTGGGGCCCCTCACCATGGAACCTGCGTTGTACCTCATCAATCTCAAGTTGTGACAGCAGTTGCCGTTTGTGGATGTTGGAACACTGAGTTACGAGTTGTTTCGTGGCCACCCGTGACTGTGGGTTTCGAAGTAACCATTTAGCCCACATTCTCTCCATGTAACCTCTCTGACTAGGCTTGCTTGAGTAGTAGCATTCCAACAGAGCCATGTTATTGCATCTTGCCCATCTCTGCTCCATTTTTCATCAAGGTGCTCTGGTTCCCCAGCACCTGACGCAGACCTTGTTTGGCCGGGCGACGTCTGAGCTGGCATGTCATTCATTTTATTGTCTCTCATCATTGTATGAGGTACGCATTAGCGTGAAGGCTCTTGCCCAAGGACCCACACTGGATGGTGTTATGTGCTCATTTTTTGCCCCAAGTGGGGAGCGGAGGGACGGGCGCTGGGGGGGGGACCATCGTGGTGGGGCGGGCCCCTAGGCGGGATGTGCCACCGGACCGTGGCTGAGGTGGCTGATCTCAAGAAGTCCTATCGGTGGCTGGAGGGGACTGGCCTGGGGGACAGCGCAGGGGCGCTCATCCTGGCTGCTCAGGAGCGGGCCTTGGGCGCCGGAGCCGTCGAGGCCCGGATGTGCCGCGCCGGACAGGACCCGGGGTGTGGGTTGTGCGGGGAGGCGCCTGGGACGATCCGGCACGTGGCTGCGGGGTGTGGGATGCTGGCAGGGGGGGCCTGCGTGGAGCGCCATGGCCAGGTGGCTGGCGTGGTCTGCCGAGGCATCTGTGCGGAGTGTGGACTGGGGGCCCCGGGGTCGGAGTGGGGGGCACCTCCGAGGGTGGTGGAGGGTGGCGGAGCGGGGATCCTGTGGGACTTCCGGATCCAGACTGGCGGGATGGTGGTGGCGAGCCAGCCAGATGTCGTGGTCGTGGATGGGGGGCGGAGGAGGGCCGTTGTGGTGGATGTGGCGGTCCCAGGTGGTGGAGGCATCGGGAGGGGGGAGCATGGGGGGCTCGGGGGGTACCAGGGGCTCGGGGAGGGGTTGGGGAGGGCCTGGGGGGTGGGGGTGGCGGTCGTGCCTGTGGTGGTCGGGGCGCTCGGGGCAGTGACCCCCGGACTGGATGGGTGGTTGCGACAGATCCCGGGACCAGCGTCGGACATCTCGGTCCGGAGGTGTGCGGTGCTTGGAGAGGCGGGGGTACTGCGCGGGGCCCTCGGGCTTCCTGGCCTCTGGTGGAGGACCCGAGCTGAATGAGGGACGGACACCACCCGAGGACACCTCCTATTGGCTCCATGATAAGAGCTCCACCCAGCAAAGAATTAACCCTTTAAAACCTGATTCTGAGCTTTCACAATTATTTACCGCCATTTGCGTAATATCTACAGTATACAGAAGGAATCAAGCAATTTTTACCAATGTATCTGTAGGTGATGTTTATTTATTATGTACACAGAGATAAAGAGTAATGGCACAGCTCTGCAGTATCTTTCCACTTTTATATATGTATGCTATACTAAATAAAATGAATACGGCACCATATAATGCAACAGTTATGCAACTCCCTAAATAATGATGTGAATTTTCAGTTGTTGCTAAATCAGTTAAGATGTTATAATTTGTGGTGTAGATGCGAATTTAGGAGAGCAGGACAATATATCGCATTGCAATTGGAGCAGCAGCTTGGTTGATGATGTCCCCAAACCGGCTCATCTATTATATTTGTCGTGCAATACATTGAAAATGAGCACAATTGCAAAACATAGGCTTCTTATATTTTAAAATAAAATAATCACATGTTTACCGTTCTGGGGTTTCTACAATCATGAATGGAGGCATTATTTACAGCAGGTTGATGTTGTTGTTGTTGTTGTCGACCCCACCCGTGCCCCGACATTGGGGGACCGGGCCCTCACTCCGTCTCCCGGATCCCCAGACCCCCCTCCGCCGCCCAGCGGGCGAGCAGGGCCGCCACTCCGCTTGGGTTTCGCCAGAGGTCCTCCGGAGTCAGTGTGGTGGGTATGTTTGTGCAGGTGAACAGGTGTTGTGTGTCGTGCACTTGCGTGCCGCATAGCGCACAGAGTGGTGTTGGGTGTGTGTCCGGTGTAATGTTGTGTAGGTAGGAGTGGAGGGCTGGTGATTTGTTGGTTCGGAGTTGTGCTAGGAGTTGTCTGGTTCTGTGTGGTAGGTCTTGCTCTGATGGGTCTATTTCTGGTGCTGGTGCATGTATTACTTTGTTGTGTTGTCTGGTGTCCAAGTGTGTTTGTACAAAGTGGGTGTGTATGTCTTTCATGTTCTGTTTTATGGTGTCGTTGTTGGTGTCCTGTGGTGCTGTGTCTTTGTTGTGTGTGTAGTTGTTGTTGTGGAAGATTGTTTGTTTCTTTTGTCTGGGTGGTGGTGGTTGTTGAGTGGGTGGGTTGGGTGTTGGGCTTTTTGTCTGATTTGCGATGTGTGTAGTTTTAGATGGGTGTTCAGTGGGAGAGTTTTTGTTTCCTCATGCAAGTGTTGTATGTTTGTGTCTTGTGTGCATCCTGTTGCTATTCTGAGTGCGGTGTTCTGTGTGGTCTGGAGTTTTGTCTTGTTTGTGTCCGATAGTGTTGGTGACCATATAGTGTTTGCGTATTCGAGGCGTGTGAGTGTGGTTGCTTTGTATGTGGTGAGTATAGTTTCTTTGGATTTTCCCCAGTGAGTGGTTGTTAAGGCTTTAAGTATTTTGTTTGATTGCTTGGCGCGGGTTAGAGTGTGTTGTGTGTGTTTTGAGAAGGTGAGTTTGGGGTCCCATGTTAATCCCAGTATTTTGCGTTCGCGGACTGTGGGTAGGGTGGTGTTATCTATTTGTAAAGTGAGTCTGTTGCTGTATTCTGCCGGATCCGGTGTGAACAGAGTGGTGGTGGTTTTGTCTGCGTTGAGTGTGAGTTGGTTCTGTTTTGTCCAGTTGTATATGTCGTGGAGATATTTTTGTACTTGTTGTTGTGCCTGTTGTGGTTTGACATGTGTGGATAGAATGGTGATGTCGTCTGCATATGTAACTGTGTGTACATTTGGAGGTGGTTGTGGTAAGTCTGCCATGTATATGTTGAATAGTGTTGGTGAAAGTACTCCCCCCTGTGGTACTCCCGTTTTCGTGTTTCTGTGTTCTGATGTTTCCCCCCGGTATTGAGTGTATTGTCTGCGTCCCCTTATGTAGTTGAAGATGTATTTGATGATGATGTTTGGGGTGTTAGTGTTGTTGAGTTTGTTTGTGAGTGTGTGTAGGTTTACCGTGTCAAAGGCTTTGGACATGTCTAGGGCTATGGCAACTGTTCGTTGTGGTGGTTTTTGTTGATTGAAACCTGTGGCTATGATGTTGTGTATGTGGTGTAGTGCTGTGGTTGTGGAGTGTTGTTTTCGGAAGCCGTGTTGGTGAGAGGGTAGTTGAGTGTTGTTGGTAATGAAGGGTAGTATTACCTTTTCCATTGTTTTGGCTATTGGGCTGAGTAGTGCTATTGGTCTGTAGGATGGGCCGAGTGCGTGGTTTTTGTTGGGTTTTGGTATTGGGATTATTTTTGCAGTCTTCCATATTGCGGGGATGGTGTTGGTGTTGAGTGATGTGTTGTAAGTGTGTGTGAGTAGTGTTATTGCTTTGGGGCCTAGGTGTTTCAGATGTCTGATGTTTATGTTGTCTGGGCCTGTGGAGTTGTTGCTTTTGGAGCGTTGTAGTGCTTGTTTGACTTGTTGTTCTGTGATGGTTATGGGCGTGGTGTTGAGTTTTCGTATTTTGCGTTGTAGTTGTCTGTATGTTCTGTTGGTTTTGTGTTGTATTATGTTGGTGAATTGTTTGTTGAATGCTCGTGCTTTCTGTTTGTTGGATATTGCCGTGTGTTGTCCGAACTGTATTGTGGTGTTTTCTGGTGCTTTTTGTTCTTTGTTAGATAGTCTTGTTACTGTGTTCCAGAGTATGTATTGTTTGTGTCTGTGGTTCCATGCATCCGTTAAGTGTTCTTTCCATAGCTCTTGTTTGTGTTTTTGGATTTGTTTGTCTATTTCTTTGTTTAGGTCTGTGATGCGTGGGTCTTGGTGGTTTTGTTGTCTGATGTCGTTTCTTTGGCTGATGAGTGTTCTGATGTGTTGTGGTAGGAGAAGTGATTTGCTTTTTATTTTTCCGTGGGGTATGTGGTGTTTGTCTGCTGTAAGTATGAGGTTTGTGAGCATGGTGTTGGCTGTGTGGATGTTGTCAGGTATGGTTAAGTTCTCCAGTGCTGATTCTATTTCAGAGGTGTATCCTTCCCAGTCTGCTTTCCTGTAATTTGTGTAAGTTTGAAGGTGTTGTTGTAGGCGGAAAGGAGCACGCGTGTTGTGTGTGATTTTGATAGGAAGGTGGTCTGAACTGAGTGCGTGTATTGTGGTCCATGTTGTTCTGTTTGTGATGCTGTTGCTGGCTGTTGTGATGTCCGGTGATGTTGGTTGTTGGTTGATGTTTGTAGGTTTTCTGGTAGGTGTGTTTGCGTTTAGAGTGATTTGTTGGGAGTTCTGTAGTATGTCTGCAATGAGGGTGCCTCTGTGGTCGTCGTAGGGAGAGTGCCATTGTGTTGAGTGAGCGTTGATGTCTGCGGTTAGAATGGTGTTGTTCAGCGAGTTTATGTATTGGAAGGTGTTGGTGATGTCTGTGTCTTCTGTGGCGTGGTCTGGTCGGGTGGTATCTCTGGGAGGTATATACATGTTGCATATGTGTAGTCTTTTGTGGTTGGTTATGTGAATCTTTACGGTTTGAATTTCTGTAGTGTTGGTGTTAATGTTGTTGGGGATGTTCATGGGAGTGAATGTGACTGATTTGTGAATGTATGTGAGCAGTCCTCCTCCTCCCTTGTGTTCTCTGTCTTTCCTAATGCTGGTGTAGTTGGTGAGACGAGGTGTGTTGTGTTGTTTTTCTAGTTTGGTTTCTTGTATGGTGATGATGTCTGCGTGCTGTTGTGAGGCGAGTTCTTCTAGTTCTGTTTTCTTGTTTTGGATGCCGTTGATGTTTATTTGTAGTATGGTCAGTGTGTGTTTGTTGTTTTTGTTGGTGGGTGTTGTTCTTTGTGGGTTGTTCGGGGGTTGTGGTGTTGGGGTGTTTGTTGTTTGCGTGTGTGTTCTGCATGTCCACGTGTTTGTGTATTGGCGGGTGGTGATGCCGGAGCAATGTCTGTGTATCCAGTGTGGGTGTGTTGAGTTGCATCTGAGTGAGGTTTGTCTGCGTGTGATGATTCTATTGCAGCTATTGCAGGTCCAGGTTTGGGGGGGTGGTCTTGTGTTTGTTGTATCTCTGTTGGTTTTGTCTGTCCGTGTTGCGTTTGAGGGTAGTGTTGGTGAGGCGAGTGTGTTGTTTTGGTCTGTTTGTGCTCTGCTGCCTGTTGGTGTCCTACGAGGTGTAGTTGTTCGTGGTGGTGTTTTGGGATGTAGTCTGCATTTCCATGTTATGTTGTATTGTCTAGTGTTTATGTTTGTGCAATGTTTGTGTACCCAGTGTGGTGTGTGGTGGTTGCATCTGAAGGATGTCTGTCTTCTTGTAATCTGTTGTGTGCAAATGTCGCATGTCCAGGTAGTTTGTTGTGTGTGTGTTTGTTGCGTGCGTGAGAGTGTCTGTGTGGGCCCCGGATTTGTCTCTATGTCCCCCGCCTGGAGCAAAAGGTCCGCCCGCCACCCTGCCAGGTTCAGGGGGCGGTTAGCCGAAAAAAAAAAAAAACGGCCGTAAGGGCACCCCGTTCGGGGTGCAGGGATTGGTTCCTTGATTTGTCCCCCCGTTCGGGGGGAACCCTCCAACTGCGAGTAAGCCAAGGAGTTTGGAGGTACAGCAGGTTGACAGCAGTGTGATCGAGCAGATTAGATAGAGTAGAATTTGAATGGGGCTTCACTGATTTATTTCATACAATTCATATCTAAAACACAGTTGAAAAATATTTGATTGTTAAAATATTTAAATACAAGAACTATATCAAGAAATTAACAAAACATAGTTTTTTTAGTTAGGAGAAAAGTCTAAAAACATATCACAAATGACAAACGTTGTGCCTCTCCTCCTCCTGTTCTTCAATGAAGCTGATCACCCTCCAGCTCCCGTTAGAAACATCGTGCTGCTGAAGGTGTGCCGGCAGAATGGTTGTGATACAGTAGGTGCTGTGGACTCTCCCAGAAACGAGGACCTAGTTTAGTTGTAGATCCAGTAAAACATAGTGCAAATGTGACATTATTTATAATGCACAGTTACAGTCTTGTGAATATTAAAAAATGTACTTCATGTAATGCAGGAAGCGAATATTTCAAACGAACTAAGGCAGCAAACAGTAAGAGCAAAATCGTGTTCCAAACATTAACTCTTTTTTTAAATGTCAATTAGCTTGTGAGTAATAAGACAAAATGTGACTGTCAGACAGAGAACTGTCAGAGCAAACGGTAGATTTTAGAAAGTCCTGCCGAAATAAATCTGCACCCGACTGCGACTGTCAGCGTTGAACTGCCGCCATTGCTGTCAAAGTCAGACACATCTCCAAAATTGTTGGAGCAAATTTTTAAGCAGGCTTCATCTTGATAAATTGACCACGTATTTGACATTTACACCATAACGTTACCGCCTAAAATAATCGTAAAACAAAATTTTGTGTAACAACAAGAGTAATATGTACCCCAAAAGCTTTCAAAGCGTCTGAAAGTTTTCTCCTCCGTTTTTGTTGGGGCTTGGCTCGAAATGCATCATGATTGGCCGCCCGAAGTCCACGTGTCTGTCGGACGTGCTCTCATTGGTCTACAATACCATCACGGATGAATAAATACTCAAAGGGCTTGCCAGGCAAGCCCTTTGAACCCTTTAAATACTCAATGGGCTTGCCTGGCAAGCCCATTGAGTATTGCCCACTAGTTCACTAGTAAGGTCATTTTGACGCTTACTAGTGAACATGTAAGGCCATAAATGTGCCCACTAGTTCACTAGTAAGATCATTTTGAGGCTTACTAGTTGACATGTAAGCCACAAAACGCCCGCTAGTTCACTAGTAAGATAATTTTGAGGCTTCTAGTGAACATGTAAGCCACAGAACGCCCACTAGTTCACTAGTAAGATCATTTTGACGCTTACTAGTGAACATGTAAGCCACAAAACGCTCACTAGTTCACTAGTAAGGTCATTTTGACGCTTACTAGTGAACATGTAAGCCACAAAACGCTCACTGGTTCACTAGTAAGGTAATTTTGACGCTTACTAGTGAACATGTAAGCCACAAAACGCCCACTAGTTCCCTAGTAAGATCATTTTGACGCTTATTTATGAACATGTCAGCCACAAAACGCTCACTCGTTCACTAGTAAGATCATTTTGACGCTTACTAGTGAACATGTAAGCCACAAAACGCCCACTAGTTCACTAGTAAGGTCATTTTGACGCTTACTAGTGAACATGTAAGCCACAAAACGCCCACTAGTTCACTAGTAAGATCATTTTGACGCTTACTAGTGAACATGTAAGGCCATAAATGTGCCCACTAGTTCACTAGTAAGTTCATTTTGAGGCTTACTAGTTGACATGTAAGCCACACATCGCCTACTAGTTCACTAGTAAGATCATTTTGAGGCTTACTAGTGAACATGTAAGCCACAAAACGCCCAATAGTTCACTAGTAAGATCATTTTGACGCTTACTAGTGAACATGTAAGCCACAAAACGCTCACTAGTTTACTAGTAAGGTCATTTTGACGCTTACTAGTGAACATGTAAGCCACAAAACGCTCACTAGTTCACTATCCATCCATCCATCCATAATAAGATAATTTTGACGCTTACTACTGAACATTTAAGGCCATAAATGTGCCCACTAGTTCACTGGTAAGATGATTTTGACGCTTACTAGTGAACATGCAAGGCCATAAATGTGCCCACTTGTAGTGCTAGTGACATTACACTGTACTTGCATTAAATGCAAATAAGGATGATTACGAAAACATGTAACGGTATCCTATTGGCTGTACGTTTCAAAATAGTGTCATCCCACCAGTCAGGGCTCATGATTTTGGAAATTCTGTGCCCACTTAGTTTTTTAAAACAACAATGGCGGACAGTGTCCTGAGACGTATTCGGCGAAGGTGCAGGGCAATAGAGAGTGCCTGTCATCAAGGGTCTGCCGGTGAAAGTGAAGCACGCGCGATAAACATTTCAATTGCTAATTTAAGAAGAGTTAGTGACCAGTTTAGCGCTGATACTATTCAAAGTTTGATTCAAAGTCCAATAGATCTCCGATCTGTCATCATTGCGGGACCCACTCCTAATGGTGGACGTGTTTGTTCCCATGTGGCACATCGTTTGCACACAGGTAAAATGGCTACCATTTTTTGTCATTGGTTTTTCGTATGTATTTTTATTCGAACTACACACGGGTTTTACTGACGACTTGCTGTGACTTACCTTCTATCACCCTGTCAAACGTCGTTTTATACCAGTGGTTTTCCTGCAAATCAGTAGACTATTAAGTAACGCGATGGCTGTACACTTTTAAGCAATAACTAGTGATCTTTTAGTTATTCAATTATAAGTTTGAATTATTTTTTTCTTGAGTAAAATGGTTAGAGAAAATAGCTGCTCGTGGTTTTGAAGCTGCATATACTTTTATGTACATCTGTGTCTATATGCCTGTACTGTATACAGTATATAAAAAACACGTAGTGATTCGTTTGCTTGAATTCCTTAATCCTTTTATTTCCATACTTTAGGTAGACGAGGAAGACCAGCACTTGACATTACAAGGGATCAAATTGAACTGCTCCCCACTCAGGGCTTTACAGTGAGAGCCATCACTGAGATGTTGTGTTGTTCCTCTTCATACCTGCATAAAAAAATGAAGTTTTTTCAGATTTCAGCCAGAAATAGATTTACTCCCATTCATGATATTGACCTGGAAGAGCATGTCAGAAGATTGCACAGCCAATTTCCCAGATCAGGCTCGGAAGCAAGTGTTCTGCTACATACTCTTGTCCCTTCATGTATATATCATTATATTCATTGTGAAAGTGTACTTTCTTTATTGTGTTGTTTTATGAACCTGTTGCAGATGATGAGGGCATACCTGCGTGCTGATGGTATTGTAGTACAAAGAAAAAGAGTTCGAGAAATCCTCAACCGTATTGAGCCAGCTGCTGCAGCCCAGAGATGGAGCCAGACTGTGGCTAGAAGAACATACTATGTGCCATTCCCCAATAGTTTATGGCGCATAGATGGGCATATGCGTCTCATTCGGTAATAAGGGATCATCTTATATTTGTACTCGTGGGAGCATTAGAAAGCCATATTGTATGGACAGCACAGATTAAATTGAATTTTATCATTTGTATATCCAAGTTACACAAACTCCAAATTGCCTCCATGTAGTCTTAAGTGCACAGCAATACCTTCTCTACCGAGATGATATTTCAAACAAGATATGAAACTTGATTGTTTTCTTGTATTTAATCATTATTCTTTTCATGTTTGTTTTACAGGTGGGTGTTTGTGACACATGCCGGCATTGATGGGAATTCCAGGCTAATAACGTACCTTCAACTGGAGCACAGACAACACAGCTTTGACAGTGTTGAAATATTTTGTCCAAGCCACCTGCCTGTATGGGTTACCCTCCAGAGTAAGATCCGACCATGGTGGTGAAAACACTGGTTGCTCTTTTAATGAACCTACTGCAGGGACAAGACACCAAAATTATTTCTAGCTCCAGCCAACACCCCCTCACAATTTACTCACACCTCCCATGGCCTGATTATCCACCAACAGGGGCCCTTTTTGGATTATCATTTTGGCATAGGAACTTTCCTTTCCTATCCTAACCGAGTGAGATGAGCCGGTAGCACCTGGAGCAAAGATCGTCTAAATGTTAATAATGCTTAGGAAAGGTTCTGACCATCCTTTACGAAAGGAAAGGAGATATATTATGCAGCAGGAATATTTAAAGGGGAAGTCTTTTTTTATGTTGTTGTTGTTGTTGTTGTCGACCCCACCCGTGCCCCGACATTGGGGGACCGGGCCCTCACTCCGTCTCCCGGATCCCCAGACCCCCCTCCTCCGCCCAGCGGGCGAGCAGGGCCGCCACTCCGCTTGGGTTTCGCCAGAGGTCCTCCGGAGTCAGTGTGGTGGGTATGTTTGTGCAGGTGAACAGGTGTTGTGTGTCGTGCACTTGCGTGCCGCATAGCGCACAGAGTGGTGTTGGGTGTGTGTCCGGTGTAATGTTGTGTAGGTAGGAGTGGAGGGCTGGTGATTTGTTGGTTCGGAGTTGTGCTAGGAGTTGTCTGGTTCTGTGTGGTAGGTCTTGCTCTGATGGGTCTATTTCTGGTGCTGGTGCATGTATTACTTTGTTCTGTTGTCTGGTGTCCAAGTGTGTTTGTACAAAGTGGGTGTGTATGTCTTTCATGTTCTGTTTTATGGTGTCATTGTTGGTGTCCTGTGGTGCTGTGTCTTTGTTGTGTGTGTAGTTGTTGTTGTGGAAGATTGTTTGTTTCTTTTGTCTGGGTGGTGGTGGTTGTTGAGTGAGTGGGTGTAGTGGGTGGGTTGGGTGTTGGGCTTTTTGTCTGATTTGCGATGCGTGTAGTTTTAGATGGATGTTCAGTGGGAGAGTTTTTGTTTCCTCATGCAAGTGTTGTATGTTTGTGTCTTGTGTGCATCCTGTTGCTATTCTGAGTGCTGTGTTCTGTGTGGTCTGGAGTTTTGTCTTGTTTGTGTCCGATAGTGTTGGTGACCATATAGTGTTTGCGTATTTGAGGCGTGTGAGTGTGGTTGCTTTGTATGTGGTGAGTATAGTTTCTTTGGATTTTCCCCAGTGAGTGGTTGTTAAGGCTTTAAGTATTTTGTTTGATTGCTTGGCGCGGGTTAGAGTGTGTTGTGTGTGTTTTGAGAAGGTGAGTTTGGGGTCCTAGGTTAATCCCAGTATTTTGGGTTCGCGGACTGTGGGTAGGGTGGTGTTATCTATTTGTAAAGTGAGTCTGTTGCTGTATTCTGCCGGATCCGGTGTGAACAGAGTGGTGGTGGTTTTGTCTGCGTTGAGTGTGAGTTGGTTCTGTTTTGTCCAGTTGTATATGTCGTGGAGATATTTTTGTACTTGTTGTTGTGCCTGTTGTGGTTTGACATGTGTGGATAGAATGGTGATGTCGTCTGCATATGTAACTGTGTGTACATTTGGAGGTGGTTGTGGTATGTCTGCCATGTATATGTTGAATAGTGTTGGTGAAAGTACTCCCCCCTGTGGTACCCCCGTTTTCGTGTTTCTATGTTCTGATGTTTCCCCCCGGTATTGAGTGTATTGTCTGCGTCCCCTTATGTAGTTGAAGATGTATTTGATGATGATGTTTGGGGTGTTAGTGTTGTTGAGTTTGTGAGTGTGTGTAGGTTTACCGTGTCAAAGGCTTTGGACATGTCTAGGGCTATGGCAACTGTTCGTTGTGGTGGTTTTTGTTGATTGAAACCTGTGGCTATGATGTTGTGTATGTGGTGTAGTGCTGTGGTTGTGGAGTGTTGTTTTCGGAAGCCGTGTTGGTGAGAGGGTAGTTGAGTGTTGTTGGTAATGAAGGGTAGTATTACCTTTTCCATTGTTTTGGCTATTGGGCTGAGTAGTGCTATTGGTCTGTAAGATGGGCCGAGTGCGTGGTTTTTGTTGGGTTTTGGTATTGGGATTATTTTTGCAGTCTTCCATATTGCGGGGATGGTGTTGGTGTTGAGTGATGTGTTGTAAGTGTGTGTGAGTAGTGTTATTGCTTTGGGGCCTAGGTGTTTCAGATGTCTGATGTTTATGTTGTCTGGGCCTGTGGAGTTGTTGCTTTTGGAGCGTTGTAGTGCTTGTTTGACTTGTTGTTCTGTGATGGTTATGGGCGTGGTGTTGAGTTTTCGTATTTTGCGTTGTAGTTGTCTGTATGTTCTGTTGGTTTTGTGTTGTATTATGTTGGTGAATTGTTTGTTGAATGCTTGTGCTTTCTGTTTGTTGGATATTGCCGTGTGTTGTCCGAACTGTATTGTGGTGTTTTCTGGTGCTTTTTGTTCTTTGTTAGATAGTCTTGTTACTGTGTTCCAGAGTATGTGTTGTTTGTGTCTGTGGTTCCATGCATCCGTTAAGTGTTCTTTCCATAGCTCTTGTTTGTGTTTTTGGATTTGTGTGTCTATTTCTTTATTTAGGTCTGTGATGCGTGGGTCTTGGTGGTTTTGTTGTCTGATGTCGTTTCTTTGGCTGATGAGTGTTCTGATGTGTTGTGGTAGGAGAAGTGATTTGCTTTTTATTTTTCCGTGGGGTATGTGGTGTTTGTCTGCTGTAAGTATGAGGTTTGTGAGCATGGTGTTGGCTGTGTGGATGTTGTCAGGTATGGTTATGTTCTCCAGTGCTGATTCTATTTCAGAGGTGTATCCTTCCCAGTCTGCTTTCCTGTAATTTGTGTAAGTTTGAAGGTGTTGTTGTAGGCGGAAAGGAGCACGCGTGTTGTGTGTGATTTTGATAGGAAGGTGGTCTGAACTGAGTGCGTGTATTGTGGTCCATGTTGTTCTGTTTGTGATGCTGTTGCTGGCTGTTGTGATGTCCGGTGATGTTGGTTGTTGGTTGATGTTTGTAGGTTTTCTGGTAGGTGTGTTTGCGTTTAGAGTGATTTGTTGGGAGTTCTGTAGTATGTCTGCAATGAGGGTGCCTCTGTGGTCGTCGTAGGGAGAGTGCCATTGTGTTGAGTGAGCGTTGATGTCTGCGGTTAGAATGGTGTTGTTCAGCGAGTTTATGTATTGGAAGGTGTTGGTGATGTCTGTGTCTTCTGTGGCGTGGTCTGGTCGGGTGGTATCTCTGGGGGGTATATACATGTTGCATATGTGTAGTCCTTTGTGGTTGGTTATGTGAATCTTTACGGTTTGAATTTCTGTAGTGTTGGTGTTAATGTTGTTGGGGATGTTCATGGGAGTGAATGTGACTGATTTGTGAATGTATGTGAGCAGTCCTCCTCCTCCCTTGTGTTCTCTGTCTTTCCTAATGCTGGTGTAGTTGGTGAGACGAGGTGTGTTGTGTTGTTTTTCTAGTTTGGTTTCTTGTATGGTGATGATGTCTGCGTGCTGTTGTGAGGCGAGTTCTTCTAGTTCTGTTTTCTTGTTTTGGATGCCGTTGATGTTTATTTGTAGTATGGTCAGTGTGTGTTTGTTGTTTTTGTTGGTGGGTGTTGTTCTTTGTGGGTTGTTCGGGGGTTGTGGTGTTGGGGTGTTTGTTGTTTGCGTGTGTGTTCTGCATGTCCACGTGTTTGTGTATTGGCGGGTGGTGATGCCGGAGCAATGTCTGTGTATCCAGTGTGGGTGTGTTGAGTTGCCTCTGAGTGAGGTTTGTCTGCATGTGATGATTCTATTGCAGCTATCGCAGGTCCAGGTTTGGGGGTGTGTGTCTAGTGTTTATGTTTGTGCAATGTTTGTGTACCCAGTGTGGTGTGTGGTGGTTGCATCTGAAGGATGTCTGTCTTCTTGTAATCTGTTGTGTGCAAATGTCGCATGTCCAGGTAGTTTGTTGTGTGTGTGTTTGTTGCGTGCGTGAGAGTGTCTGTGTGGGCCCCGGATTTGTCTCTATGTCCCAGGCCTGGAGCAAAAGGTCCGCCCGCCACCCTGCCAGGTTCAGGGGGCGGTTAGCCGAAAAAAAAAAAAACGGCCGTAAGGGCACCCCGTTCGGGGTGCAGGGATTGGTTCCTTGATTTGTCCCCCCGTTCGGGGGGAACCCTCCAACTGCGAGTAAGCCAAGGAGTTTGGAGGTACAGCAGGTTGACAGCAGTGTGATCGAGCAGATTAGATAGAGTAGAATTTGAATGGGGCTTCACTGATTTATTTCATACAATTCATATCTAAAACACAGTTGAAAAATATTTGATTGTTAAAATATTTAAATACAAGAACTATATCAAGAAATTAACAAAACATAGTTTTTTTAGTTAGGAGAAAAGTCTAAAAACATATCACAAATGACAAACGTTGTGCCTCTCCTCCTCCTGTTCTTCAATGAAGCTGATCACCCTCCAGCTCCCGTTAGAAACATTGTGCTGCTGAAGGTGTGCCGGCAGAATGGTTGTGATACAGGAGGTGCTGTGGACTCTCCCAGAAACGAGGACCTAGTTTAGTTGTAGATCCAGTAAAACATAGTGCAAATGTGACATTATTTATAATGCACAGTTACAGTCTTGTGAATATTAAAAAATGTACTTCATGTAATGCAGGAAGCGAATATTTCAAACGAACTAAGGCAGCAAACAGTAAGAGCAAAATCGTGTTCCAAACATTAACTCTTTTTTTAAATGTCAATTAGCTTGTGAGTAATAAGACAAAATGTGACTGTCAGACAGAGAACTGTCAGAGCAAACGGCAGATTTTAGAAAGTCCTGCCGAAATAAATCTGCACCCGACTGCGACTGTCAGCGTTGAACTGCCGCCATTGCTGTCAAAGTCAGACACATCTCCAAAATTGTTGGAGCAAATTTTTAAGCAGGCTTCATCTTGATAAATTGACCACGTATTTGACATTTACACCATAACGTTACCGCCTAAAATAATCGTAAAACAAAATTTTGTGTAACAACAAGAGTAATATGTACCCCAAAAGCTTTCAAAGCGTCTGAAAGTTTTCTCCTCCGTTTTTGTTGGGGCTTGGCTCGAAATGCATCATGATTGGCCGCCCGAAGTCCACGTGTCTGTCGGACGTGCTCTCATTGGTCTACAATACCATCACGGATGAATAAATACTCAAAGGGCTTGCCAGGCAAGCCCTTTGAACCCTTTAAATACTCAATGGGCTTGCCTGGCAAGCCCTTTGAGTATTTATTCCATATTGCCCACTAGTTCACTAGTAAGGTCATTTTGACGCTTACTAGTGAACATGTAAGGCCATAAATGTGCCCACTAGTTCACTAGTAAGATCATTTTGAGGCTTACTAGTTGACATGTAAGCCACAAAACGCCCGCTAGTTCACTAGTAAGATAATTTTGAGGCTTCTAGTGAACATGTAAGCCACAGAACGCCCACTAGTTCACTAGTAAGATCATTTTGACGCTTACTAGTGAACATGTAAGCCACAAAACGCTCACTAGTTCACTAGTAAGGTCATTTTGACGCTTACTAGTGAACATGTAAGCCACAAAACGCTCACTGGTTCACTAGTAAGGTAATTTTGACGCTTACTAGTGAACATGTAAGCCACAAAACGCCCACTAGTTCCCTAGTAAGATCATTTTGACACTTATTTATGAACATGTCAGCCACAAAACGCTCACTCGTTCACTAGTAAGATCATTTTGACGCTTACTAGTGAACATGTAAGCCACAAAACGCCCACTAGTTCACTAGTAAGGTCATTTTGACGCTTACTAGTGAACATGTAAGCCACAAAACGCCCACTAGTTCACTAGTAAGATCATTTTGACGCTTACTAGTGAACATGTAAGGCCATAAATGTGCCCACTAGTTCACTAGTAAGTTCATTTTGAGGCTTACTAGTTGACATGTAAGCCACACATCGCCTACTAGTTCACTAGTAAGATCATTTTGAGGCTTACTAGTGAACATGTAAGCCACAAAACGCCCAATAGTTCACTAGTAAGATCATTTTGACGCTTACTAGTGAACATGTAAGCCACAAAACGCTCACTAGTTTACTAGTAAGGTCATTTTGACGCTTACTAGTGAACATGTAAGCCACAAAACGCTCACTAGTTCACTATCCATCCATCCATCCATAATAAGATAATTTTGATGCTTACTACTGAACATTTAAGGCCATAAATGTGCCCACTAGTTCACTGGTAAGATGATTTTGACGCTTACTAGTGAACATGCAAGGCCATAAATGTGCCCACTTGTAGTGCTAGTGACATTACACTGTACTTGCATTAAATGCAAATAAGGATGATTACGAAAACATGTAACGGTATCCTATTGGCTGTACGTTTCAAAATAGTGTCATCCCACCAGTCAGGGCTCATGATTTTGGAAATTCTGTGCCCACTTAGTTTTTTAAAACAACAATGGCGGACAGTGTCCTGAGACGTATTCGGCGAAGGTGCAGGGCAATAGAGAGTGCCTGTCATCAAGGGTCTGCCGGTGAAAGTGAAGCACGCGCGATAAACATTTCAATTGCTAATTTAAGAAGAGTTAGTGACCAGTTTAGCGCTGATACTATTCAAAGTTTGATTCAAAGTCCAATAGATCTCCGATCTGTCATCATTGCGGGACCCACTCCTAATGGTGGACGTGTTTGTTCCCATGTGGCACATCGTTTGCACACAGGTAAAATGGCTACCATTTTTTGTCATTGGTTTTTCGTATGTATTTTTATTCGAACTACACACGGGTTTTACTGACGACTTGCTGTGACTTACCTTCTATCACCCTGTCAAACGTCGTTTTATACCAGTGGTTTTCCTGCAAATCAGTAGACTATTAAGTAACGCGATGGCTGTACACTTTTAAGCAATAACTAGTGATCTTTTAGTTATTCAATTATAAGTTTGAATTATTTTTTTCTTGAGTAAAATGGTTAGAGAAAATAGCTGCTTGTGGTTTTGAAGCTGCATATACTTTTATGTACATCTGTGTCTATATGCCTGTACTGTATACAGTATATAAAAAACACGTAGTGATTCGTTTGCTTGAATTCCTTAATCCTTTTATTTCCATACTTTAGGTAGACGAGGAAGACCAGCACTTGACATTACAAGTGATCAAATTCAACTGCTCCCCACTCAGGGCTTTACAGTGAGAGCCATCACTGAGATGTTGTGTTGTTCCTCTTCATACCTGCATAAAAAAATGAAGTTTTTTCAGATTTCAGCCAGAAATAGATTTACTCCCATTCATGATGTTGACCTGGAAGAGCATGTCAGAAGATTGCACAGCCAATTTCCCAGATCAGGCTCGGAAGCAAGTGTTCTGCTACATACTCTTGTCCCTTCATGTATATATCATTATATTCATTGTGAAAGTGTACTTTCTTTATTGTGTTGTTTTATGAACCTGTTGCAGATGATGAGGGCATACCTGCGTGCTGATGGTATTGTAGTACAAAGAAAAAGAGTTCGAGAAATCCTCAACCGTATTGAGCCAGCTGCTGCAGCCCAGAGATGGAGCCAGACTGTGGCTAGAAGAACATACTATGTGCCATTCCCCAATAGTTTATGGCACATAGATGGGCATATGCGTCTCATTCGGTAATAAGGGATCATCTTATATTTGTACTCGTGGGAGCATTAGAAAGCCATATTGTATGGACAGCACAGATTAAATTGAATTTTATCATTTGTATATCCAAGTTACACAAACTCCAAATTGCCTCCATGTAGTCTTAAGTGCACAGCAATACCTTCTCTACTGAGATGATATTTCAAACAAGATATGAAACTTGATTGTTTTCTTGTATTTAATCATTATTCTTTTCATGTTTGTTTTACAGGTGGGTGTTTGTGACACATGCCGGCATTGATGGGAATTCCAGGCTAATAACGTACCTTCAACTGGAGCACAGACAACACAGCTTTGACAGTGTTGAAATATTTTGTCCAAGCCACCTGCCTGTATGGGTTACCCTCCAGAGTAAGATCCGACCATGGTGGTGAAAACACTGGTTGCTCTTTTAATGAACCTACTGCAGGGACAAGACACCAAAATTATTTCTAGCTCCAGCCAACACCCCCTCACAATTTACTCACACCTCCCATGGCCTGATTATCCACCAACAGGGGCCCTTTTTGGATTATCATTTTGGCATAGGAACTTTCCTTTCCTATCCTAACCGAGTGAGATGAGCCGGTAGCACCTGGAGCAAAGATCGTCTAAATTTTAATAATGCTTAGGAAAGGTTCTGACCATCCTTTACGAAAGGAAAGGAGATATATTATGCAGCAGGAATATTTAAAGGGGAAGTCTTTTTTTATGTTGTTGTTGTTGTTGTTGTCGACCCCACCCGTGCCCCGACATTGGGGGACCGGGCCCTCACTCCGTCTCCCGGATCCCCAGACCCCCCTCCTCCGCCCAGCGGGCGAGCAGGGCCGCCACTCCGCTTGGGTTTCGCCAGAGGTCCTCCGGAGTCAGTGTGGTGGGTATGTTTGTGCAGGTGAACAGGTGTTGTGTGTCGTGCACTTGCGTGCCGCATAGCGCACAGAGTGGTGTTGGGTGTGTGTCCGGTGTAATGTTGTGTAGGTAGGAGTGGAGGGCTGGTGATTTGTTGGTTCGGAGTTGTGCTAGGAGTTGTCTGGTTCTGTGTGGTAGGTCTTGCTCTGATGGGTCTATTTCTGGTGCTGGTGCATGTATTACTTTGTTGTGTTGTCTGGTGTCCAAGTGTGTTTGTACAAAGTGGGTGTGTATGTCTTTCATGTTCTGTTTTATGGTGTCGTTGTTGGTGTCCTGTGGTGCTGTGTCTTTGTTGTGTGTGTAGTTGTTGTTGTGGAAGATTGTTTGTTTCTTTTGTCTGGGTGGTGGTGGTTGTTGAGTGAGTGGGTGTAGTGGGTGGGTTGGGTGTTGGGCTTTTTGTCTGATTTGCGATGCGTGTAGTTTTAGATGGATGTTCAGTGGGAGAGTTTTTGTTTCCTCATGCAAGTGTTGTATGTTTGTGTCTTGTGTGCATCCTGTTGCTATTCTGAGTGCTGTGTTCTGTGTGGTCTGGAGTTTTGTCTTGTTTGTGTCCGATAGTGTTGGTGACCATATAGTGTTTGCGTATTCGAGGCGTGTGAGTGTGGTTGCTTTGTATGTGGTGAGTATAGTTTCTTTGGATTTTCCCCAGTGAGTGGTTGTTAAGGCTTTAAGTATTTTGTTTGATTGCTTGGCGCGGGTTAGAGTGTGTTGTGTGTGTTTTGAGAAGGTGAGTTTGGGGTCCCATGTTAATCCCAGTATTTTGGGTTCGCGGACTGTGGGTAGGGTGGTGTTATCTATTTGTAAAGTGAGCCTGTTGCTGTATTCTGCCGGATCCGGTGTGAACAGAGTGGTGGTGGTTTTGTCTGCGTTGAGTGTGAGTTGGTTCTGTTTTGTCCAGTTGTATATGTCGTGGAGATATTTTTGTACTTGTTGTTGTGCCTGTTGTGGTTTGACATGTGTGGATAGAATGGTGATGTCGTCTGCATATGTAACTGTGTGTACATTTGGAGGTGGTTGTGGTAAGTCTGCCATGTATATGTTGAATAGTGTTGGTGAAAGTACTCCCCCCTGTGGTACCCCCGTTTTCGTGTTTCTATGTTCTGATGTTTCCCCCCGGTATTGAGTGTATTGTCTGCGTCCCCTTATGTAGTTGAAGATGTATTTGATGATGATGTTTGGGGTGTTAGTGTTGTTGAGTTTGTTTGTGAGTGTGTGTAGGTTTACCGTGTCAAAGGCTTTGGACATGTCTAGGGCTATGGCAACTGTTCGTTGTGGTGGTTTTTGTTGATTGAAACCTGTGGCTATGATGTTGTGTATGTGGTGTAGTGCTGTGGTTGTGGAGTGTTGTTTTCGGAAGCCGTGTTGGTGAGAGGGTAGTTGAGTGTTGTTGGTAATGAAGGGTAGTATTACCTTTTCCATTGTTTTGGCTATTGGGCTGAGTAGTGCTATTGGTCTGTAAGATGGGCCGAGTGCGTGGTTTTTGTTGGGTTTTGGTATTGGGATTATTTTTGCAGTCTTCCATATTGCGGGGATGGTGTTGGTGTTGAGTGATGTGTTGTAAGTGTGTGTGAGTAGTGTTATTGCTTTGGGGCCTAGGTGTTTCAGATGTCTGATGTTTATGTTGTCTGGGCCTGTGGAGTTGTTGCTTTTGGAGCGTTGTAGTGCTTGTTTGACTTGTTGTTCTGTGATGGTTATGGGCGTGGTGTTGAGTTTTCGTATTTTGCGTTGTAGTTGTCTGTATGTTCTGTTGGTTTTGTGTTGTATTATGTTGGTGAATTGTTTGTTGAATGCTCGTGCTTTCTGTTTGTTGGATATTGCCGTGTGTTGTCCGAACTGTATTGTGGTGTTTTCTGGTGCTTTTTGTTCTTTGTTTGATAGTCTTGTTACTGTGTTCCAGAGTATGTGTTGTTTGTGTCTGTGGTTCCATGCATCCGTTAAGTGTTCTTTCCATAGCTCTTGTTTGTGTTTTTGGATTTGTGTGTCTATTTCTTTGTTTAGGTCTGTGATGCGTGGGTCTTGGTGGTTTTGTTGTCTGATGTCGTTTCTTTGGCTGATGAGTGTTCTGATGTGTTGTGGTAGGAGAAGTGATTTGCTTTTTATTTTTCCGTGGGGTATGTGGTGTTTGTCTGCTGTAAGTATGAGGTTTGTGAGCATGGTGTTGGCTGTGTGGATGTTGTCAGGTATGGTTATGTTCTCCAGTGCTGATTCTATTTCAGAGGTGTATCCTTCCCAGTCTGCTTTCCTGTAATTTGTGTAAGTTTGAAGGTGTTGTTGTAGGCGGAAAGGAGCACGCGTGTTGTGTGTGATTTTGATAGGAAGGTGGTCTGAACTGAGTGCGTGTATTGTGGTCCATGTTGTTCTGTTTGTGATGCTGTTGCTGGCTGTTGTGATGTCCGGTGATGTTGGTTGTTGGTTGATGTTTGTAGGTTTTCTGGTAGGTGTGTTTGCGTTTAGAGTGATTTGTTGGGAGTTCTGTAGTATGTCTGCAATGAGGGTGCCTCTGTGGTCGTCGTAGGGAGAGTGCCATTGTGTTGAGTGAGCGTTGATGTCTGCGGTTAGAATGGTGTTGTTCAGCGAGTTTATGTATTGGAAGGTGTTGGTGATGTCTGTGTCTTCTGTGGCGTGGTCTGGTCGGGTGGTATCTCTGGGGGGTATATACATGTTGCATATGTGTAGTCTTTTGTGGTTGGTTATGTGAATCTTTACGGTTTGAATTTCTGTAGTGTTGGTGTTAATGTTGTTGGGGATGTTCATGGGAGTGAATGTGACTGATTTGTGCATGTATGTGAGCAGTCCTCCTCCTCCCTTGTGTTCTCTGTCTTTCCTAATGCTGGTGTAGTTGGTGAGACGAGGTGTGTTGTGTTGTTTTTCTAGTTTGGTTTCTTGTATGGTGATGATGTCTGCGTGCTGTTGTGAGGCGAGTTCTTCTAGTTCTGTTTTCTTGTTTTGGATGCCGTTGATGTTTATTTGTAGTATGGTCAGTGTGTGTTTGTTGTTTTTGTTGGTGGGTGTTGTTCTTTGTGGGTTGTTCGGGGGTTGTGGTGTTGGGGTGTTTGTTGTTTGCGTGTGTGTTCTGCATGTCCACGTGTTTGTGTATTGGCGGGTGGTGATGCCGGAGCAATGTCTGTGTATCCAGTGTGTGTGTGTTGAGTTGCATCTGAGTGAGGTTTGTCTGCGTGTGATGATTCTATTGCAGCTATTGCAGGTCCAGGTTTGGGGGGGTGGTCTTGTGTTTGTTGTATCTCTGTTGGAGTTGTCTGTCCGTGTTGCGTTTGAGGGTAGTGTTGGTGAGGCGAGTGTGTTGTTTTGGTCTGTTTGTGCTCTGCTGCCTGTTGGTGTCCTACGAGGTGTTGTTGTTCGTGGTGGTGTTTTGGGATGTAGTCTGCATTTCCATGTTATGTTGTATTGTCTAGTGTTTATGTTTGTGCAATGTTTGTGTACCCAGTGTGGTGTGTGGTGGTTGCATCTGAAGGATGTCTGTCTTCTTGTAATCTGTTGTGTGCAAATGTCGCATGTCCAGGTAGTTTGTTGTGTGTGTGTTTGTTGCGTGCGTGAGAGTGTCTGTGTGGGCCCCGGATTTGTCTCTATGTCCCAGGCCTGGAGCAAAAGGTCCGCCCGCCACCCTGCCAGGTTCAGGGGGCGGTTAGCCGAAAAAAAAAAAAACGGCCGTAAGGGCACCCCGTTCGGGGTGCAGGGATTGGTTCCTTGATTTGTCCCCCCGTTCGGGGGGAACCCTCCAACTGCGAGTAAGCCAAGGAGTTTGGAGGTACAGCAGGTTGACAGCAGTGTGATCGAGCAGATTAGATAGAGTAGAATTTGAATGGGGCTTCACTGATTTATTTCATACAATTCATATCTAAAACACAGTTGAAAAATATTTGATTGTTAAAATATTTAAATACAAGAACTATATCAAGAAATTAACAAAACATAGTTTTTTTAGTTAGGAGAAAAGTCTAAAAACATATCACAAATGACAAACGTTGTGCCTCTCCTCCTCCTGTTCTTCAATGAAGCTGATCACCCTCCAGCTCCCGTTAGAAACATTGTGCTGCTGAAGGTGTGCCGGCAGAATGGTTGTGATACAGGAGGTGCTGTGGACTCTCCCAGAAACGAGGACCTAGTTTAGTTGTAGATCCAGTAAAACATAGTGCAAATGTGACATTATTTATAATGCACAGTTACAGTCTTGTGAATATTAAAAAATGTACTTCATGTAATGCAGGAAGCGAATATTTCAAACGAACTAAGGCGGCAAACAGTAAGAGCAAAATCGTGTTCCAAACATTAACTCTTTTTTTAAATGTCAATTAGCTTGTGAGTAATAAGACAAAATGTGACTGTCAGACAGAGAACTGTCAGAGCAAACGGCAGATTTTAGAAAGTCCTGCCGAAATAAATCTGCACCCGACTGCGACTGTCAGCGTTGAACTGCCGCCATTGCTGTCAAAGTCAGACACATCTCCAAAATTGTTGGAGCAAATTTTTAAGCAGGCTTCATCTTGATAAATTGACCACGTATTTGACATTTACACCATAACGTTACCGCCTAAAATAATCGTAAAACAAAATTTTGTGTAACAACAAGAGTAATATGTACCCCAAAAGCTTTCAAAGCGTCTGAAAGTTTTCTCCTCCGTTTTTGTTGGGGCTTGGCTCGAAATGCATCATGATTGGCCGCCCGAAGTCCACGTGTCTGTCGGACGTGCTCTCATTGGTCTACAATACCATCACGGATGAATAAATACTCAAAGGGCTTGCCAGGCAAGCCCTTTGAACCCTTTAAATACTCAATGGGCTTGCCTGGCAAGCCCTTTGAGTATTTATTCCATATTGCCCACTAGTTCACTAGTAAGGTCATTTTGACGCTTACTAGTGAACATGTAAGGCCATAAATGTGCCCACTAGTTCACTAGTAAGATCATTTTGAGGCTTACTAGTTGACATGTAAGCCACAAAACGCCCGCTAGTTCACTAGTAAGATAATTTTGAGGCTTCTAGTGAACATGTAAGCCACAGAACGCCCACTAGTTCACTAGTAAGATCATTTTGACGCTTACTAGTGAACATGTAAGCCACAAAACGCTCACTAGTTCACTAGTAAGGTCATTTTGACGCTTACTAGTGAACATGTAAGCCACAAAACGCTCACTGGTTCACTAGTAAGGTAATTTTGACGCTTACTAGTGAACATGTAAGCCACAAAACGCCCACTAGTTCCCTAGTAAGATCATTTTGACGCTTATTTATGAACATGTCAGCCACAAAACGCTCACTCGTTCACTAGTAAGATCATTTTGACGCTTACTAGTGAACATGTAAGCCACAAAACGCCCACTAGTTCACTAGTAAGGTCATTTTGACGCTTACTAGTGAACATGTAAGCCACAAAACGCCCACTAGTTCACTAGTAAGATCATTTTGACGCTTACTAGTGAACATGTAAGGCCATAAATGTGCCCACTAGTTCACTAGTAAGTTCATTTTGAGGCTTACTAGTTGACATGTAAGCCACACATCGCCTACTAGTTCACTAGTAAGATCATTTTGAGGCTTACTAGTGAACATGTAAGCCACAAAACGCCCAATAGTTCACTAGTAAGATCATTTTGACGCTTACTAGTGAACATGTAAGCCACAAAACGCTCACTAGTTTACTAGTAAGGTCATTTTGACGCTTACTAGTGAACATGTAAGCCACAAAACGCTCACTAGTTCACTATCCATCCATCCATCCATAATAAGATAATTTTGACGCTTACTACTGAACATTTAAGGCCATAAATGTGCCCACTAGTTCACTGGTAAGATGATTTTGACGCTTACTAGTGAACATGCAAGGCCATAAATGTGCCCACTTGTAGTGCTAGTGACATTACACTGTACTTGCATTAAATGCAAATAAGGATGATTACGAAAACATGTAACGGTATCCTATTGGCTGTACGTTTCAAAATAGTGTCATCCCACCAGTCAGGGCTCATGAATTTGGAAATTCTGTGCCCACTTAGTTTTTTAAAACAACAATGGCGGACAGTGTCCTGAGACGTATTCGGCGAAGGTGCAGGGCAATAGAGAGTGCCTGTCATCAAGGGTCTGCCGGTGAAAGTGAAGCACGCGCGATAAACATTTCAATTGCTAATTTAAGAAGAGTTAGTGACCAGTTTAGCGCTGATACTATTCAAAGTTTGATTCAAAGTCCAATAGATCTCCGATCTGTCATCATTGCGGGACCCACTCCTAATGGTGGACGTGTTTGTTCCCATGTGGCACATCGTTTGCACACAGGTAAAATGGCTACCATTTTTTGTCATTGGTTTTTCGTATGTATTTTTATTCGAACTACACACGGGTTTTACTGACGACTTGCTGTGACTTACCTTCTATCACCCTGTCAAACGTCGTTTTATACCAGTGGTTTTCCTGCAAATCAGTAGACTATTAAGTAACGCGATGGCTGTACACTTTTAAGCAATAACTAGTGATCTTTTAGTTATTCAATTATAAGTTTGAATTATTTTTTTCTTGAGTAAAATGGTTAGAGAAAATAGCTGCTCGTGGTTTTGAAGCTGCATATACTTTTATGTACATCTGTGTCTATATGCCTGTACTGTATACAGTATATAAAAAACACGTAGTGATTCGTTTGCTTGAATTCCTTAATCCTTTTATTTCCATACTTTAGGTAGACGAGGAAGACCAGCACTTGACATTACAAGTGATCAAATTCAACTGCTCCCCACTCAGGGCTTTACAGTGAGAGCCATCACTGAGATGTTGTGTTGTTCCTCTTCATACCTGCATAAAAAAATGAAGTTTTTTCAGATTTCAGCCAGAAATAGATTTACTCCCATTCATGATGTTGACCTGGAAGAGCATGTCAGAAGATTGCACAGCCAATTTCCCAGATCAGGCTCGGAAGCAAGTGTTCTGCTACATACTCTTGTCCCTTCATGTATATATCATTATATTCATTGTGAAAGTGTACTTTCTTTATTGTGTTGTTTTATGAACCTGTTGCAGATGATGAGGGCATACCTGCGTGCTGATGGTATTGTAGTACAAAGAAAAAGAGTTCGAGAAATCCTCAACCGTATTGAGCCAGCTGCTGCAGCCCAGAGATGGAGCCAGACTGTGGCTAGAAGAACATACTATGTGCCATTCCCCAATAGTTTATGGCACATAGATGGGCATATGCGTCTCATTCGGTAATAAGGGATCATCTTATATTTGTACTCGTGGGAGCATTAGAAAGCCATATTGTATGGACAGCACAGATTAAATTGAATTTTATCATTTGTATATCCAAGTTACACAAACTCCAAATTGCCTCCATGTAGTCTTAAGTGCACAGCAATACCTTCTCTACTGAGATGATATTTCAAACAAGATATGAAACTTGATTGTTTTCTTGTATTTAATCATTATTCTTTTCATGTTTGTTTTACAGGTGGGTGTTTGTGACACATGCCGGCATTGATGGGAATTCCAGGCTAATAACGTACCTTCAACTGGAGCACAGACAACACAGCTTTGACAGTGTTGAAATATTTTGTCCAAGCCACCTGCCTGTATGGGTTACCCTCCAGAGTAAGATCCGACCATGGTGGTGAAAACACTGGTTGCTCTTTTAATGAACCTACTGCAGGGACAAGACACCAAAATTATTTCTAGCTCCAGCCAACACCCCCTCACAATTTACTCACACCTCCCATGGCCTGATTATCCACCAACAGGGGCCCTTTTTGGATTATCATTTTGGCATAGGAACTTTCCTTTCCTATCCTAACCGAGTGAGATGAGCCGGTAGCACCTGGAGCAAAGATCGTCTAAATTTTAATAATGCTTAGGAAAGGTTCTGACCATCCTTTACGAAAGGAAAGGAGATATATTATGCAGCAGGAATATTTAAAGGGGAAGTCTTTTTTTATGTTGTTGTTGTTGTTGTTGTCGACCCCACCCGTGCCCCGACATTGGGGGACCGGGCCCTCACTCCGTCTCCCGGATCCCCAGACCCCCCTCCTCCGCCCAGCGGGCGAGCAGGGCCGCCACTCCGCTTGGGTTTCGCCAGAGGTCCTCCGGAGTCAGTGTGGTGGGTATGTTTGTGCAGGTGAACAGGTGTTGTGTGTCGTGCACTTGCGTGCCGCATAGCGCACAGAGTGGTGTTGGGTGTGTGTCCGGTGTAATGTTGTGTAGGTAGGAGTGGAGGGCTGGTGATTTGTTGGTTCGGAGTTGTGCTAGGAGTTGTCTGGTTCTGTGTGGTAGGTCTTGCTCTGATGGGTCTATTTCTGGTGCTGGTGCATGTATTACTTTGTTGTGTTGTCTGGTGTCCAAGTGTGTTTGTACAAAGTGGGTGTGTATGTCTTTCATGTTCTGTTTTATGGTGTCGTTGTTGGTGTCCTGTGGTGCTGTGTCTTTGTTGTGTGTGTAGTTGTTGTTGTGGAAGATTGTTTGTTTCTTTTGTCTGGGTGGTGGTGGTTGTTGAGTGAGTGGGTGTAGTGGGTGGGTTGGGTGTTGGGCTTTTTGTCTGATTTGCGATGCGTGTAGTTTTAGATGGATGTTCAGTGGGAGAGTTTTTGTTTCCTCATGCAAGTGTTGTATGTTTGTGTCTTGTGTGCATCCTGTTGCTATTCTGAGTGCTGTGTTCTGTGTGGTCTGGAGTTTTGTCTTGTTTGTGTCCGATAGTGTTGGTGACCATATAGTGTTTGCGTATTCGAGGCGTGTGAGTGTGGTTGCTTTGTATGTGGTGAGTATAGTTTCTTTGGATTTTCCCCAGTGAGTGGTTGTTAAGGCTTTAAGTATTTTGTTTGATTGCTTGGCGCGGGTTAGAGTGTGTTGTGTGTGTTTTGAGAAGGTGAGTTTGGGGTCCCATGTTAATCCCAGTATTTTGGGTTCGCGGACTGTGGGTAGGGTGGTGTTATCTATTTGTAAAGTGAGCCTGTTGCTGTATTCTGCCGGATCCGGTGTGAACAGAGTGGTGGTGGTTTTGTCTGCGTTGAGTGTGAGTTGGTTCTGTTTTGTCCAGTTGTATATGTCGTGGAGATATTTTTGTACTTGTTGTTGTGCCTGTTGTGGTTTGACATGTGTGGATAGAATGGTGATGTCGTCTGCATATGTAACTGTGTGTACATTTGGA
This sequence comes from Hippocampus zosterae, assembly GCF_025434085.1. Taxonomy (NCBI): domain Eukaryota; kingdom Metazoa; phylum Chordata; class Actinopteri; order Syngnathiformes; family Syngnathidae; genus Hippocampus; species Hippocampus zosterae. The sequence goes on along the minus strand of NC_067456.1, from coordinate 27,537,632 downwards.
GGTGGTTGTGGTAAGTCTGCCATGTATATGTTGAATAGTGTTGGTGAAAGTACTCCCCCCTGTGCTACCCCCGTTTTCGTGTTTCTATGTTCTGATGTTTCCCCCCGGTATTGAGTGTATTGTCTGCGTCCCCTTATGTAGTTGAAGATGTATTTGATGATGATGTTTGGGGTGTTAGTGTTGTTGAGTTTGTTTGTGAGTGTGTGTAGGTTTACCGTGTCAAAGGCTTTGGACATGTCTAGGGCTATGGCAACTGTTCGTTGTGGTGGTTTTTGTTGATTGAAACCTGTGGCTATGATGTTGTGTATGTGGTGTAGTGCTGTGGTTGTGGAGTGTTGTTTTCGGAAGCCGTGTTGGTGAGAGGGTAGTTGAGTGTTGTTGGTAATGAAGGGTAGTATTACCTTTTCCATTGTTTTGGCTATTGGGCTGAGTAGTGCTATTGGTCTGTAAGATGGGCCGAGTGCGTGGTTTTTGTTGGGTTTTGGTATTGGGATTATTTTTGCAGTCTTCCATATTGCGGGGATGGTGTTGGTGTTGAGTGATGTGTTGTAAGTGTGTGTGAGTAGTGTTATTGCTTTGGGGCCTAGGTGTTTCAGATGTCTGATGTTTATGTTGTCTGGGCCTGTGGAGTTGTTGCTTTTGGAGCGTTGTAGTGCTTGTTTGACTTGTTGTTCTGTGATGGTTATGGGCGTGGTGTTGAGTTTTCGTATTTTGCGTTGTAGTTGTCTGTATGTTCTGTTGGTTTTGTGTTGTATTATGTTGGTGAATTGTTTGTTGAATGCTCGTGCTTTCTGTTTGTTGGATATTGCCGTGTGTTGTCCGAACTGTATTGTGGTGTTTTCTGGTGCTTTTTGTTCTTTGTTTGATAGTCTTGTTACTGTGTTCCAGAGTATGTGTTGTTTGTGTCTGTGGTTCCATGCATCCGTTAAGTGTTCTTTCCATAGCTCTTGTTTGTGTTTTTGGATTTGTGTGTCTATTTCTTTGTTTAGGTCTGTGATGCGTGGGTCTTGGTGGTTTTGTTGTCTGATGTCGTTTCTTTGGCTGATGAGTGTTCTGATGTGTTGTGGTAGGAGAAGTGATTTGCTTTTTATTTTTCCGTGGGGTATGTGGTGTTTGTCTGCTGTAAGTATGAGGTTTGTGAGCATGGTGTTGGCTGTGTGGATGTTGTCAGGTATGGTTATGTTCTCCAGTGCTGATTCTATTTCAGAGGTGTATCCTTCCCAGTCTGCTTTCCTGTAATTTGTGTAAGTTTGAAGGTGTTGTTGTAGGCGGAAAGGAGCACGCGTGTTGTGTGTGATTTTGATAGGAAGGTGGTCTGAACTGAGTGCGTGTATTGTGGTCCATGTTGTTCTGTTTGTGATGCTGTTGCTGGCTGTTGTGATGTCCGGTGATGTTGGTTGTTGGTTGATGTTTGTAGGTTTTCTGGTAGGTGTGTTTGCGTTTAGAGTGATTTGTTGGGAGTTCTGTAGTATGTCTGCAATGAGGGTGCCTCTGTGGTCGTCGTAGGGAGAGTGCCATTGTGTTGAGTGAGCGTTGATGTCTGCGGTTAGAATGGTGTTGTTCAGCGAGTTTATGTATTGGAAGGTGTTGGTGATGTCTGTGTCTTCTGTGGCGTGGTCTGGTCGGGTGGTATCTCTGGGGGGTATATACATGTTGCATATGTGTAGTCTTTTGTGGTTGGTTATGTGAATCTTTACGGTTTGAATTTCTGTAGTGTTGGTGTTAATGTTGTTGGGGATGTTCATGGGAGTGAATGTGACTGATTTGTGCATGTATGTGAGCAGTCCTCCTCCTCCCTTGTGTTCTCTGTCTTTCCTAATGCTGGTGTAGTTGGTGAGACGAGGTGTGTTGTGTTGTTTTTCTAGTTTGGTTTCTTGTATGGTGATGATGTCTGCGTGCTGTTGTGAGGCGAGTTCTTCTAGTTCTGTTTTCTTGTTTTGGATGCCGTTGATGTTTATTTGTAGTATGGTCAGTGTGTGTTTGTTGTTTTTGTTGGTGGGTGTTGTTCTTTGTGGGTTGTTCGGGGGTTGTGGTGTTGGGGTGTTTGTTGTTTGCGTGTGTGTTCTGCATGTCCACGTGTTTGTGTATTGGCGGGTGGTGATGCCGGAGCAATGTCTGTGTATCCAGTGTGTGTGTGTTGAGTTGCATCTGAGTGAGGTTTGTCTGCGTGTGATGATTCTATTGCAGCTATTGCAGGTCCAGGTTTGGGGGGGTGGTCTTGTGTTTGTTGTATCTCTGTTGGAGTTGTCTGTCCGTGTTGCGTTTGAGGGTAGTGTTGGTGAGGCGAGTGTGTTGTTTTGGTCTGTTTGTGCTCTGCTGCCTGTTGGTGTCCTACGAGGTGTTGTTGTTCGTGGTGGTGTTTTGGGATGTAGTCTGCATTTCCATGTTATGTTGTATTGTCTAGTGTTTATGTTTGTGCAATGTTTGTGTACCCAGTGTGGTGTGTGGTGGTTGCATCTGAAGGATGTCTGTCTTCTTGTAATCTGTTGTGTGCAAATGTCGCATGTCCAGGTAGTTTGTTGTGTGTGTGTTTGTTGCGTGCGTGAGAGTGTCTGTGTGGGCCCCGGATTTGTCTCTATGTCCCAGGCCTGGAGCAAAAGGTCCGCCCGCCACCCTGCCAGGTTCAGGGGGCGGTTAGCCGAAAAAAAAAAAAACGGCCGTAAGGGCACCCCGTTCGGGGTGCAGGGATTGGTTCCTTGATTTGTCCCCCCGTTCGGGGGGAACCCTCCAACTGCGAGTAAGCCAAGGAGTTTGGAGGTACAGCAGGTTGACAGCAGTGTGATCGAGCAGATTAGATAGAGTAGAATTTGAATGGGGCTTCACTGATTTATTTCATACAATTCATATCTAAAACACAGTTGAAAAATATTTGATTGTTAAAATATTTAAATACAAGAACTATATCAAGAAATTAACAAAACATAGTTTTTTTAGTTAGGAGAAAAGTCTAAAAACATATCACAAATGACAAACGTTGTGCCTCTCCTCCTCCTGTTCTTCAATGAAGCTGATCACCCTCCAGCTCCCGTTAGAAACATTGTGCTGCTGAAGGTGTGCCGGCAGAATGGTTGTGATACAGGAGGTGCTGTGGACTCTCCCAGAAACGAGGACCTAGTTTAGTTGTAGATCCAGTAAAACATAGTGCAAATGTGACATTATTTATAATGCACAGTTACAGTCTTGTGAATATTAAAAAATGTACTTCATGTAATGCAGGAAGCGAATATTTCAAACGAACTAAGGCAGCAAACAGTAAGAGCAAAATCGTGTTCCAAACATTAACTCTTTTTTTAAATGTCAATTAGCTTGTGAGTAATAAGACAAAATGTGACTGTCAGACAGAGAACTGTCAGAGCAAACGGCAGATTTTAGAAAGTCCTGCCGAAATAAATCTGCACCCGACTGCGACTGTCAGCGTTGAACTGCCGCCATTGCTGTCAAAGTCAGACACATCTCCAAAATTGTTGGAGCAAATTTTTAAGCAGGCTTCATCTTGATAAATTGACCACGTATTTGACATTTACACCATAACGTTACCGCCTAAAATAATCGTAAAACAAAATTTTGTGTAACAACAAGAGTAATATGTACCCCAAAAGCTTTCAAAGCGTCTGAAAGTTTTCTCCTCCGTTTTTGTTGGGGCTTGGCTCAAAATGCATCATGATTGGCCGCCCGAAGTCCACGTGTCTGTCGGACGTGCTCTCATTGGTCTACAATACCATCACGGATGAATAAATACTCAAAGGGCTTGCCAGGCAAGCCCTTTGAACCCTTTAAATACTCAATGGGCTTGCCTGGCAAGCCCTTTGAGTATTTATTCCATATTGCCCACTAGTTCACTAGTAAGGTCATTTTGACGCTTACTAGTGAACATGTAAGGCCATAAATGTGCCCACTAGTTCACTAGTAAGATCATTTTGAGGCTTACTAGTTGACATGTAAGCCACAAAACGCCCGCTAGTTCACTAGTAAGATAATTTTGAGGCTTCTAGTGAACATGTAAGCCACAGAACGCCCACTAGTTCACTAGTAAGATCATTTTGACGCTTACTAGTGAACATGTAAGCCACAAAACGCTCACTAGTTCACTAGTAAGGTCATTTTGACGCTTACTAGTGAACATGTAAGCCACAAAACGCTCACTGGTTCACTAGTAAGGTAATTTTGACGCTTACTAGTGAACATGTAAGCCACAAAACGCCCACTAGTTCCCTAGTAAGATCATTTTGACGCTTATTTATGAACATGTCAGCCACAAAACGCTCACTCGTTCACTAGTAAGATCATTTTGACGCTTACTAGTGAACATGTAAGCCACAAAACGCCCACTAGTTCACTAGTAAGGTCATTTTGACGCTTACTAGTGAACATGTAAGCCACAAAACGCCCACTAGTTCACTAGTAAGATCATTTTGACGCTTACTAGTGAACATGTAAGGCCATAAATGTGCCCACTAGTTCACTAGTAAGTTCATTTTGAGGCTTACTAGTTGACATGTAAGCCACACATCGCCTACTAGTTCACTAGTAAGATCATTTTGAGGCTTACTAGTGAACATGTAAGCCACAAAACGCCCAATAGTTCACTAGTAAGATCATTTTGACGCTTACTAGTGAACATGTAAGCCACAAAACGCTCACTAGTTTACTAGTAAGGTCATTTTGACGCTTACTAGTGAACATGTAAGCCACAAAACGCTCACTAGTTCACTATCCATCCATCCATCCATAATAAGATAATTTTGATGCTTACTACTGAACATTTAAGGCCATAAATGTGCCCACTAGTTCACTGGTAAGATGATTTTGACGCTTACTAGTGAACATGCAAGGCCATAAATGTGCCCACTTGTAGTGCTAGTGACATTACACTGTACTTGCATTAAATGCAAATAAGGATGATTACGAAAACATGTAACGGTATCCTATTGGCTGTACGTTTCAAAATAGTGTCATCCCACCAGTCAGGGCTCATGATTTTGGAAATTCTGTGCCCACTTAGTTTTTTAAAACAACAATGGCGGACAGTGTCCTGAGACGTATTCGGCGAAGGTGCAGGGCAATAGAGAGTGCCTGTCATCAAGGGTCTGCCGGTGAAAGTGAAGCACGCGCGATAAACATTTCAATTGCTAATTTAAGAAGAGTTAGTGACCAGTTTAGCGCTGATACTATTCAAAGTTTGATTCAAAGTCCAATAGATCTCCGATCTGTCATCATTGCGGGACCCACTCCTAATGGTGGACGTGTTTGTTCCCATGTGGCACATCGTTTGCACACAGGTAAAATGGCTACCATTTTTTGTCATTGGTTTTTCGTATGTATTTTTATTCGAACTACACACGGGTTTTACTGACGACTTGCTGTGACTTACCTTCTATCACCCTGTCAAACGTCGTTTTATACCAGTGGTTTTCCTGCAAATCAGTAGACTATTAAGTAACGCGATGGCTGTACACTTTTAAGCAATAACTAGTGATCTTTTAGTTATTCAATTATAAGTTTGAATTATTTTTTTCTTGAGTAAAATGGTTAGAGAAAATAGCTGCTTGTGGTTTTGAAGCTGCATATACTTTTATGTACATCTGTGTCTATATGCCTGTACTGTATACAGTATATAAAAAACACGTAGTGATTCGTTTGCTTGAATTCCTTAATCCTTTTATTTCCATACTTTAGGTAGACGAGGAAGACCAGCACTTGACATTACAAGTGATCAAATTCAACTGCTCCCCACTCAGGGCTTTACAGTGAGAGCCATCACTGAGATGTTGTGTTGTTCCTCTTCATACCTGCATAAAAAAATGAAGTTTTTTCAGATTTCAGCCAGAAATAGATTTACTCCCATTCATGATGTTGACCTGGAAGAGCATGTCAGAAGATTGCACAGCCAATTTCCCAGATCAGGCTCGGAAGCAAGTGTTCTGCTACATACTCTTGTCCCTTCATGTATATATCATTATATTCATTGTGAAAGTGTACTTTCTTTATTGTGTTGTTTTATGAACCTGTTGCAGATGATGAGGGCATACCTGCGTGCTGATGGTATTGTAGTACAAAGAAAAAGAGTTCGAGAAATCCTCAACCGTATTGAGCCAGCTGCTGCAGCCCAGAGATGGAGCCAGACTGTGGCTAGAAGAACATACTATGTGCCATTCCCCAATAGTTTATGGCACATAGATGGGCATATGCGTCTCATTCGGTAATAAGGGATCATCTTATATTTGTACTCGTGGGAGCATTAGAAAGCCATATTGTATGGACAGCACAGATTAAATTGAATTTTATCATTTGTATATCCAAGTTACACAAACTCCAAATTGCCTCCATGTAGTCTTAAGTGCACAGCAATACCTTCTCTACTGAGATGATATTTCAAACAAGATATGAAACTTGATTGTTTTCTTGTATTTAATCATTATTCTTTTCATGTTTGTTTTACAGGTGGGTGTTTGTGACACATGCCGGCATTGATGGGAATTCCAGGCTAATAACGTACCTTCAACTGGAGCACAGACAACACAGCTTTGACAGTGTTGAAATATTTTGTCCAAGCCACCTGCCTGTATGGGTTACCCTCCAGAGTAAGATCCGACCATGGTGGTGAAAACACTGGTTGCTCTTTTAATGAACCTACTGCAGGGACAAGACACCAAAATTATTTCTAGCTCCAGCCAACACCCCCTCACAATTTACTCACACCTCCCATGGCCTGATTATCCACCAACAGGGGCCCTTTTTGGATTATCATTTTGGCATAGGAACTTTCCTTTCCTATCCTAACCGAGTGAGATGAGCCGGTAGCACCTGGAGCAAAGATCGTCTAAATTTTAATAATGCTTAGGAAAGGTTCTGACCATCCTTTACGAAAGGAAAGGAGATATATTATGCAGCAGGAATATTTAAAGGGGAAGTCTTTTTTTATGTTGTTGTTGTTGTTGTTGTCGACCCCACCCGTGCCCCGACATTGGGGGACCGGGCCCTCACTCCGTCTCCCGGATCCCCAGACCCCCCTCCTCCGCCCAGCGGGCGAGCAGGGCCGCCACTCCGCTTGGGTTTCGCCAGAGGTCCTCCGGAGTCAGTGTGGTGGGTATGTTTGTGCAGGTGAACAGGTGTTGTGTGTCGTGCACTTGCGTGCCGCATAGCGCACAGAGTGGTGTTGGGTGTGTGTCCGGTGTAATGTTGTGTAGGTAGGAGTGGAGGGCTGGTGATTTGTTGGTTCGGAGTTGTGCTAGGAGTTGTCTGGTTCTGTGTGGTAGGTCTTGCTCTGATGGGTCTATTTCTGGTGCTGGTGCATGTATTACTTTGTTGTGTTGTCTGGTGTCCAAGTGTGTTTGTACAAAGTGGGTGTGTATGTCTTTCATGTTCTGTTTTATGGTGTCGTTGTTGGTGTCCTGTGGTGCTGTGTCTTTGTTGTGTGTGTAGTTGTTGTTGTGGAAGATTGTTTGTTTCTTTTGTCTGGGTGGTGGTGGTTGTTGAGTGAGTGGGTGTAGTGGGTGGGTTGGGTGTTGGGCTTTTTGTCTGATTTGCGATGCGTGTAGTTTTAGATGGATGTTCAGTGGGAGAGTTTTTGTTTCCTCATGCAAGTGTTGTATGTTTGTGTCTTGTGTGCATCCTGTTGCTATTCTGAGTGCTGTGTTCTGTGTGGTCTGGAGTTTTGTCTTGTTTGTGTCCGATAGTGTTGGTGACCATATAGTGTTTGCGTATTCGAGGCGTGTGAGTGTGGTTGCTTTGTATGTGGTGAGTATAGTTTCTTTGGATTTTCCCCAGTGAGTGGTTGTTAAGGCTTTAAGTATTTTGTTTGATTGCTTGGCGCGGGTTAGAGTGTGTTGTGTGTGTTTTGAGAAGGTGAGTTTGGGGTCCCATGTTAATCCCAGTATTTTGGGTTCGCGGACTGTGGGTAGGGTGGTGTTATCTATTTGTAAAGTGAGCCTGTTGCTGTATTCTGCCGGATCCGGTGTGAACAGAGTGGTGGTGGTTTTGTCTGCGTTGAGTGTGAGTTGGTTCTGTTTTGTCCAGTTGTATATGTCGTGGAGATATTTTTGTACTTGTTGTTGTGCCTGTTGTGGTTTGACATGTGTGGATAGAATGGTGATGTCGTCTGCATATGTAACTGTGTGTACATTTGGAGGTGGTTGTGGTAAGTCTGCCATGTATATGTTGAATAGTGTTGGTGAAAGTACTCCCCCCTGTGGTACCCCCGTTTTCGTGTTTCTATGTTCTGATGTTTCCCCCCGGTATTGAGTGTATTGTCTGCGTCCCCTTATGTAGTTGAAGATGTATTTGATGATGATGTTTGGGGTGTTAGTGTTGTTGAGTTTGTTTGTGAGTGTGTGTAGGTTTACCGTGTCAAAGGCTTTGGACATGTCTAGGGCTATGGCAACTGTTCGTTGTGGTGGTTTTTGTTGATTGAAACCTGTGGCTATGATGTTGTGTATGTGGTGTAGTGCTGTGGTTGTGGAGTGTTGTTTTCGGAAGCCGTGTTGGTGAGAGGGTAGTTGAGTGTTGTTGGTAATGAAGGGTAGTATTACCTTTTCCATTGTTTTGGCTATTGGGCTGAGTAGTGCTATTGGTCTGTAAGATGGGCCGAGTGCGTGGTTTTTGTTGGGTTTTGGTATTGGGATTATTTTTGCAGTCTTCCATATTGCGGGGATGGTGTTGGTGTTGAGTGATGTGTTGTAAGTGTGTGTGAGTAGTGTTATTGCTTTGGGGCCTAGGTGTTTCAGATGTCTGATGTTTATGTTGTCTGGGCCTGTGGAGTTGTTGCTTTTGGAGCGTTGTAGTGCTTGTTTGACTTGTTGTTCTGTGATGGTTATGGGCGTGGTGTTGAGTTTTCGTATTTTGCGTTGTAGTTGTCTGTATGTTCTGTTGGTTTTGTGTTGTATTATGTTGGTGAATTGTTTGTTGAATGCTCGTGCTTTCTGTTTGTTGGATATTGCCGTGTGTTGTCCGAACTGTATTGTGGTGTTTTCTGGTGCTTTTTGTTCTTTGTTTGATAGTCTTGTTACTGTGTTCCAGAGTATGTGTTGTTTGTGTCTGTGGTTCCATGCATCCGTTAAGTGTTCTTTCCATAGCTCTTGTTTGTGTTTTTGGATTTGTGTGTCTATTTCTTTGTTTAGGTCTGTGATGCGTGGGTCTTGGTGGTTTTGTTGTCTGATGTCGTTTCTTTGGCTGATGAGTGTTCTGATGTGTTGTGGTAGGAGAAGTGATTTGCTTTTTATTTTTCCGTGGGGTATGTGGTGTTTGTCTGCTGTAAGTATGAGGTTTGTGAGCATGGTGTTGGCTGTGTGGATGTTGTCAGGTATGGTTATGTTCTCCAGTGCTGATTCTATTTCAGAGGTGTATCCTTCCCAGTCTGCTTTCCTGTAATTTGTGTAAGTTTGAAGGTGTTGTTGTAGGCGGAAAGGAGCACGCGTGTTGTGTGTGATTTTTATAGGAAGGTGGTCTGAACTGAGTGCGTGTATTGTGGTCCATGTTGTTCTGTTTGTGATGCTGTTGCTGGCTGTTGTGATGTCCGGTGATGTTGGTTGTTGGTTGATGTTTGTAGGTTTTCTGGTAGGTGTGTTTGCGTTTAGAGTGATTTGTTGGGAGTTCTGTAGTATGTCTGCAATGAGGGTGCCTCTGTGGTCGTCGTAGGGAGAGTGCCATTGTGTTGAGTGAGCGTTGATGTCTGCGGTTAGAATGGTGTTGTTCAGCGAGTTTATGTATTGGAAGGTGTTGGTGATGTCTGTGTCTTCTGTGGCGTGGTCTGGTCGGGTGGTATCTCTGGGGGGTATATACATGTTGCATATGTGTAGTCTTTTGTGGTTGGTTATGTGAATCTTTACGGTTTGAATTTCTGTAGTGTTGGTGTTAATGTTGTTGGGGATGTTCATGGGAGTGAATGTGACTGATTTGTGCATGTATGTGAGCAGTCCTCCTCCTCCCTTGTGTTCTCTGTCTTTCCTAATGCTGGTGTAGTTGGTGAGACGAGGTGTGTTGTGTTGTTTTTCTAGTTTGGTTTCTTGTATGGTGATGATGTCTGCGTGCTGTTGTGAGGCGAGTTCTTCTAGTTCTGTTTTCTTGTTTTGGATGCCGTTGATGTTTATTTGTAGTATGGTCAGTGTGTGTTTGTTGTTTTTGTTGGTGGGTGTTGTTCTTTGTGGGTTGTTCGGGGGTTGTGGTGTTGGGGTGTTTGTTGTTTGCGTGTGTGTTCTGCATGTCCACGTGTTTGTGTATTGGCGGGTGGTGATGCCGGAGCAATGTCTGTGTATCCAGTGTGTGTGTGTTGAGTTGCATCTGAGTGAGGTTTGTCTGCGTGTGATGATTCTATTGCAGCTATTGCAGGTCCAGGTTTGGGGGGGTGGTCTTGTGTTTGTTGTATCTCTGTTGGAGTTGTCTGTCCGTGTTGCGTTTGAGGGTAGTGTTGGTGAGGCGAGTGTGTTGTTTTGGTCTGTTTGTGCTCTGCTGCCTGTTGGTGTCCTACGAGGTGTTGTTGTTCGTGGTGGTGTTTTGGGATGTAGTCTGCATTTCCATGTTATGTTGTATTGTCTAGTGTTTATGTTTGTGCAATGTTTGTGTACCCAGTGTGGTGTGTGGTGGTTGCATCTGAAGGATGTCTGTCTTCTTGTAATCTGTTGTGTGCAAATGTCGCATGTCCAGGTAGTTTGTTGTGTGTGTGTTTGTTGCGTGCGTGAGAGTGTCTGTGTGGGCCCCGGATTTGTCTCTATGTCCCAGGCCTGGAGCAAAAGGTCCGCCCGCCACCCTGCCAGGTTCAGGGGGCGGTTAGCCGAAAAAAAAAAAAAACGGCCGTAAGGGCACCCCGTTCGGGGTGCAGGGATTGGTTCCTTGATTTGTCCCCCCGTTCGGGGGGAACCCTCCAACTGCGAGTAAGCCAAGGAGTTTGGAGGTACAGCAGGTTGACAGCAGTGTGATCGAGCAGATTAGATAGAGTAGAATTTGAATGGGGCTTCACTGATTTATTTCATACAATTCATATCTAAAACACAGTTGAAAAATATTTGATTGTTAAAATATTTAAATACAAGAACTATATCAAGAAATTAACAAAACATAGTTTTTTTAGTTAGGAGAAAAGTCTAAAAACATATCACAAATGACAAACGTTGTGCCTCTCCTCCTCCTGTTCTTCAATGAAGCTGATCACCCTCCAGCTCCCGTTAGAAACATTGTGCTGCTGAAGGTGTGCCGGCAGAATGGTTGTGATACAGGAGGTGCTGTGGACTCTCCCAGAAACGAGGACCTAGTTTAGTTGTAGATCCAGTAAAACATAGTGCAAATGTGACATTATTTATAATGCACAGTTACAGTCTTGTGAATATTAAAAAATGTACTTCATGTAATGCAGGAAGCGAATATTTCAAACGAACTAAGGCAGCAAACAGTAAGAGCAAAATCGTGTTCCAAACATTAACTCTTTTTTTAAATGTCAATTAGCTTGTGAGTAATAAGACAAAATGTGACTGTCAGACAGAGAACTGTCAGAGCAAACGGCAGATTTTAGAAAGTCCTGCCGAAATAAATCTGCACCCGACTGCGACTGTCAGCGTTGAACTGCCGCCATTGCTGTCAAAGTCAGACACATCTCCAAAATTGTTGGAGCAAATTTTTAAGCAGGCTTCATCTTGATAAATTGACCACGTATTTGACATTTACACCATAACGTTACCGCCTAAAATAATCGTAAAACAAAATTTTGTGTAACAACAAGAGTAATATGTACCCCAAAAGCTTTCAAAGCGTCTGAAAGTTTTCTCCTCCGTTTTTGTTGGGGCTTGGCTCGAAATGCATCATGATTGGCCGCCCGAAGTCCACGTGTCTGTCGGACGTGCTCTCATTGGTCTACAATACCATCACGGATGAATAAATACTCAAAGGGCTTGCCAGGCAAGCCCTTTGAACCCTTTAAATACTCAATGGGCTTGCCTGGCAAGCCCTTTGAGTATTTATTCCATATTGCCCACTAGTTCACTAGTAAGGTCATTTTGACGCTTACTAGTGAACATGTAAGGCCATAAATGTGCCCACTAGTTCACTAGTAAGATCATTTTGAGGCTTACTAGTTGACATGTAAGCCACAAAACGCCCGCTAGTTCACTAGTAAGATAATTTTGAGGCTTCTAGTGAACATGTAAGCCACAGAACGCCCACTAGTTCACTAGTAAGATCATTTTGACGCTTACTAGTGAACATGTAAGCCACAAAACGCTCACTAGTTCACTAGTAAGGTCATTTTGACGCTTACTAGTGAACATGTAAGCCACAAAACGCTCACTGGTTCACTAGTAAGGTAATTTTGACGCTTACTAGTGAACATGTAAGCCACAAAACGCCCACTAGTTCCCTAGTAAGATCATTTTGACGCTTATTTATGAACATGTCAGCCACAAAACGCTCACTCGTTCACTAGTAAGATCATTTTGACGCTTACTAGTGAACATGTAAGCCACAAAACGCCCACTAGTTCACTAGTAAGGTCATTTTGACGCTTACTAGTGAACATGTAAGCCACAAAACGCCCACTAGTTCACTAGTAAGATCATTTTGACGCTTACTAGTGAACATGTAAGGCCATAAATGTGCCCACTAGTTCACTAGTAAGTTCATTTTGAGGCTTACTAGTTGACATGTAAGCCACACATCGCCTACTAGTTCACTAGTAAGATCATTTTGAGGCTTACTAGTGAACATGTAAGCCACAAAACGCCCAATAGTTCACTAGTAAGATCATTTTGACGCTTACTAGTGAACATGTAAGCCACAAAACGCTCACTAGTTTACTAGTAAGGTCATTTTGACGCTTACTAGTGAACATGTAAGCCACAAAACGCTCACTAGTTCACTATCCATCCATCCATCCATAATAAGATAATTTTGATGCTTACTACTGAACATTTAAGGCCATAAATGTGCCCACTAGTTCACTGGTAAGATGATTTTGACGCTTACTAGTGAACATGCAAGGCCATAAATGTGCCCACTTGTAGTGCTAGTGACATTACACTGTACTTGCATTAAATGCAAATAAGGATGATTACGAAAACATGTAACGGTATCCTATTGGCTGTACGTTTCAAAATAGTGTCATCCCACCAGTCAGGGCTCATGATTTTGGAAATTCTGTGCCCACTTAGTTTTTTAAAACAACAATGGCGGACAGTGTCCTGAGACGTATTCGGCGAAGGTGCAGGGCAATAGAGAGTGCCTGTCATCAAGGGTCTGCCGGTGAAAGTGAAGCACGCGCGATAAACATTTCAATTGCTAATTTAAGAAGAGTTAGTGACCAGTTTAGCGCTGATACTATTCAAAGTTTGATTCAAAGTCCAATAGATCTCCGATCTGTCATCATTGCGGGACCCACTCCTAATGGTGGACGTGTTTGTTCCCATGTGGCACATCGTTTGCACACAGGTAAAATGGCTACCATTTTTTGTCATTGGTTTTTCGTATGTATTTTTATTCGAACTACACACGGGTTTTACTGACGACTTGCTGTGACTTACCTTCTATCACCCTGTCAAACGTCGTTTTATACCAGTGGTTTTCCTGCAAATCAGTAGACTATTAAGTAACGCGATGGCTGTACACTTTTAAGCAATAACTAGTGATCTTTTAGTTATTCAATTATAAGTTTGAATTATTTTTTTCTTGAGTAAAATGGTTAGAGAAAATAGCTGCTTGTGGTTTTGAAGCTGCATATACTTTTATGTACATCTGTGTCTATATGCCTGTACTGTATACAGTATATAAAAAACACGTAGTGATTCGTTTGCTTGAATTCCTTAATCCTTTTATTTCCATACTTTAGGTAGACGAGGAAGACCAGCACTTGACATTACAAGTGATCAAATTCAACTGCTCCCCACTCAGGGCTTTACAGTGAGAGCCATCACTGAGATGTTGTGTTGTTCCTCTTCATACCTGCATAAAAAAATGAAGTTTTTTCAGATTTCAGCCAGAAATAGATTTACTCCCATTCATGATGTTGACCTGGAAGAGCATGTCAGAAGATTGCACAGCCAATTTCCCAGATCAGGCTCGGAAGCAAGTGTTCTGCTACATACTCTTGTCCCTTCATGTATATATCATTATATTCATTGTGAAAGTGTACTTTCTTTATTGTGTTGTTTTATGAACCTGTTGCAGATGATGAGGGCATACCTGCGTGCTGATGGTATTGTAGTACAAAGAAAAAGAGTTCGAGAAATCCTCAACCGTATTGAGCCAGCTGCTGCAGCCCAGAGATGGAGCCAGACTGTGGCTAGAAGAACATACTATGTGCCATTCCCCAATAGTTTATGGCGCATAGATGGGCATATGCGTCTCATTCGGTAATAAGGGATCATCTTATATTTGTACTCGTGGGAGCATTAGAAAGCCATATTGTATGGACAGCACAGATTAAATTGAATTTTATCATTTGTATATCCAAGTTACACAAACTCCAAATTGCCTCCATGTAGTCTTAAGTGCACAGCAATACCTTCTCTACTGAGATGATATTTCAAACAAGATATGAAACTTGATTGTTTTCTTGTATTTAATCATTATTCTTTTCATGTTTGTTTTACAGGTGGGTGTTTGTGACACATGCCGGCATTGATGGGAATTCCAGGCTAATAACGTACCTTCAACTGGAGCACAGACAACACAGCTTTGACAGTGTTGAAATATTTTGTCCAAGCCACCTGCCTGTATGGGTTACCCTCCAGAGTAAGATCCGACCATGGTGGTGAAAACACTGGTTGCTCTTTTAATGAACCTACTGCAGGGACAAGACACCAAAATTATTTCTAGCTCCAGCCAACACCCCCTCACAATTTACTCACACCTCCCATGGCCTGATTATCCACCAACAGGGGCCCTTTTTGGATTATCATTTTGGCATAGGAACTTTCCTTTCCTATCCTAACCGAGTGAGATGAGCCGGTAGCACCTGGAGCAAAGATCGTCTAAATTTTAATAATGCTTAGGAAAGGTTCTGACCATCCTTTACGAAAGGAAAGGAGATATATTATGCAGCAGGAATATTTAAAGGGGAAGTCTTTTTTTATGTTGTTGTTGTTGTTGTTGTCGACCCCACCCGTGCCCCGACATTGGGGGACCGGGCCCTCACTCCGTCTCCCGGATCCCCAGACCCCCCTCCTCCGCCCAGCGGGCGAGCAGGGCCGCCACTCCGCTTGGGTTTCGCCAGAGGTCCTCCGGAGTCAGTGTGGTGGGTATGTTTGTGCAGGTGAACAGGTGTTGTGTGTCGTGCACTTGCGTGCCGCATAGCGCACAGAGTGGTGTTGGGTGTGTGTCCGGTGTAATGTTGTGTAGGTAGGAGTGGAGGGCTGGTGATTTGTTGTTTCGGAGTTGTGCTAGGAGTTGTCTGGTTCTGTGTGGTAGGTCTTGCTCTGATGGGTCTATTTCTGGTGCTGGTGCATGTATTACTTTGTTGTGTTGTCTGGTGTCCAAGTGTGTTTGTACAAAGTGGGTGTGTATGTCTTTCATGTTCTGTTTTATGGTGTCGTTGTTGGTGTCCTGTGGTGCTGTGTCTTTGTTGTGTGTGTAGTTGTTGTTGTGGAAGATTGTTTGTTTCTTTTGTCTGGGTGGTGGTGGTTGTTGAGTGAGTGGGTGTAGTGGGTGGGTTGGGTGTTGGGCTTTTTGTCTGATTTGCGATGCGTGTAGTTTTAGATGGATGTTCAGTGGGAGAGTTTTTGTTTCCTCATGCAAGTGTTGTATGTTTGTGTCTTGTGTGCATCCTGTTGCTATTCTGAGTGCTGTGTTCTGTGTGGTCTGGAGTTTTGTCTTGTTTGTGTCCGATAGTGTTGGTGACCATATAGTGTTTGCGTATTCGAGGCGTGTGAGTGTGGTTGCTTTGTATGTGGTGAGTATAGTTTCTTTGGATTTTCCCCAGTGAGTGGTTGTTAAGGCTTTAAGTATTTTGTTTGATTGCTTGGCGCGGGTTAGAGTGTGTTGTGTGTGTTTTGAGAAGGTGAGTTTGGGGTCCCATGTTAATCCCAGTATTTTGGGTTCGCGGACTGTGGGTAGGGTGGTGTTATCTATTTGTAAAGTGAGCCTGTTGCTGTATTCTGCCAGATCCGGTGTGAACAGAGTGGTGGTGGTTTTGTCTGCGTTGAGTGTGAGTTGGTTCTGTTTTGTCCAGTTGTATATGTCGTGGAGATATTTTTGTACTTGTTGTTGTGCCTGTTGTGGTTTGACATGTGTGGATAGAATGGTGATGTCGTCTGCATATGTAACTGTGTGTACATTTGGAGGTGGTTGTGGTAAGTCTGCCATGTATATGTTGAATAGTGTTGGTGAAAGTACTCCCCCCTGTGGTACCCCCGTTTTCGTGTTTCTATGTTCTGATGTTTCCCCCCGGTATTGAGTGTATTGTCTGCGTCCCCTTATGTAGTTGAAGATGTATTTGATGATGATGTTTGGGGTGTTAGTGTTGTTGAGTTTGTTTGTGAGTGTGTGTAGGTTTACCGTGTCAAAGGCTTTGGACATGTCTAGGGCTATGGCAACTGTTCGTTGTGGTGGTTTTTGTTGATTGAAACCTGTGGCTATGATGTTGTGTATGTGGTGTAGTGCTGTGGTTGTGGAGTGTTGTTTTCGGAAGCCGTGTTGGTGAGAGGGTAGTTGAGTGTTGTTGGTAATGAAGGGTAGTATTACCTTTTCCATTGTTTTGGCTATTGGGCTGAGTAGTGCTATTGGTCTGTAAGATGGGCCGAGTGCGTGGTTTTTGTTGGGTTTTGGTATTGGGATTATTTTTGCAGTCTTCCATATTGCGGGGATGGTGTTGGTGTTGAGTGATGTGTTGTAAGTGTGTGTGAGTAGTGTTATTGCTTTGGGGCCTAGGTGTTTCAGATGTCTGATGTTTATGTTGTCTGGGCCTGTGGAGTTGTTGCTTTTGGAGCGTTGTAGTGCTTGTTTGACTTGTTGTTCTGTGATGGTTATGGGCGTGGTGTTGAGTTTTCGTATTTTGCGTTGTAGTTGTCTGTATGTTCTGTTGGTTTTGTGTTGTATTATGTTGGTGAATTGTTTGTTGAATGCTCGTGCTTTCTGTTTGTTGGATATTGCCGTGTGTTGTCTGAACTGTATTGTGGTGTTTTCTGGTGCTTTTTGTTCTTTGTTTGATAGTCTTGTTACTGTGTTCCAGAGTATGTGTTGTTTGTGTCTGTGGTTCCATGCATCCGTTAAGTGTTCTTTCCATAGCTCTTGTTTGTGTTTTTGGATTTGTGTGTCTATTTCTTTGTTTAGGTCTGTGATGCGTGGGTCTTGGTGGTTTTGTTGTCTGATGTCGTTTCTTTGGCTGATGAGTGTTCTGATGTGTTGTGGTAGGAGAAGTGATTTGCTTTTTATTTTTCCGTGGGGTATGTGGTGTTTGTCTGCTGTAAGTATGAGGTTTGTGAGCATGGTGTTGGCTGTGTGGATGTTGTCAGGTATGGTTATGTTCTCCAGTGCTGATTCTATTTCAGAGGTGTATCCTTCCCAGTCTGCTTTCCTGTAATTTGTGTAAGTTTGAAGGTGTTGTTGTAGGCGGAAAGGAGCACGCGTGTTGTGTGTGATTTTGATAGGAAGGTGGTCTGAACTGAGTGCGTGTATTGTGGTCCATGTTGTTCTGTTTGTGATGCTGTTGCTGGCTGTTGTGATGTCCGGTGATGTTGGTTGTTGGTTGATGTTTGTAGGTTTTCTGGTAGGTGTGTTTGCGTTTAGAGTGATTTGTTGGGAGTTCTGTAGTATGTCTGCAATGAGGGTGCCTCTGTGGTCGTCGTAGGGAGAGTGCCATTGTGTTGAGTGAGCGTTGATGTCTGCGGTTAGAATGGTGTTGTTCAGCGAGTTTATGTATTGGAAGGTGTTGGTGATGTCTGTGTCTTCTGTGGCGTGGTCTGGTCGGGTGGTATCTCTGGGGGGTATATACATGTTGCATATGTGTAGTCTTTTGTGGTTGGTTATGTGAATCTTTACGGTTTGAATTTCTGTAGTGTTGGTGTTAATGTTGTTGGGGATGTTCATGGGAGTGAATGTGACTGATTTGTGAATGTATGTGAGCAGTCCTCCTCCTCCCTTGTGTTCTCTGTCTTTCCTAATGCTGGTGTAGTTGGTGAGACGAGGTGTGTTGTGTTGTTTTTCTAGTTTGGTTTCTTGTATGGTGATGATGTCTGCGTGCTGTTGTGAGGCGAGTTCTTCTAGTTCTGTTTTCTTGTTTTGGATGCCGTTGATGTTTATTTGTAGTATGGTCAGTGTGTGTTTGTTGTTTTTGTTGGTGGGTGTTGTTCTTTGTGGGTTGTTCGGGGGTTGTGGTGTTGGGGTGTTTGTTGTTTGCGTGTGTGTTCTGCATGTCCACGTGTTTGTGTATTGGCGGGTGGTGATGCCGGAGCAATGTCTGTGTATCCAGTGTGGGTGTGTTGAGTTGCATCTGAGTGAGGTTTGTCTGCGTGTGATGATTCTATTGCAGCTATTGCAGGTCCAGGTTTGGGGGTGTGTGTCTAGTGTTTATGTTTGTGCAATGTTTGTGTACCCAGTGTGGTGTGTGGTGGTTGCATCTGAAGGATGTCTGTCTTCTTGTAATCTGTTGTGTGCAAATGTCGCATGTCCAGGTAGTTTGTTGTGTGTGTGTTTGTTGCGTGCGTGAGAGTGTCTGTGTGGGCCCCGGATTTGTCTCTATGTCCCAGGCCTGGAGCAAAAGGTCCGCCCGCCACCCTGCCAGGTTCAGGGGGCGGTTAGCCGAAAAAAAAAAAAAAACGGCCGTAAGGGCACCCCGTTCGGGGTGCAGGGATTGGTTCCTTGATTTGTCCCCCCGTTCGGGGGGAACCCTCCAACTGCGAGTAAGCCAAGGAGTTTGGAGGTACAGCAGGTTGACAGCAGTGTGATCGAGCAGATTAGATAGAGTAGAATTTGAATGGGGCTTCACTGATTTATTTCATACAATTCATATCTAAAACACAGTTGAAAAATATTTGATTGTTAAAATATTTAAATACAAGAACTATATCAAGAAATTAACAAAACATAGTTTTTTTAGTTAGGAGAAAAGTCTAAAAACATATCACAAATGACAAACGTTGTGCCTCTCCTCCTCCTGTTCTTCAATGAAGCTGATCACCCTCCAGCTCCCGTTAGAAACATTGTGCTGCTGAAGGTGTGCCGGCAGAATGGTTGTGATACAGGAGGTGCTGTGGACTCTCCCAGAAACGAGGACCTAGTTTAGTTGTAGATCCAGTAAAACATAGTGCAAATGTGACATTATTTATAATGCACAGTTACAGTCTTGTGAATATTAAAAAATGTACTTCATGTAATGCAGGAAGCGAATATTTCAAACGAACTAAGGCAGCAAACAGTAAGAGCAAAATCGTGTTCCAAACATTAACTCTTTTTTTAAATGTCAATTAGCTTGTGAGTAATAAGACAAAATGTGACTGTCAGACAGAATTGTCAGAGCAAACGGCAGATTTTAGAAAGTCCTGCCGAAATAAATCTGCACCCGACTGCGACTGTCAGCGTTGAACTGCCGCCATTGCTGTCAAAGTCAGACACATCTCCAAAATTGTTGGAGCAAATTTTTAAGCAGGCTTCATCTTGATAAATTGACCACGTATTTGACATTTACACCATAACGTTACCGCCTAAAATAATCGTAAAACAAAATTTTGTGTAACAACAAGAGTAATATGTACCCCAAAAGCTTTCAAAGCGTCTGAAAGTTTTCTCCTCCGTTTTTGTTGGGGCTTGGCTCGAAATGCATCATGATTGGCCGCCCGAAGTCCACGTGTCTGTCGGACGTGCTCTCATTGGTCTACAATACCATCACGGATGAATAAATACTCAAAGGGCTTGCCAGGCAAGCCCTTTGAACCCTTTAATTACTCAATGGGCTTGCCTGGCAAGCCCTTTGAGTATTTATTCCATATTGCCCACTAGTTCACTAGTAAGGTCATTTTGACGCTTACTAGTGAACATGTAAGGCCATAAATGTGCCCACTAGTTCACTAGTAAGATCATTTTGAGGCTTACTAGTTGACATGTAAGCCACAAAACGCCCGCTAGTTCACTAGTAAGATAATTTTGAGGCTTCTAGTGAACATGTAAGCCACAGAACGCCCACTAGTTCACTAGTAAGATCATTTTGACGCTTACTAGTGAACATGTAAGCCACAAAACGCTCACTAGTTCACTAGTAAGGTCATTTTGACGCTTACTAGTGAACATGTAAGCCACAAAACGCTCACTGGTTCACTAGTAAGGTAATTTTGACGCTTACTAGTGAACATGTAAGCCAAAAAACGCCCACTAGTTCCCTAGTAAGATCATTTTGACGCTTATTTATGAACATGTCAGCCACAAAACGCTCACTCGTTCACTAGTAAGATCATTTTGACGCTTACTAGTGAACATGTAAGCCACAAAACGCCCACTAGTTCACTAGTAAGGTCATTTTGACGCTTACTAGTGAACATGTAAGCCACAAAACGCCCACTAGTTCACTAGTAAGATCATTTTGACGCTTACTAGTGAACATGTAAGGCCATAAATGTGCCCACTAGTTCACTAGTAAGTTCATTTTGAGGCTTACTAGTTGACATGTAAGCCACACATCGCCTACTAGTTCACTAGTAAGATCATTTTGAGGCTTACTAGTGAACATGTAAGCCACAAAACGCCCAATAGTTCACTAGTAAGATCATTTTGACGCTTACTAGTGAACATGTAAGCCACAAAACGCTCACTAGTTTACTAGTAAGGTCATTTTGACGCTTACTAGTGAAGATGTAAGCCACAAAACGCTCACTAGTTCACTATCCATCCATCCATCCATCCATAATAAGATAATTTTGATGCTTACTACTGAACATTTAAGGCCATAAATGTGCCCACTAGTTCACTGGTAAGATGATTTTGACGCTTACTAGTGAACATGCAAGGCCATAAATGTGCCCACTTGTAGTGCTAGTGACATTACACTGTACTTGCATTAAATGCAAATAAGGATGATTACGAAAACATGTAACGGTATCCTATTGGCTGTACGTTTCAAAATAGTGTCATCCCACCAGTCAGGGCTCATGATTTTGGAAATTCTGTGCCCACTTAGTTTTTTAAAACAACAATGGCGGACAGTGTCCTGAGACGTATTCGGCGAAGGTGCAGGGCAATAGAGAGTGCCTGTCATCAAGGGTCTGCCGGTGAAAGTGAAGCACGCGCGATAAACATTTCAATTGCTAATTTAAGAAGAGTTAGTGACCAGTTTAGCGCTGATACTATTCAAAGTTTGATTCAAAGTCCAATAGATCTCCGATCTGTCATCATTGCGGGACCCACTCCTAATGGTGGACGTGTTTGTTCCCATGTGGCACATCGTTTGCACACAGGTAAAATGGCTACCATTTTTTGTCATTGGTTTTTCGTATGTATTTTTATTCGAACTACACACGGGTTTTACTGACGACTTGCTGTGACTTACCTTCTATCACCCTGTCAAACGTCGTTTTATACCAGTGGTTTTCCTGCAAATCAGTAGACTATTAAGTAACGCGATGGCTGTACACTTTTAAGCAATAACTAGTGATCTTTTAGTTATTCAATTATAAGTTTGAATTATTTTTTTCTTGAGTAAAATGGTTAGAGAAAATAGCTGCTCGTGGTTTTGAAGCTGCATATACTTTTATGTACATCTGTGTCTATATGCCTGTACTGTATACAGTATATAAAAAACACGTAGTGATTCGTTTGCTTGAATTCCTTAATCCTTTTATTTCCATACTTTAGGTAGACGAGGAAGACCAGCACTTGACATTACAAGTGATCAAATTCAACTGCTCCCCACTCAGGGCTTTACAGTGAGAGCCATCACTGAGATGTTGTGTTGTTCCTCTTCATACCTGCATAAAAAAATGAAGTTTTTTCAGATTTCAGCCAGAAATAGATTTACTCCCATTCATGATGTTGACCTGGAAGAGCATGTCAGAAGATTGCACAGCCAATTTCCCAGATCAGGCTCGGAAGCAAGTGTTCTGCTACATACTCTTGTCCCTTCATGTATATATCATTATATTCATTGTGAAAGTGTACTTTCTTTATTGTGTTGTTTTATGAACCTGTTGCAGATGATGAGGGCATACCTGCGTGCTGATGGTATTGTAGTACAAAGAAAAAGAGTTCGAGAAATCCTCAACCGTATTGAGCCAGCTGCTGCAGCCCAGAGATGGAGCCAGACTGTGGCTAGAAGAACATACTATGTGCCATTCCCCAATAGTTTATGGCGCATAGATGGGCATATGCGTCTCATTCGGTAATAAGTTATCATCTTATATTTGTACTCGTGGGAGCATTAGAAAGCCATATTGTATGGACAGCACAGATTAAATTGAATTTTATCATTTGTATATCCAAGTTACACAAACTCCAAATTGCCTCCATGTAGTCTTAAGTGCACAGCGATACCTTCTCTACCGAGATGATATTTCAAACAAGATATGAAACTTGATTGTTTTCTTGTATTTAATCATTATTCTTTTCATGTTTGTTTTACAGGTGGGTGTTTGTGACACATGCCGGCATTGATGGGAATTCCAGGCTAATAACGTACCTTCAACTGGAGCACAGACAACACAGCTTTGACAGTGTTGAAATATTTTGTCCAAGCCACCTGCCTGTATGGGTTACCCTCCAGAGTAAGATCCGACCATGGTGGTGAAAACACTGGTTGCTCTTTTAATGAACCTACTGCAGGGACAAGACACCAAAATTATTTCTAGCTCCAGCCAACACCCCCTCACAATTTACTCACACCTCCCATGGCCTGATTATCCACCAACAGGGGCCCTTTTTGGATTATCATTTTGGCATAGGAACTTTCCTTTCCTATCCTAACCGAGTGAGATGAGCCGGTAGCACCTGGAGCAAAGATCGTCTAAATTTTAATAATGCTTAGGAAAGGTTCTGACCATCCTTTACGAAAGGAAAGGAGATATATTATGCAGCAGGAATATTTAAAGGGGAAGTCTTTTTTTATGTTGTTGTTGTTGTTGTTGTCGACCCCACCCGTGCCCCGACATTGGGGGACCGGGCCCTCACTCCGTCTCCCGGATCCCCAGACCCCCCTCCTCCGCCCAGCGGGCGAGCAGGGCCGCCACTCCGCTTGGGTTTCGCCAGAGGTCCTCCGGAGTCAGTGTGGTGGGTATGTTTGTGCAGGTGAACAGGTGTTGTGTGTCGTGCACTTGCGTGCCGCATAGCGCACAGAGTGGTGTTGGGTGTGTGTCCGGTGTAATGTTGTGTAGGTAGGAGTGGAGGGCTGGTGATTTGTTGGTTCGGAGTTGTGCTAGGAGTTGTCTGGTTCTGTGTGGTAGGTCTTGCTCTGATGGGTCTATTTCTGGTGCTGGTGCATGTATTACTTTGTTGTGTTGTCTGGTGTCCAAGTGTGTTTGTACAAAGTGGGTGTGTATGTCTTTCATGTTCTGTTTTATGGTGTCGTTGTTGGTGTCCTGTGGTGCTGTGTCTTTGTTGTGTGTGTAGTTGTTGTTGTGGAAGATTGTTTGTTTCTTTTGTCTGGGTGGTGGTGGTTGTTGAGTGAGTGGGTGTAGTGGGTGGGTTGGGTGTTGGGCTTTTTGTCTGATTTGCGATGCGTGTAGTTTTAGATGGATGTTCAGTGGGAGAGTTTTTGTTTCCTCATGCAAGTGTTGTATGTTTGTGTCTTGTGTGCATCCTGTTGCTATTCTGAGTGCTGTGTTCTGTGTGGTCTGGAGTTTTGTCTTGTTTGTGTCCGATAGTGTTGGTGACCATATAGTGTTTGCGTATTCGAGGCGTGTGAGTGTGGTTGCTTTGTATGTGGTGAGTATAGTTTCTTTGGATTTTCCCCAGTGAGTGGTTGTTAAGGCTTTAAGTATTTTGTTTGATTGCTTGGCGCGGGTTAGAGTGTGTTGTGTGTGTTTTGAGAAGGTGAGTTTGGGGTCCCATGTTAATCCCAGTATTTTGCGTTCGCGGACTGTGGGTAGGGTGGTGTTATCTATTTGTAAAGTGAGCCTGTTGCTGTATTCTGCCGGATCCGGTGTGAACAGAGTGGTGGTGGTTTTGTCTGCGTTGAGTGTGAGTTGGTTCTGTTTTGTCCAGTTGTATATGTCGTGGAGATATTTTTGTACTTGTTGTTGTGCCTGTTGTGGTTTGACATGTGTGGATAGAATGGTGATGTCGTCTGCATATGTAACTGTGTGTACATTTGGAGGTGGTTGTGGTAAGTCTGCCATGTATATGTTGAATAGTGTTGGTGAAAGTACTCCCCCCTGTGGTACCCCCGTTTTCGTGTTTCTATGTTCTGATGTTTCCCCCCGGTATTGAGTGTATTGTCTGCGTCCCCTTATGTAGTTGAAGATGTATTTGATGATGATGTTTGGGGTGTTAGTGTTGTTGAGTTTGTTTGTGAGTGTGTGTAGGTTTACCGTGTCAAAGGCTTTGGACATGTCTAGGGCTATGGCAACTGTTCGTTGTGGTGGTTTTTGTTGATTGAAACCTGTGGCTATGATGTTGTGTATGTGGTGTAGTGCTGTGGTTGTGGAGTGTTGTTTTCGGAAGCCGTGTTGGTGAGAGGGTAGTTGAGTGTTGTTGGTAATGAAGGGTAGTATTACCTTTTCCATTGTTTTGGCTATTGGGCTGAGTAGTGCTATTGGTCTGTAAGATGGGCCGAGTGCGTGGTTTTTGTTGGGTTTTGGTATTGGGATTATTTTTGCAGTCTTCCATATTGCGGGGATGGTGTTGGTGTTGAGTGATGTGTTGTAAGTGTGTGTGAGTAGTGTTATTGCTTTGGGGCCTAGGTGTTTCAGATGTCTGATGTTTATGTTGTCTGGGCCTGTGGAGTTGTTGCTTTTGGAGCGTTGTAGTGCTTGTTTGACTTGTTGTTCTGTGATGGTTATGGGCGTGGTGTTGAGTTTTCGTATTTTGCGTTGTAGTTGTCTGTATGTTCTGTTGGTTTTGTGTTGTATTATGTTGGTGAATTGTTTGTTGAATGCTCGTGCTTTCTGTTTGTTGGATATTGCCGTGTGTTGTCTGAACTGTATTGTGGTGTTTTCTGGTGCTTTTTGTTCTTTGTTTGATAGTCTTGTTACTGTGTTCCAGAGTATGTGTTGTTTGTGTCTGTGGTTCCATGCATCCGTTAAGTGTTCTTTCCATAGCTCTTGTTTGTGTTTTTGGATTTGTGTGTCTATTTCTTTGTTTAGGTCTGTGATGCGTGGGTCTTGGTGGTTTTGTTGTCTGATGTCGTTTCTTTGGCTGATGAGTGTTCTGATGTGTTGTGGTAGGAGAAGTGATTTGCTTTTTATTTTTCCGTGGGGTATGTGGTGTTTGTCTGCTGTAAGTATGAGGTTTGTGAGCATGGTGTTGGCTGTGTGGATGTTGTCAGGTATGGTTATGTTCTCCAGTGCTGATTCTATTTCAGAGGTGTATCCTTCCCAGTCTGCTTTCCTGTAATTTGTGTAAGTTTGAAGGTGTTGTTGTAGGCGGAAAGGAGCACGCGTGTTGTGTGTGATTTTGATAGGAAGGTGGTCTGAACTGAGTGCGTGTATTGTGGTCCATGTTGTTCTGTTTGTGATGCTGTTGCTGGCTGTTGTGATGTCCGGTGATGTTGGTTGTTGGTTGATGTTTGTAGGTTTTCTGGTAGGTGTGTTTGCGTTTAGAGTGATTTGTTGGGAGTTCTGTAGTATGTCTGCAATGAGGGTGCCTCTGTGGTCGTCGTAGGGAGAGTGCCATTGTGTTGAGTGAGCGTTGATGTCTGCGGTTAGAATGGTGTTGTTCAGCGAGTTTATGTATTGGAAGGTGTTGGTGATGTCTGTGTCTTCTGTGGCGTGGTCTGGTCGGGTGGTATCTCTGGGGGGTATATACATGTTGCATATGTGTAGTCTTTTGTGGTTGGTTATGTGAATCTTTACGGTTTGAATTTCTGTAGTGTTGGTGTTAATGTTGTTGGGGATGTTCATGGGAGTGAATGTGACTGATTTGTGAATGTATGTGAGCAGTCCTCCTCCTCCCTTGTGTTCTCTGTCTTTCCTAATGCTGGTGTAGTTGGTGAGACGAGGTGTGTTGTGTTGTTTTTCTAGTTTGGTTTCTTGTATGGTGATGATGTCTGCGTGCTGTTGTGAGGCGAGTTCTTCTAGTTCTGTTTTCTTGTTTTGGATGCCGTTGATGTTTATTTGTAGTATGGTCAGTGTGTGTTTGTTGTTTTTGTTGGTGGGTGTTGTTCTTTGTGGGTTGTTCGGGGGTTGTGGTGTTGGGGTGTTTGTTGTTTGCGTGTGTGTTCTGCATGTCCACGTGTTTGTGTATTGGCGGGTGGTGATGCCGGAGCAATGTCTGTGTATCCAGTGTGGGTGTGTTGAGTTGCATCTGAGTGAGGTTTGTCTGCGTGTGATGATTCTATTGCAGCTATTGCAGGTCCAGGTTTGGGGGTGTGTGTCTAGTGTTTATGTTTGTGCAATGTTTGTGTACCCAGTGTGGTGTGTGGTGGTTGCATCTGAAGGATGTCTGTCTTCTTGTAATCTGTTGTGTGCAAATGTCGCATGTCCAGGTAGTTTGTTGTGTGTGTGTTTGTTGCGTGCGTGAGAGTGTCTGTGTGGGCCCCGGATTTGTCTCTATGTCCCAGGCCTGGAGCAAAAGGTCCGCCCGCCACCCTGCCAGGTTCAGGGGGCGGTTAGCCGAAAAAAAAAAAAAAACGGCCGTAAGGGCACCCCGTTCGGGGTGCAGGGATTGGTTCCTTGATTTGTCCCCCCGTTCGGGGGGAACCCTCCAACTGCGAGTAAGCCAAGGAGTTTGGAGGTACAGCAGGTTGACAGCAGTGTGATCGAGCAGATTAGATAGAGTAGAATTTGAATGGGGCTTCACTGATTTATTTCATACAATTCATATCTAAAACACAGTTGAAAAATATTTGATTGTTAAAATATTTAAATACAAGAACTATATCAAGAAATTAACAAAACATAGTTTTTTTAGTTAGGAGAAAAGTCTAAAAACATATCACAAATGACAAACGTTGTGCCTCTCCTCCTCCTGTTCTTCAATGAAGCTGATCACCCTCCAGCTCCCGTTAGAAACATTGTGCTGCTGAAGGTGTGCCGGCAGAATGGTTGTGATACAGGAGGTGCTGTGGACTCTCCCAGAAACGAGGACCTAGTTTAGTTGTAGATCCAGTAAAACATAGTGCAAATGTGACATTATTTATAATGCACAGTTACAGTCTTGTGAATATTAAAAAATGTACTTCATGTAATGCAGGAAGCGAATATTTCAAACGAACTAAGGCAGCAAACAGTAAGAGCAAAATCGTGTTCCAAACATTAACTCTTTTTTTAAATGTCAATTAGCTTGTGAGTAATAAGACAAAATGTGACTGTCAGACAGAATTGTCAGAGCAAACGGCAGATTTTAGAAAGTCCTGCCGAAATAAATCTGCACCCGACTGCGACTGTCAGCGTTGAACTGCCGCCATTGCTGTCAAAGTCAGACACATCTCCAAAATTGTTGGAGCAAATTTTTAAGCAGGCTTCATCTTGATAAATTGACCACGTATTTGACATTTACACCATAACGTTACCGCCTAAAATAATCGTAAAACAAAATTTTGTGTAACAACAAGAGTAATATGTACCCCAAAAGCTTTCAAAGCGTCTGAAAGTTTTCTCCTCCGTTTTTGTTGGGGCTTGGCTCGAAATGCATCATGATTGGCCGCCCGAAGTCCACGTGTCTGTCGGACGTGCTCTCATTGGTCTACAATACCATCACGGATGAATAAATACTCAAAGGGCTTGCCAGGCAAGCCCTTTGAACCCTTTAATTACTCAATGGGCTTGCCTGGCAAGCCCTTTGAGTATTTATTCCATATTGCCCACTAGTTCACTAGTAAGGTCATTTTGACGCTTACTAGTGAACATGTAAGGCCATAAATGTGCCCACTAGTTCACTAGTAAGATCATTTTGAGGCTTACTAGTTGACATGTAAGCCACAAAACGCCCGCTAGTTCACTAGTAAGATAATTTTGAGGCTTCTAGTGAACATGTAAGCCACAGAACGCCCACTAGTTCACTAGTAAGATCATTTTGACGCTTACTAGTGAACATGTAAGCCACAAAACGCTCACTAGTTCACTAGTAAGGTCATTTTGACGCTTACTAGTGAACATGTAAGCCACAAAACGCTCACTGGTTCACTAGTAAGGTAATTTTGACGCTTACTAGTGAACATGTAAGCCAAAAAACGCCCACTAGTTCCCTAGTAAGATCATTTTGACGCTTATTTATGAACATGTCAGCCACAAAACGCTCACTCGTTCACTAGTAAGATCATTTTGACGCTTACTAGTGAACATGTAAGCCACAAAACGCCCACTAGTTCACTAGTAAGGTCATTTTGACGCTTACTAGTGAACATGTAAGCCACAAAACGCCCACTAGTTCACTAGTAAGATCATTTTGACGCTTACTAGTGAACATGTAAGGCCATAAATGTGCCCACTAGTTCACTAGTAAGTTCATTTTGAGGCTTACTAGTTGACATGTAAGCCACACATCGCCTACTAGTTCACTAGTAAGATCATTTTGAGGCTTACTAGTGAACATGTAAGCCACAAAACGCCCAATAGTTCACTAGTAAGATCATTTTGACGCTTACTAGTGAACATGTAAGCCACAAAACGCTCACTAGTTTACTAGTAAGGTCATTTTGACGCTTACTAGTGAAGATGTAAGCCACAAAACGCTCACTAGTTCACTATCCATCCATCCATCCATCCATAATAAGATAATTTTGATGCTTACTACTGAACATTTAAGGCCATAAATGTGCCCACTAGTTCACTGGTAAGATGATTTTGACGCTTACTAGTGAACATGCAAGGCCATAAATGTGCCCACTTGTAGTGCTAGTGACATTACACTGTACTTGCATTAAATGCAAATAAGGATGATTACGAAAACATGTAACGGTATCCTATTGGCTGTACGTTTCAAAATAGTGTCATCCCACCAGTCAGGGCTCATGATTTTGGAAATTCTGTGCCCACTTAGTTTTTTAAAACAACAATGGCGGACAGTGTCCTGAGACGTATTCGGCGAAGGTGCAGGGCAATAGAGAGTGCCTGTCATCAAGGGTCTGCCGGTGAAAGTGAAGCACGCGCGATAAACATTTCAATTGCTAATTTAAGAAGAGTTAGTGACCAGTTTAGCGCTGATACTATTCAAAGTTTGATTCAAAGTCCAATAGATCTCCGATCTGTCATCATTGCGGGACCCACTCCTAATGGTGGACGTGTTTGTTCCCATGTGGCACATCGTTTGCACACAGGTAAAATGGCTACCATTTTTTGTCATTGGTTTTTCGTATGTATTTTTATTCGAACTACACACGGGTTTTACTGACGACTTGCTGTGACTTACCTTCTATCACCCTGTCAAACGTCGTTTTATACCAGTGGTTTTCCTGCAAATCAGTAGACTATTAAGTAACGCGATGGCTGTACACTTTTAAGCAATAACTAGTGATCTTTTAGTTATTCAATTATAAGTTTGAATTATTTTTTTCTTGAGTAAAATGGTTAGAGAAAATAGCTGCTCGTGGTTTTGAAGCTGCATATACTTTTATGTACATCTGTGTCTATATGCCTGTACTGTATACAGTATATAAAAAACACGTAGTGATTCGTTTGCTTGAATTCCTTAATCCTTTTATTTCCATACTTTAGGTAGACGAGGAAGACCAGCACTTGACATTACAAGTGATCAAATTCAACTGCTCCCCACTCAGGGCTTTACAGTGAGAGCCATCACTGAGATGTTGTGTTGTTCCTCTTCATACCTGCATAAAAAAATGAAGTTTTTTCAGATTTCAGCCAGAAATAGATTTACTCCCATTCATGATGTTGACCTGGAAGAGCATGTCAGAAGATTGCACAGCCAATTTCCCAGATCAGGCTCGGAAGCAAGTGTTCTGCTACATACTCTTGTCCCTTCATGTATATATCATTATATTCATTGTGAAAGTGTACTTTCTTTATTGTGTTGTTTTATGAACCTGTTGCAGATGATGAGGGCATACCTGCGTGCTGATGGTATTGTAGTACAAAGAAAAAGAGTTCGAGAAATCCTCAACCGTATTGAGCCAGCTGCTGCAGCCCAGAGATGGAGCCAGACTGTGGCTAGAAGAACATACTATGTGCCATTCCCCAATAGTTTATGGCACATAGATGGGCATATGCGTCTCATTCGGTAATAAGTTATCATCTTATATTTGTACTCGTGGGAGCATTAGAAAGCCATATTGTATGGACAGCACAGATTAAATTGAATTTTATCATTTGTATATCCAAGTTACACAAACTCCAAATTGCCTCCATGTAGTCTTAAGTGCACAGCGATACCTTCTCTACCGAGATGATATTTCAAACAAGATATGAAACTTGATTGTTTTCTTGTATTTAATCATTATTCTTTTCATGTTTGTTTTACAGGTGGGTGTTTGTGACACATGCCGGCATTGATGGGAATTCCAGGCTAATAACGTACCTTCAACTGGAGCACAGACAACACAGCTTTGACAGTGTTGAAATATTTTGTCCAAGCCACCTGCCTGTATGGGTTACCCTCCAGAGTAAGATCCGACCATGGTGGTGAAAACACTGGTTGCTCTTTTAATGAACCTACTGCAGGGACAAGACACCAAAATTATTTCTAGCTCCAGCCAACACCCCCTCACAATTTACTCACACCTCCCATGGCCTGATTATCCACCAACAGGGGCCCTTTTTGGATTATCATTTTGGCATAGGAACTTTCCTTTCCTATCCTAACCGAGTGAGATGAGCCGGTAGCACCTGGAGCAAAGATCGTCTAAATTTTAATAATGCTTAGGAAAGGTTCTGACCATCCTTTACGAAAGGAAAGGAGATATATTATGCAGCAGGAATATTTAAAGGGGAAGTCTTTTTTTATGTTGTTGTTGTTGTTGTTGTCGACCCCACCCGTGCCCCGACATTGGGGGACCGGGCCCTCACTCCGTCTCCCGGATCCCCAGACCCCCCTCCTCCGCCCAGCGGGCGAGCAGGGCCGCCACTCCGCTTGGGTTTCGCCAGAGGTCCTCCGGAGTCAGTGTGGTGGGTATGTTTGTGCAGGTGAACAGGTGTTGTGTGTCGTGCACTTGCGTGCCGCATAGCGCACAGAGTGGTGTTGGGTGTGTGTCCGGTGTAATGTTGTGTAGGTAGGAGTGGAGGGCTGGTGATTTGTTGGTTCGGAGTTGTGCTAGGAGTTGTCTGGTTCTGTGTGGTAGGTCTTGCTCTGATGGGTCTATTTCTGGTGCTGGTGCATGTATTACTTTGTTGTGTTGTCTGGTGTCCAAGTGTGTTTGTACAAAGTGGGTGTGTATGTCTTTCATGTTCTGTTTTATGGTGTCGTTGTTGGTGTCCTGTGGTGCTGTGTCTTTGTTGTGTGTGTAGTTGTTGTTGTGGAAGATTGTTTGTTTCTTTTGTCTGGGTGGTGGTGGTTGTTGAGTGAGTGGGTGTAGTGGGTGGGTTGGGTGTTGGGCTTTTTGTCTGATTTGCGATGCGTGTAGTTTTAGATGGATGTTCAGTGGGAGAGTTTTTGTTTCCTCATGCAAGTGTTGTATGTTTGTGTCTTGTGTGCATCCTGTTGCTATTCTGAGTGCTGTGTTCTGTGTGGTCTGGAGTTTTGTCTTGTTTGTGTCCGATAGTGTTGGTGACCATATAGTGTTTGCGTATTCGAGGCGTGTGAGTGTGGTTGCTTTGTATGTGGTGAGTATAGTTTCTTTGGATTTTCCCCAGTGAGTGGTTGTTAAGGCTTTAAGTATTTTGTTTGATTGCTTGGCGCGGGTTAGAGTGTGTTGTGTGTGTTTTGAGAAGGTGAGTTTGGGGTCCCATGTTAATCCCAGTATTTTGGGTTCGCGGACTGTGGGTAGGGTGGTGTTATCTATTTGTAAAGTGAGCCTGTTGCTGTATTCTGCCGGATCCGGTGTGAACAGAGTGGTGGTGGTTTTGTCTGCGTTGAGTGTGAGTTGGTTCTGTTTTGTCCAGTTGTATATGTCGTGGAGATATTTTTGTACTTGTTGTTGTGCCTGTTGTGGTTTGACATGTGTGGATAGAATGGTGATGTCGTCTGCATATGTAACTGTGTGTACATTTGGAGGTGGTTGTGGTAAGTCTGCCATGTATATGTTGAATAGTGTTGGTGAAAGTACTCCCCCCTGTGGTACCCCCGTTTTCGTGTTTCTATGTTCTGATGTTTCCCCCCGGTATTGAGTGTATTGTCTGCGTCCCCTTATGTAGTTGAAGATGTATTTGATGATGATGTTTGGGGTGTTAGTGTTGTTGAGTTTGTTTGTGAGTGTGTGTAGGTTTACCGTGTCAAAGGCTTTGGACATGTCTAGGGCTATGGCAACTGTTCGTTGTGGTGGTTTTTGTTGATTGAAACCTGTGGCTATGATGTTGTGTATGTGGTGTAGTGCTGTGGTTGTGGAGTGTTGTTTTCGGAAGCCGTGTTGGTGAGAGGGTAGTTGAGTGTTGTTGGTAATGAAGGGTAGTATTACCTTTTCCATTGTTTTGGCTATTGGGCTGAGTAGTGCTATTGGTCTGTAAGATGGGCCGAGTGCGTGGTTTTTGTTGGGTTTTGGTATTGGGATTATTTTTGCAGTCTTCCATATTGCGGGGATGGTGTTGGTGTTGAGTGATGTGTTGTAAGTGTGTGTGAGTAGTGTTATTGCTTTGGGGCCTAGGTGTTTCAGATGTCTGATGTTTATGTTGTCTGGGCCTGTGGAGTTGTTGCTTTTGGAGCGTTGTAGTGCTTGTTTGACTTGTTGTTCTGTGAT
Source organism: Hippocampus zosterae (assembly GCF_025434085.1). Classification (NCBI taxonomy): domain Eukaryota; kingdom Metazoa; phylum Chordata; class Actinopteri; order Syngnathiformes; family Syngnathidae; genus Hippocampus; species Hippocampus zosterae. The sequence continues at coordinate 27,504,799 of NC_067456.1, read as the reverse complement.
GGTTATGGGCGTGGTGTTGAGTTTTCGTATTTTGCGTTGTAGTTGTCTGTATGTTCTGTTGGTTTTGTGTTGTATTATGTTGGTGAATTGTTTGTTGAATGCTCGTGCTTTCTGTTTGTTGGATATTGCCGTGTGTTGTCTGAACTGTATTGTGGTGTTTTCTGGTGCTTTTTGTTCTTTGTTTGATAGTCTTGTTACTGTGTTCCAGAGTATGTGTTGTTTGTGTCTGTGGTTCCATGCATCCGTTAAGTGTTCTTTCCATAGCTCTTGTTTGTGTTTTTGGATTTGTGTGTCTATTTCTTTGTTTAGGTCTGTGATGCGTGGGTCTTGGTGGTTTTGTTGTCTGATGTCGTTTCTTTGGCTGATGAGTGTTCTGATGTGTTGTGGTAGGAGAAGTGATTTGCTTTTTATTTTTCCGTGGGGTATGTGGTGTTTGTCTGCTGTAAGTATGAGGTTTGTGAGCATGGTGTTGGCTGTGTGGATGTTGTCAGGTATGGTTATGTTCTCCAGTGCTGATTCTATTTCAGAGGTGTATCCTTCCCAGTCTGCTTTCCTGTAATTTGTGTAAGTTTGAAGGTGTTGTTGTAGGCGGAAAGGAGCACGCGTGTTGTGTGTGATTTTGATAGGAAGGTGGTCTGAACTGAGTGCGTGTATTGTGGTCCATGTTGTTCTGTTTGTGATGCTGTTGCTGGCTGTTGTGATGTCCGGTGATGTTGGTTGTTGGTTGATGTTTGTAGGTTTTCTGGTAGGTGTGTTTGCGTTTAGAGTGATTTGTTGGGAGTTCTGTAGTATGTCTGCAATGAGGGTGCCTCTGTGGTCGTCGTAGGGAGAGTGCCATTGTGTTGAGTGAGCGTTGATGTCTGCGGTTAGAATGGTGTTGTTCAGCGAGTTTATGTATTGGAAGGTGTTGGTGATGTCTGTGTCTTCTGTGGCGTGGTCTGGTCGGGTGGTATCTCTGGGGGGTATATACATGTTGCATATGTGTAGTCTTTTGTGGTTGGTTATGTGAATCTTTACGGTTTGAATTTCTGTAGTGTTGGTGTTAATGTTGTTGGGGATGTTCATGGGAGTGAATGTGACTGATTTGTGAATGTATGTGAGCAGTCCTCCTCCTCCCTTGTGTTCTCTGTCTTTCCTAATGCTGGTGTAGTTGGTGAGACGAGGTGTGTTGTGTTGTTTTTCTAGTTTGGTTTCTTGTATGGTGATGATGTCTGCGTGCTGTTGTGAGGCGAGTTCTTCTAGTTCTGTTTTCTTGTTTTGGATGCCGTTGATGTTTATTTGTAGTATGGTCAGTGTGTGTTTGTTGTTTTTGTTGGTGGGTGTTGTTCTTTGTGGGTTGTTCGGGGGTTGTGGTGTTGGGGTGTTTGTTGTTTGCGTGTGTGTTCTGCATGTCCACGTGTTTGTGTATTGGCGGGTGGTGATGCCGGAGCAATGTCTGTGTATCCAGTGTGGGTGTGTTGAGTTGCATCTGAGTGAGGTTTGTCTGCGTGTGATGATTCTATTGCAGCTATTGCAGGTCCAGGTTTGGGGGTGTGTGTCTAGTGTTTATGTTTGTGCAATGTTTGTGTACCCAGTGTGGTGTGTGGTGGTTGCATCTGAAGGATGTCTGTCTTCTTGTAATCTGTTGTGTGCAAATGTCGCATGTCCAGGTAGTTTGTTGTGTGTGTGTTTGTTGCGTGCGTGAGAGTGTCTGTGTGGGCCCCGGATTTGTCTCTATGTCCCAGGCCTGGAGCAAAAGGTCCGCCCGCCACCCTGCCAGGTTCAGGGGGCGGTTAGCCGAAAAAAAAAAAAAAACGGCCGTAAGGGCACCCCGTTCGGGGTGCAGGGATTGGTTCCTTGATTTGTCCCCCCGTTCGGGGGGAACCCTCCAACTGCGAGTAAGCCAAGGAGTTTGGAGGTACAGCAGGTTGACAGCAGTGTGATCGAGCAGATTAGATAGAGTAGAATTTGAATGGGGCTTCACTGATTTATTTCATACAATTCATATCTAAAACACAGTTGAAAAATATTTGATTGTTAAAATATTTAAATACAAGAACTATATCAAGAAATTAACAAAACATAGTTTTTTTAGTTAGGAGAAAAGTCTAAAAACATATCACAAATGACAAACGTTGTGCCTCTCCTCCTCCTGTTCTTCAATGAAGCTGATCACCCTCCAGCTCCCGTTAGAAACATTGTGCTGCTGAAGGTGTGCCGGCAGAATGGTTGTGATACAGGAGGTGCTGTGGACTCTCCCAGAAACGAGGACCTAGTTTAGTTGTAGATCCAGTAAAACATAGTGCAAATGTGACATTATTTATAATGCACAGTTACAGTCTTGTGAATATTAAAAAATGTACTTCATGTAATGCAGGAAGCGAATATTTCAAACGAACTAAGGCAGCAAACAGTAAGAGCAAAATCGTGTTCCAAACATTAACTCTTTTTTTAAATGTCAATTAGCTTGTGAGTAATAAGACAAAATGTGACTGTCAGACAGAATTGTCAGAGCAAACGGCAGATTTTAGAAAGTCCTGCCGAAATAAATCTGCACCCGACTGCGACTGTCAGCGTTGAACTGCCGCCATTGCTGTCAAAGTCAGACACATCTCCAAAATTGTTGGAGCAAATTTTTAAGCAGGCTTCATCTTGATAAATTGACCACGTATTTGACATTTACACCATAACGTTACCGCCTAAAATAATCGTAAAACAAAATTTTGTGTAACAACAAGAGTAATATGTACCCCAAAAGCTTTCAAAGCGTCTGAAAGTTTTCTCCTCCGTTTTTGTTGGGGCTTGGCTCGAAATGCATCATGATTGGCCGCCCGAAGTCCACGTGTCTGTCGGACGTGCTCTCATTGGTCTACAATACCATCACGGATGAATAAATACTCAAAGGGCTTGCCAGGCAAGCCCTTTGAACCCTTTAATTACTCAATGGGCTTGCCTGGCAAGCCCTTTGAGTATTTATTCCATATTGCCCACTAGTTCACTAGTAAGGTCATTTTGACGCTTACTAGTGAACATGTAAGGCCATAAATGTGCCCACTAGTTCACTAGTAAGATCATTTTGAGGCTTACTAGTTGACATGTAAGCCACAAAACGCCCGCTAGTTCACTAGTAAGATAATTTTGAGGCTTCTAGTGAACATGTAAGCCACAGAACGCCCACTAGTTCACTAGTAAGATCATTTTGACGCTTACTAGTGAACATGTAAGCCACAAAACGCTCACTAGTTCACTAGTAAGGTCATTTTGACGCTTACTAGTGAACATGTAAGCCACAAAACGCTCACTGGTTCACTAGTAAGGTAATTTTGACGCTTACTAGTGAACATGTAAGCCACAAAACGCCCACTAGTTCCCTAGTAAGATCATTTTGACGCTTATTTATGAACATGTCAGCCACAAAACGCTCACTCGTTCACTAGTAAGATCATTTTGACGCTTACTAGTGAACATGTAAGCCACAAAACGCCCACTAGTTCACTAGTAAGGTCATTTTGACGCTTACTAGTGAACATGTAAGCCACAAAACGCCCACTAGTTCACTAGTAAGATCATTTTGACGCTTACTAGTGAACATGTAAGGCCATAAATGTGCCCACTAGTTCACTAGTAAGTTCATTTTGAGGCTTACTAGTTGACATGTAAGCCACACATCGCCTACTAGTTCACTAGTAAGATCATTTTGAGGCTTACTAGTGAACATGTAAGCCACAAAACGCCCAATAGTTCACTAGTAAGATCATTTTGACGCTTACTAGTGAACATGTAAGCCACAAAACGCTCACTAGTTTACTAGTAAGGTCATTTTGACGCTTACTAGTGAAGATGTAAGCCACAAAACGCTCACTAGTTCACTATCCATCCATCCATCCATCCATAATAAGATAATTTTGATGCTTACTACTGAACATTTAAGGCCATAAATGTGCCCACTAGTTCACTGGTAAGATGATTTTGACGCTTACTAGTGAACATGCAAGGCCATAAATGTGCCCACTTGTAGTGCTAGTGACATTACACTGTACTTGCATTAAATGCAAATAAGGATGATTACGAAAACATGTAACGGTATCCTATTGGCTGTACGTTTCAAAATAGTGTCATCCCACCAGTCAGGGCTCATGATTTTGGAAATTCTGTGCCCACTTAGTTTTTTAAAACAACAATGGCGGACAGTGTCCTGAGACGTATTCGGCGAAGGTGCAGGGCAATAGAGAGTGCCTGTCATCAAGGGTCTGCCGGTGAAAGTGAAGCACGCGCGATAAACATTTCAATTGCTAATTTAAGAAGAGTTAGTGACCAGTTTAGCGCTGATACTATTCAAAGTTTGATTCAAAGTCCAATAGATCTCCGATCTGTCATCATTGCGGGACCCACTCCTAATGGTGGACGTGTTTGTTCCCATGTGGCACATCGTTTGCACACAGGTAAAATGGCTACCATTTTTTGTCATTGGTTTTTCGTATGTATTTTTATTCGAACTACACACGGGTTTTACTGACGACTTGCTGTGACTTACCTTCTATCACCCTGTCAAACGTCGTTTTATACCAGTGGTTTTCCTGCAAATCAGTAGACTATTAAGTAACGCGATGGCTGTACACTTTTAAGCAATAACTAGTGATCTTTTAGTTATTCAATTATAAGTTTGAATTATTTTTTTCTTGAGTAAAATGGTTAGAGAAAATAGCTGCTCGTGGTTTTGAAGCTGCATATACTTTTATGTACATCTGTGTCTATATGCCTGTACTGTATACAGTATATAAAAAACACGTAGTGATTCGTTTGCTTGAATTCCTTAATCCTTTTATTTCCATACTTTAGGTAGACGAGGAAGACCAGCACTTGACATTACAAGTGATCAAATTCAACTGCTCCCCACTCAGGGCTTTACAGTGAGAGCCATCACTGAGATGTTGTGTTGTTCCTCTTCATACCTGCATAAAAAAATGAAGTTTTTTCAGATTTCAGCCAGAAATAGATTTACTCCCATTCATGATGTTGACCTGGAAGAGCATGTCAGAAGATTGCACAGCCAATTTCCCAGATCAGGCTCGGAAGCAAGTGTTCTGCTACATACTCTTGTCCCTTCATGTATATATCATTATATTCATTGTGAAAGTGTACTTTCTTTATTGTGTTGTTTTATGAACCTGTTGCAGATGATGAGGGCATACCTGCGTGCTGATGGTATTGTAGTACAAAGAAAAAGAGTTCGAGAAATCCTCAACCGTATTGAGCCAGCTGCTGCAGCCCAGAGATGGAGCCAGACTGTGGCTAGAAGAACATACTATGTGCCATTCCCCAATAGTTTATGGCACATAGATGGGCATATGCGTCTCATTCGGTAATAAGTTATCATCTTATATTTGTACTCGTGGGAGCATTAGAAAGCCATATTGTATGGACAGCACAGATTAAATTGAATTTTATCATTTGTATATCCAAGTTACACAAACTCCAAATTGCCTCCATGTAGTCTTAAGTGCACAGCGATACCTTCTCTACCGAGATGATATTTCAAACAAGATATGAAACTTGATTGTTTTCTTGTATTTAATCATTATTCTTTTCATGTTTGTTTTACAGGTGGGTGTTTGTGACACATGCCGGCATTGATGGGAATTCCAGGCTAATAACGTACCTTCAACTGGAGCACAGACAACACAGCTTTGACAGTGTTGAAATATTTTGTCCAAGCCACCTGCCTGTATGGGTTACCCTCCAGAGTAAGATCCGACCATGGTGGTGAAAACACTGGTTGCTCTTTTAATGAACCTACTGCAGGGACAAGACACCAAAATTATTTCTAGCTCCAGCCAACACCCCCTCACAATTTACTCACACCTCCCATGGCCTGATTATCCACCAACAGGGGCCCTTTTTGGATTATCATTTTGGCATAGGAACTTTCCTTTCCTATCCTAACCGAGTGAGATGAGCCGGTAGCACCTGGAGCAAAGATCGTCTAAATTTTAATAATGCTTAGGAAAGGTTCTGACCATCCTTTACGAAAGGAAAGGAGATATATTATGCAGCAGGAATATTTAAAGGGGAAGTCTTTTTTTATGTTGTTGTTGTTGTTGTTGTCGACCCCACCCGTGCCCCGACATTGGGGGACCGGGCCCTCACTCCGTCTCCCGGATCCCCAGACCCCCCTCCTCCGCCCAGCGGGCGAGCAGGGCCGCCACTCCGCTTGGGTTTCGCCAGAGGTCCTCCGGAGTCAGTGTGGTGGGTATGTTTGTGCAGGTGAACAGGTGTTGTGTGTCGTGCACTTGCGTGCCGCATAGCGCACAGAGTGGTGTTGGGTGTGTGTCCGGTGTAATGTTGTGTAGGTAGGAGTGGAGGGCTGGTGATTTGTTGGTTCGGAGTTGTGCTAGGAGTTGTCTGGTTCTGTGTGGTAGGTCTTGCTCTGATGGGTCTATTTCTGGTGCTGGTGCATGTATTACTTTGTTGTGTTGTCTGGTGTCCAAGTGTGTTTGTACAAAGTGGGTGTGTATGTCTTTCATGTTCTGTTTTATGGTGTCGTTGTTGGTGTCCTGTGGTGCTGTGTCTTTGTTGTGTGTGTAGTTGTTGTTGTGGAAGATTGTTTGTTTCTTTTGTCTGGGTGGTGGTGGTTGTTGAGTGAGTGGGTGTAGTGGGTGGGTTGGGTGTTGGGCTTTTTGTCTGATTTGCGATGCGTGTAGTTTTAGATGGATGTTCAGTGGGAGAGTTTTTGTTTCCTCATGCAAGTGTTGTATGTTTGTGTCTTGTGTGCATCCTGTTGCTATTCTGAGTGCTGTGTTCTGTGTGGTCTGGAGTTTTGTCTTGTTTGTGTCCGATAGTGTTGGTGACCATATAGTGTTTGCGTATTCGAGGCGTGTGAGTGTGGTTGCTTTGTATGTGGTGAGTATAGTTTCTTTGGATTTTCCCCAGTGAGTGGTTGTTAAGGCTTTAAGTATTTTGTTTGATTGCTTGGCGCGGGTTAGAGTGTGTTGTGTGTGTTTTGAGAAGGTGAGTTTGGGGTCCCATGTTAATCCCAGTATTTTGCGTTCGCGGACTGTGGGTAGGGTGGTGTTATCTATTTGTAAAGTGAGCCTGTTGCTGTATTCTGCCGGATCCGGTGTGAACAGAGTGGTGGTGGTTTTGTCTGCGTTGAGTGTGAGTTGGTTCTGTTTTGTCCAGTTGTATATGTCGTGGAGATATTTTTGTACTTGTTGTTGTGCCTGTTGTGGTTTGACATGTGTGGATAGAATGGTGATGTCGTCTGCATATGTAACTGTGTGTACATTTGGAGGTGGTTGTGGTAAGTCTGCCATGTATATGTTGAATAGTGTTGGTGAAAGTACTCCCCCCTGTGGTACCCCCGTTTTCGTGTTTCTATGTTCTGATGTTTCCCCCCGGTATTGAGTGTATTGTCTGCGTCCCCTTATGTAGTTGAAGATGTATTTGATGATGATGTTTGGGGTGTTAGTGTTGTTGAGTTTGTTTGTGAGTGTGTGTAGGTTTACCGTGTCAAAGGCTTTGGACATGTCTAGGGCTATGGCAACTGTTCGTTGTGGTGGTTTTTGTTGATTGAAACCTGTGGCTATGATGTTGTGTATGTGGTGTAGTGCTGTGGTTGTGGAGTGTTGTTTTCGGAAGCCGTGTTGGTGAGAGGGTAGTTGAGTGTTGTTGGTAATGAAGGGTAGTATTACCTTTTCCATTGTTTTGGCTATTGGGCTGAGTAGTGCTATTGGTCTGTAAGATGGGCCGAGTGCGTGGTTTTTGTTGGGTTTTGGTATTGGGATTATTTTTGCAGTCTTCCATATTGCGGGGATGGTGTTGGTGTTGAGTGATGTGTTGTAAGTGTGTGTGAGTAGTGTTATTGCTTTGGGGCCTAGGTGTTTCAGATGTCTGATGTTTATGTTGTCTGGGCCTGTGGAGTTGTTGCTTTTGGAGCGTTGTAGTGCTTGTTTGACTTGTTGTTCTGTGATGGTTATGGGCGTGGTGTTGAGTTTTCGTATTTTGCGTTGTAGTTGTCTGTATGTTCTGTTGGTTTTGTGTTGTATTATGTTGGTGAATTGTTTGTTGAATGCTCGTGCTTTCTGTTTGTTGGATATTGCCGTGTGTTGTCTGAACTGTATTGTGGTGTTTTCTGGTGCTTTTTGTTCTTTGTTTGATAGTCTTGTTACTGTGTTCCAGAGTATGTGTTGTTTGTGTCTGTGGTTCCATGCATCCGTTAAGTGTTCTTTCCATAGCTCTTGTTTGTGTTTTTGGATTTGTGTGTCTATTTCTTTGTTTAGGTCTGTGATGCGTGGGTCTTGGTGGTTTTGTTGTCTGATGTCGTTTCTTTGGCTGATGAGTGTTCTGATGTGTTGTGGTAGGAGAAGTGATTTGCTTTTTATTTTTCCGTGGGGTATGTGGTGTTTGTCTGCTGTAAGTATGAGGTTTGTGAGCATGGTGTTGGCTGTGTGGATGTTGTCAGGTATGGTTATGTTCTCCAGTGCTGATTCTATTTCAGAGGTGTATCCTTCCCAGTCTGCTTTCCTGTAATTTGTGTAAGTTTGAAGGTGTTGTTGTAGGCGGAAAGGAGCACGCGTGTTGTGTGTGATTTTGATAGGAAGGTGGTCTGAACTGAGTGCGTGTATTGTGGTCCATGTTGTTCTGTTTGTGATGCTGTTGCTGGCTGTTGTGATGTCCGGTGATGTTGGTTGTTGGTTGATGTTTGTAGGTTTTCTGGTAGGTGTGTTTGCGTTTAGAGTGATTTGTTGGGAGTTCTGTAGTATGTCTGCAATGAGGGTGCCTCTGTGGTCGTCGTAGGGAGAGTGCCATTGTGTTGAGTGAGCGTTGATGTCTGCGGTTAGAATGGTGTTGTTCAGCGAGTTTATGTATTGGAAGGTGTTGGTGATGTCTGTGTCTTCTGTGGCGTGGTCTGGTCGGGTGGTATCTCTGGGGGGTATATACATGTTGCATATGTGTAGTCTTTTGTGGTTGGTTATGTGAATCTTTACGGTTTGAATTTCTGTAGTGTTGGTGTTAATGTTGTTGGGGATGTTCATGGGAGTGAATGTGACTGATTTGTGAATGTATGTGAGCAGTCCTCCTCCTCCCTTGTGTTCTCTGTCTTTCCTAATGCTGGTGTAGTTGGTGAGACGAGGTGTGTTGTGTTGTTTTTCTAGTTTGGTTTCTTGTATGGTGATGATGTCTGCGTGCTGTTGTGAGGCGAGTTCTTCTAGTTCTGTTTTCTTGTTTTGGATGCCGTTGATGTTTATTTGTAGTATGGTCAGTGTGTGTTTGTTGTTTTTGTTGGTGGGTGTTGTTCTTTGTGGGTTGTTCGGGGGTTGTGGTGTTGGGGTGTTTGTTGTTTGCGTGTGTGTTCTGCATGTCCACGTGTTTGTGTATTGGCGGGTGGTGATGCCGGAGCAATGTCTGTGTATCCAGTGTGGGTGTGTTGAGTTGCATCTGAGTGAGGTTTGTCTGCGTGTGATGATTCTATTGCAGCTATTGCAGGTCCAGGTTTGGGGGTGTGTGTCTAGTGTTTATGTTTGTGCAATGTTTGTGTACCCAGTGTGGTGTGTGGTGGTTGCATCTGAAGGATGTCTGTCTTCTTGTAATCTGTTGTGTGCAAATGTCGCATGTCCAGGTAGTTTGTTGTGTGTGTGTTTGTTGCGTGCGTGAGAGTGTCTGTGTGGGCCCCGGATTTGTCTCTATGTCCCAGGCCTGGAGCAAAAGGTCCGCCCGCCACCCTGCCAGGTTCAGGGGGCGGTTAGCCGAAAAAAAAAAAAAAACGGCCGTAAGGGCACCCCGTTCGGGGTGCAGGGATTGGTTCCTTGATTTGTCCCCCCGTTCGGGGGGAACCCTCCAACTGCGAGTAAGCCAAGGAGTTTGGAGGTACAGCAGGTTGACAGCAGTGTGATCGAGCAGATTAGATAGAGTAGAATTTGAATGGGGCTTCACTGATTTATTTCATACAATTCATATCTAAAACACAGTTGAAAAATATTTGATTGTTAAAATATTTAAATACAAGAACTATATCAAGAAATTAACAAAACATAGTTTTTTTAGTTAGGAGAAAAGTCTAAAAACATATCACAAATGACAAACGTTGTGCCTCTCCTCCTCCTGTTCTTCAATGAAGCTGATCACCCTCCAGCTCCCGTTAGAAACATTGTGCTGCTGAAGGTGTGCCGGCAGAATGGTTGTGATACAGGAGGTGCTGTGGACTCTCCCAGAAACGAGGACCTAGTTTAGTTGTAGATCCAGTAAAACATAGTGCAAATGTGACATTATTTATAATGCACAGTTACAGTCTTGTGAATATTAAAAAATGTACTTCATGTAATGCAGGAAGCGAATATTTCAAACGAACTAAGGCAGCAAACAGTAAGAGCAAAATCGTGTTCCAAACATTAACTCTTTTTTTAAATGTCAATTAGCTTGTGAGTAATAAGACAAAATGTGACTGTCAGACAGAATTGTCAGAGCAAACGGCAGATTTTAGAAAGTCCTGCCGAAATAAATCTGCACCCGACTGCGACTGTCAGCGTTGAACTGCCGCCATTGCTGTCAAAGTCAGACACATCTCCAAAATTGTTGGAGCAAATTTTTAAGCAGGCTTCATCTTGATAAATTGACCACGTATTTGACATTTACACCATAACGTTACCGCCTAAAATAATCGTAAAACAAAATTTTGTGTAACAACAAGAGTAATATGTACCCCAAAAGCTTTCAAAGCGTCTGAAAGTTTTCTCCTCCGTTTTTGTTGGGGCTTGGCTCGAAATGCATCATGATTGGCCGCCCGAAGTCCACGTGTCTGTCGGACGTGCTCTCATTGGTCTACAATACCATCACGGATGAATAAATACTCAAAGGGCTTGCCAGGCAAGCCCTTTGAACCCTTTAATTACTCAATGGGCTTGCCTGGCAAGCCCTTTGAGTATTTATTCCATATTGCCCACTAGTTCACTAGTAAGGTCATTTTGACGCTTACTAGTGAACATGTAAGGCCATAAATGTGCCCACTAGTTCACTAGTAAGATCATTTTGAGGCTTACTAGTTGACATGTAAGCCACAAAACGCCCGCTAGTTCACTAGTAAGATAATTTTGAGGCTTCTAGTGAACATGTAAGCCACAGAACGCCCACTAGTTCACTAGTAAGATCATTTTGACGCTTACTAGTGAACATGTAAGCCACAAAACGCTCACTAGTTCACTAGTAAGGTCATTTTGACGCTTACTAGTGAACATGTAAGCCACAAAACGCTCACTGGTTCACTAGTAAGGTAATTTTGACGCTTACTAGTGAACATGTAAGCCACAAAACGCCCACTAGTTCCCTAGTAAGATCATTTTGACGCTTATTTATGAACATGTCAGCCACAAAACGCTCACTCGTTCACTAGTAAGATCATTTTGACGCTTACTAGTGAACATGTAAGCCACAAAACGCCCACTAGTTCACTAGTAAGGTCATTTTGACGCTTACTAGTGAACATGTAAGCCACAAAACGCCCACTAGTTCACTAGTAAGATCATTTTGACGCTTACTAGTGAACATGTAAGGCCATAAATGTGCCCACTAGTTCACTAGTAAGTTCATTTTGAGGCTTACTAGTTGACATGTAAGCCACACATCGCCTACTAGTTCACTAGTAAGATCATTTTGAGGCTTACTAGTGAACATGTAAGCCACAAAACGCCCAATAGTTCACTAGTAAGATCATTTTGACGCTTACTAGTGAACATGTAAGCCACAAAACGCTCACTAGTTTACTAGTAAGGTCATTTTGACGCTTACTAGTGAAGATGTAAGCCACAAAACGCTCACTAGTTCACTATCCATCCATCCATCCATCCATAATAAGATAATTTTGATGCTTACTACTGAACATTTAAGGCCATAAATGTGCCCACTAGTTCACTGGTAAGATGATTTTGACGCTTACTAGTGAACATGCAAGGCCATAAATGTGCCCACTTGTAGTGCTAGTGACATTACACTGTACTTGCATTAAATGCAAATAAGGATGATTACGAAAACATGTAACGGTATCCTATTGGCTGTACGTTTCAAAATAGTGTCATCCCACCAGTCAGGGCTCATGATTTTGGAAATTCTGTGCCCACTTAGTTTTTTAAAACAACAATGGCGGACAGTGTCCTGAGACGTATTCGGCGAAGGTGCAGGGCAATAGAGAGTGCCTGTCATCAAGGGTCTGCCGGTGAAAGTGAAGCACGCGCGATAAACATTTCAATTGCTAATTTAAGAAGAGTTAGTGACCAGTTTAGCGCTGATACTATTCAAAGTTTGATTCAAAGTCCAATAGATCTCCGATCTGTCATCATTGCGGGACCCACTCCTAATGGTGGACGTGTTTGTTCCCATGTGGCACATCGTTTGCACACAGGTAAAATGGCTACCATTTTTTGTCATTGGTTTTTCGTATGTATTTTTATTCGAACTACACACGGGTTTTACTGACGACTTGCTGTGACTTACCTTCTATCACCCTGTCAAACGTCGTTTTATACCAGTGGTTTTCCTGCAAATCAGTAGACTATTAAGTAACGCGATGGCTGTACACTTTTAAGCAATAACTAGTGATCTTTTAGTTATTCAATTATAAGTTTGAATTATTTTTTTCTTGAGTAAAATGGTTAGAGAAAATAGCTGCTCGTGGTTTTGAAGCTGCATATACTTTTATGTACATCTGTGTCTATATGCCTGTACTGTATACAGTATATAAAAAACACGTAGTGATTCGTTTGCTTGAATTCCTTAATCCTTTTATTTCCATACTTTAGGTAGACGAGGAAGACCAGCACTTGACATTACAAGTGATCAAATTCAACTGCTCCCCACTCAGGGCTTTACAGTGAGAGCCATCACTGAGATGTTGTGTTGTTCCTCTTCATACCTGCATAAAAAAATGAAGTTTTTTCAGATTTCAGCCAGAAATAGATTTACTCCCATTCATGATGTTGACCTGGAAGAGCATGTCAGAAGATTGCACAGCCAATTTCCCAGATCAGGCTCGGAAGCAAGTGTTCTGCTACATACTCTTGTCCCTTCATGTATATATCATTATATTCATTGTGAAAGTGTACTTTCTTTATTGTGTTGTTTTATGAACCTGTTGCAGATGATGAGGGCATACCTGCGTGCTGATGGTATTGTAGTACAAAGAAAAAGAGTTCGAGAAATCCTCAACCGTATTGAGCCAGCTGCTGCAGCCCAGAGATGGAGCCAGACTGTGGCTAGAAGAACATACTATGTGCCATTCCCCAATAGTTTATGGCACATAGATGGGCATATGCGTCTCATTCGGTAATAAGTTATCATCTTATATTTGTACTCGTGGGAGCATTAGAAAGCCATATTGTATGGACAGCACAGATTAAATTGAATTTTATCATTTGTATATCCAAGTTACACAAACTCCAAATTGCCTCCATGTAGTCTTAAGTGCACAGCGATACCTTCTCTACCGAGATGATATTTCAAACAAGATATGAAACTTGATTGTTTTCTTGTATTTAATCATTATTCTTTTCATGTTTGTTTTACAGGTGGGTGTTTGTGACACATGCCGGCATTGATGGGAATTCCAGGCTAATAACGTACCTTCAACTGGAGCACAGACAACACAGCTTTGACAGTGTTGAAATATTTTGTCCAAGCCACCTGCCTGTATGGGTTACCCTCCAGAGTAAGATCCGACCATGGTGGTGAAAACACTGGTTGCTCTTTTAATGAACCTACTGCAGGGACAAGACACCAAAATTATTTCTAGCTCCAGCCAACACCCCCTCACAATTTACTCACACCTCCCATGGCCTGATTATCCACCAACAGGGGCCCTTTTTGGATTATCATTTTGGCATAGGAACTTTCCTTTCCTATCCTAACCGAGTGAGATGAGCCGGTAGCACCTGGAGCAAAGATCGTCTAAATTTTAATAATGCTTAGGAAAGGTTCTGACCATCCTTTACGAAAGGAAAGGAGATATATTATGCAGCAGGAATATTTAAAGGGGAAGTCTTTTTTTATGTTGTTGTTGTTGTTGTTGTCGACCCCACCCGTGCCCCGACATTGGGGGACCGGGCCCTCACTCCGTCTCCCGGATCCCCAGACCCCCCTCCTCCGCCCAGCGGGCGAGCAGGGCCGCCACTCCGCTTGGGTTTCGCCAGAGGTCCTCCGGAGTCAGTGTGGTGGGTATGTTTGTGCAGGTGAACAGGTGTTGTGTGTCGTGCACTTGCGTGCCGCATAGCGCACAGAGTGGTGTTGGGTGTGTGTCCGGTGTAATGTTGTGTAGGTAGGAGTGGAGGGCTGGTGATTTGTTGGTTCGGAGTTGTGCTAGGAGTTGTCTGGTTCTGTGTGGTAGGTCTTGCTCTGATGGGTCTATTTCTGGTGCTGGTGCATGTATTACTTTGTTGTGTTGTCTGGTGTCCAAGTGTGTTTGTACAAAGTGGGTGTGTATGTCTTTCATGTTCTGTTTTATGGTGTCGTTGTTGGTGTCCTGTGGTGCTGTGTCTTTGTTGTGTGTGTAGTTGTTGTTGTGGAAGATTGTTTGTTTCTTTTGTCTGGGTGGTGGTGGTTGTTGAGTGAGTGGGTGTAGTGGGTGGGTTGGGTGTTGGGCTTTTTGTCTGATTTGCGATGCGTGTAGTTTTAGATGGATGTTCAGTGGGAGAGTTTTTGTTTCCTCATGCAAGTGTTGTATGTTTGTGTCTTGTGTGCATCCTGTTGCTATTCTGAGTGCTGTGTTCTGTGTGGTCTGGAGTTTTGTCTTGTTTGTGTCCGATAGTGTTGGTGACCATATAGTGTTTGCGTATTCGAGGCGTGTGAGTGTGGTTGCTTTGTATGTGGTGAGTATAGTTTCTTTGGATTTTCCCCAGTGAGTGGTTGTTAAGGCTTTAAGTATTTTGTTTGATTGCTTGGCGCGGGTTAGAGTGTGTTGTGTGTGTTTTGAGAAGGTGAGTTTGGGGTCCCATGTTAATCCCAGTATTTTGGGTTCGCGGACTGTGGGTAGGGTGGTGTTATCTATTTGTAAAGTGAGCCTGTTGCTGTATTCTGCCGGATCCGGTGTGAACAGAGTGGTGGTGGTTTTGTCTGCGTTGAGTGTGAGTTGGTTCTGTTTTGTCCAGTTGTATATGTCGTGGAGATATTTTTGTACTTGTTGTTGTGCCTGTTGTGGTTTGACATGTGTGGATAGAATGGTGATGTCGTCTGCATATGTAACTGTGTGTACATTTGGAGGTGGTTGTGGTAAGTCTGCCATGTATATGTTGAATAGTGTTGGTGAAAGTACTCCCCCCTGTGGTACCCCCGTTTTCGTGTTTCTATGTTCTGATGTTTCCCCCCGGTATTGAGTGTATTGTCTGCGTCCCCTTATGTAGTTGAAGATGTATTTGATGATGATGTTTGGGGTGTTAGTGTTGTTGAGTTTGTTTGTGAGTGTGTGTAGGTTTACCGTGTCAAAGGCTTTGGACATGTCTAGGGCTATGGCAACTGTTCGTTGTGGTGGTTTTTGTTGATTGAAACCTTTGGCTATGATGTTGTGTATGTGGTGTAGTGCTGTGGTTGTGGAGTGTTGTTTTCGGAAGCCGTGTTGGTGAGAGGGTAGTTGAGTGTTGTTGGTAATGAAGGGTAGTATTACCTTTTCCATTGTTTTGGCTATTGGGCTGAGTAGTGCTACTGGTCTGTAAGATGGGCCGAGTGCGTGGTTTTTGTTGGGTTTTGGTATTGGGATTATTTTTGCAGTCTTCCATATTGCGGGGATGGTGTTGGTGTTGAGTGATGTGTTGTAAGTGTGTGTGAGTAGTGTTATTGCTTTGGGGCCTAGGTGTTTCAGATGTCTGATGTTTATGTTGTCTGGGCCTGTGGAGTTGTTGCTTTTGGAGCGTTGTAGTGCTTGTTTGACTTGTTGTTCTGTGAGGGTTATGGGCGTGGTGTTGAGTTTTCGTATTTTGCGTTGTAGTTGTCTGTATGTTCTGTTGGTTTTGTGTTGTATTATGTTGGTGAATTGTTTGTTGAATGCTCGTGCTTTCTGTTTGTTGGATATTGCCGTGTGTTGTCCGAACTGTATTGTGGTGTTTTCTGGTGCTTTTTGTTCTTTGTTTGATAGTCTTGTTACTGTGTTCCAGAGTATGTGTTGTTTGTGTCTGTGGTTCCATGCATCCGTTAAGTGTTCTTTCCATAGCTCTTGTTTGTGTTTTTGGATTTGTGTGTCTATTTCTTTGTTTAGGTCTGTGATGCGTGGGTCTTGGTGGTTTTGTTGTCTGATGTCGTTTCTTTGGCTGATGAGTGTTCTGATGTGTTGTGGTAGGAGAAGTGATTTGCTTTTTATTTTTCCGTGGGGTATGTGGTGTTTGTCTGCTGTAAGTATGAGGTTTGTGAGCATGGTGTTGGCTGTGTGGATGTTGTCAGGTATGGTTATGTTCTCCAGTGCTGATTCTATTTCAGAGGTGTATCCTTCCCAGTCTGCTTTCCTGTAATTTGTGTAAGTTTGAAGGTGTTGTTGTAGGCGGAAAGGAGCACGCGTGTTGTGTGTGATTTTGATAGGAAGGTGGTCTGAACTGAGTGCGTGTATTGTGGTCCATGTTGTTCTGTTTGTGATGCTGTTGCTGGCTGTTGTGATGTCCGGTGATGTTGGTTGTTGGTTGATGTTTGTAGGTTTTCTGGTGGGTGTGTTTGCGTTTAGAGTGATTTGTTGGGAGTTCTGTAGTATGTCTGCAATGAGGGTGCCTCTGTGGTCGTCGTAGGGAGAGTGCCATTGTGTTGAGTGAGCGTTGATGTCTGCGGTTAGAATGGTGTTGTTCAGCGAGTTTATGTATTGGAAGGTGTTGGTGATGTCTGTGTCTTCTGTGGCGTGGTCTGGTCGGGTGGTATCTCTGGGGGGTATATACATGTTGCATATGTGTAGTCTTTTGTGGTTGGTTATGTGAATCTTTACGGTTTGAATTTCTGTAGTGTTGGTGTTAATGTTGTTGGGGATGTTCATGGGAGTGAATGTGACTGATTTGTGAATGTATGTGAGCAGTCCTCCTCCTCCCTTGTGTTCTCTGTCTTTCCTAATGCTGGTGTAGTTGGTGAGACGAGGTGTGTTGTGTTGTTTTTCTAGTTTGGTTTCTTGTATGGTGATGATGTCTGCGTGCTGTTGTGAGGCGAGTTCTTCTAGTTCTGTTTTCTTGTTTTGGATGCCGTTGATGTTTATTTGTAGTATGGTCAGTGTGTGTTTGTTGTTTTTGTTGGTGGGTGTTGTTCTTTGTGGGTTGTTCGGTGGTTGTGGTGTTGGGGTGTTTGTTGTTTGCGTGTGTGTTCTGCATGTCCACGTGTTTGTGTATTGGCGGGTGGTGATGCCGGAGCAATGTCTGTGTATCCAGTGTGTGTGTGTTGAGTTGCATCTGAGTGAGGTTTGTCTGCGTGTGATGATTCTATTGCAGCTATTGCAGGTCCAGGTTTGGGGGGGTGGTCTTGTGTTTGTTGTATCTCTGTTGGAGTTGTCTGTCCGTGTTGCCTTTGAGGGTAGTGTTGGTGAGGCGAGTGTGTTGTTTTGGTCTGTTTATGCTCTGCTGCCTGTTGGTGTCCTACGAGGTGTTGTTGTTCGTGGTGGTGTTTTGGGATGTAGTCTGCATTTTCATGTTATGTTGTATTGTCTAGTGTTTATGTTTGTGCAATGTTTGTGTACCCAGTGTGGTGTGTGGTGGTTGCATCTGAAGGATGTCTGTCTTCTTGTAATCTGTTGTGTGCAAATGTCGCATGTCCAGGTAGTTTGTTGTGTGTGTGTTTGTTGCGTGCGTGAGAGTGTCTGTGTGGGCCCCGGATTTGTCTCTATGTCCCCCGCCTGGAGCAAAAGGTCGGCCCGCCACCCTGCCAGGTTCAGGGGGCGGTTAGCCGAAAAAAAAAAGAACGGCCGTAAGGGCACCCCGTTCGGGGTGCAGGGATTGGTTCCTTGATTTGTCCCCCCGTTCGGGGGGAACCCTCCAACTGCGAGTAAGCCAAGGAGTTTGGAGGTACAGCAGGTTGACAGCAGTGTGATCGAGCAGATTAGATAGAGTAGAATTTGAATGGGGCTTCACTGATTTATTTCATACAATTCATATCTAAAACACAGTTGAAAAATATTTGATTGTTAAAATATTTAAATACAAGAACTATATCAAGAAATTAACAAAACATAGTTTTTTTAGTTAGGAGAAAAGTCTAAAAACATATCACAAATGACAAACGTTGTGCCTCTCCTCCTCCTGTTCTTCAATGAAGCTGATCACCCTCCAGCTCCCGTTAGAAACATTGTGCTGCTGAAGGTGTGCCGGCAGAATGGTTGTGATACAGGAGGTGCTGTGGACTCTCCCAGAAACGATGACCTAGTTTAGTTGTAGATCCAGTAAAACAGTGCAAATGTGACATTATTTATAATGCACAGTTACAGTCTTGTGAATATTAAAAAATGTAGTTCATGTAATGCAGGAAGCGAATATTTCAAACGAACTAAGGCAGCAAACAGTAAGAGCAAAATCGTGTTCCAAACATTAACTCTTTTTTTAAATGTCAATTAGCTTGTGAGTAATAAGACAAAATGTGAATGTCAGACAGAGAACTGTCAGAGCAAACGGCAGATTTTAGAAAGTCCTGCCGAAATAAATCTGCACCCGACTGCGACTGTCAGCGTTGAACTGCCGCCATTGCTGTCAAAGTCAGACACATCTCCAAAATTGTTGGAGCAAATTTTTAAGCAGGCTTCATCTTGATAAATTGACCACGTATTTGACATTTACACCATAACGTTACCGCCTAAAATAATCGTAAAACAAAATTTTGTGTAACAACAAGAGTAATATGTACCCCAAAAGCTTTCAAAGCGTCTGAAAGTTTTCTCCTCCGTTTTTGTTGGGGCTTGGCTCGAAATGCATCATGATTGGCCGCCCGAAGTCCACGTGTCTGTCGGACGTGCTCTCATTGGTCTACAATACCATCACGGATGAATAAATACTCAAAGGGCTTGCCAGGCAAGCCCTTTGAACCCTTTAAATACTCAATGGGCTTGCCTGGCAAGCCCTTTGAGTATTTATTCCATATTGCCCACTAGTTCACTAGTAAGGTCATTTTGACGCTTACTAGTGAACATGTAAGGCCATAAATGTCCCCACTAGTTCACTAGTAAGATCATTTTGAGGCTTACTAGTTGACATGTAAGCCACAAAACGCCCGCTAGTTCACTAGTAAGATCATTTTGAGGCTTCTAGTGAACATGTAAGCCTCAGAACGCCCACTAGTTCACTAGTAAGATCATTTTAACGCTTACTAGTGAACATGTAAGCCACAAAACGCTCACTAGTTCACTAGTAAGGTCATTTTGACGCTTACTAGTTGACACGTTGAGCCCGAGGCGATGAGGGATCGCCTCGTGCACAACAGAAAAAAGAGGTGGATCCCCGGAGAAGCAGACAACGAAAAGATCTTGTGATAACAAAGGGTTTTTAATAAAGAACAAAAGGAGCCCGAACAGGGAAAACGGTAACAGAAAACGCTGGTCAAATAAGGACCAGGAAAAAATAAGGAAGACAACTGAAAACGCTCGCGAAACGATAAAGGGCGAGGAACAACCGAGATAACAATCTGATCACTATAAGAAGTACGCGAATGATTGAGGCCGTAAGGCAATAGGGCAGCGAGAAATAGTCGAACGACGAGAATAGCAAATCGAGAGCAATGGCACGGTAAGGAATTCTCCGGCAGTGGGAGAACTGCCGGAGTCTCATTAATATAGGAGGGTAATCAGCCCGAAATTACGGACAGGTGCGCAGATGGCGGGAGAGAAAACCCGCCACCTGCTGGCGGACACGCGACGTGACAGTACCCCCCCCTCAATGGACGCCTCCCGGCGGACTACCCGGCTTGGACGGATGTGCAGCGTGGAAGTCGCGCAAAAGGGACGGATCAAGGATCCAGGAGCGAGGCACCCACTGCCGCTCCTCAGGCCCGTAGCCCTCCCAGTCGACCAGATACTGGAACCCCTTTCCCCTGCGCCGAGAGTCCAGGATGGCACGAACCGTGTACACCGGGTCACCGTCGACGACCCGCGGAGGGGGCGGCGGCGTGGGAGGAGGAGCCAAGTCACTGGAAGACACGGGTTTGAGTAGGGAGACGTGGAAGACGGGGTGAACCTTCATGGTGGGTGGCAGCCGGAGCCTGACTGCAGATGGACTGATGACGGCCTCGACCTCGAACGGTCCAGTAAATCGGGGTCCCAGTTTCGCAGACGTGCCGGCCAGCCGAAGATCCCTAGTCGCCAACCACACCTTCTGTCCTACCACGTATGAAGGAGCCGGGCGCCGGCGACGATCCGCGATCCGCTGGTTCCTGGCCGCCGTGCGGGACAACGCAGCCCGGGCCTCCTTCCACACGCGATGGGCCCGCTTGAGGTGGTGCTGCACAGAGGGGACCTCCACCTGCCCCTCCTGGGACGGGAACAGCGGCGGCTGGTACCCGTAGGCGGCCATGAAGGGGGACCTACCAGTGGCAGAAGAGACGAGGGTGTTGTGCGCGTACTCCACCCAGGGTAAGTGGTCGACCCAGGACGAGGGACGGTGAAGGCACACACAGCGGAGGGCCGCCCCCAGATCCTGGTTGGCACGCTCGGCTTGTCCATTGGACTGGGGGTGGTACCCCGAGGTCAGACTGGCCGTGGCCCCGAGGGACCGGCAGAACTGCTTCCAGACGCGGGATACGAACTGGGGCCCCCGGTCCGAGACAATGTCCAGTGGAATGCCGTGGAGACGGAAGACGTGTTCGACAAGGAGGTCGGCAGTCTCCAGCGCCGACGGCAACCTGGACAAAGGAACAAAATGAGCCGCCTTGGAGAAGCGGTCCACGATCGTGAGTACGACAGTTCGACCCCGGGAAGGCGGGAGACCCGTGACGAAGTCCAGGGCGATGTGGGACCACGGGCGAGGAGGAATGGGCAACGGCTGGAGCAGTCCCGCCGGCGGCTGATGGGACGACTTGCCGCAGGCGCAGGAGGTGCAGGCCTTGATGAACTCCGTCACGTCGTTGCGGAGCTCCGGCCACCAGAAACGCTGGGCGACGAGTTGCACAGTCCGGTTCACCCCGGGATGACACGCCACCTTGGACCCATGTCCCCACTGCAGAACTTCAGATCGTAAGGGAGGCGGTACGAATAGCCTCCCTGCTGGGCACTCCGTCGGCACCTGAACCCCCTCCAGGGCTGCCTGGATCCGCTGCTCAACCTCCCACTGGACGGCCCCCACGACGCACCGGGTCGGGAGGATGGTCTCCGGGGATCGATCCCTCCCCGCAGGCTCGTGGAGACGGGAGAGGGCGTCGGGCTTGGTGTTCTTAGACCCGGGAGAGTAGGTGAGGATGAAGTCGAACCTGGTAAGGAAGAGGGCCCACCGGGCCTGACGGGCGTTCAGTCTTTTGGCGGAGCAGAGGTAGGCGAGGTTCTTATGATCCGTGTAGACCGTAAAGGGTTCCTTTGCCCCCTCGAGCCAGTGCCGCCACTCCTGCAAGGCGGTCACAACTGCCAACAGTTCACGGTTGCCCACGTCGTAATTGGACTCGGCGGAGCTGAGTCGACGGGAGAAGAAGGCGCAGGGGTGCAACTTCTGGTCGACCGGAGAGCGCTGGGACAGCACAGCCCCCACCCCCGAATCCGAGGCGTCCACCTCCACGATAAAGGGGAGATCAGGATCAGGGTGCTGTAGTACGGGGGGACTGGTGAACGCCGCCTTCAGGTTTGCGAACGCCGCATCCGCGGTCGGATCCCACTTAAATGGGGTTTTAATGGACGTAAGGCGGGTTAAGGGGAGCGCCTTCTGACTATAACCGCGGATGAAGCGTCGGTAGAAGTTGGCGAACCCCAGAAAGCGCTGCAGTTCCTTGCGATTGGCTGGAACCGGCCAGTTAGTGACTGCACGCGTCTTAATGGGGTCCGCCCTTAACCTGCCCTGTTCAATAATGAACCCTAGGAAGGAGATGACGGGGACATGGAATTCACACTTTTCTGCCTTGACGAAGAGCCGGTTCTCCAGTAGACGTTGTAGCACCAGCCTAACGTGTTGCTGGTGCTCGTGTAATGACTGGGAAAAAATTAAAATATCGTCAAGGTAAACGAAACAAAAGATGTTTATCATGTCCCTTAGCACATCATTGATTAGATTTTGGAAAACGGCAGGGGCGTTGGTGAGCCCAAAAGGCATAACCAGGTATTCAAAATGACCCAGAGGGGTCTTAAAAGCCGTCTTCCACTCGTCACCCTCCCGGATGCGAACCAAGTGGTAAGCGCTGCGCAAGTCTAATTTGGAGAAAATGGTGGCTGACTGTAATGGGGCGAAGGCGGAGTCCAGCAAGGGTAGCGGGTATCTATTCTTAATTGTTATCTCGTTTAATCCCCGATAGTCTACGCAGGGTCGCAGGGTCTTGTCTTTCTTCCCTACGAAGAAAAAACCCGCCCCTAACGGTGAACGCGATGGTCTAATAAGACCTGCGGCGAGCGAGCTGTTTATGTACTCCGTCAATGCCTCGCGCTCGGGTTGGGACACCTGATACAGCCGCGAGGTCGGCAACGGAGCGCCCGCCTGCAGGTCTATAGCACAATCGTAGGGGCGGTGTGGAGGCAAAGAGTGGGCACGATCCTCGCTGAACACCTCCTTTAGATCCCGATAGCAATCCGGCACTCCGTCAAGGCAGATCTCCTCGGGGGGTGTGACACGTTCATGCTTCCCGACGGCCGATTGTAGACAGTGCTGGTAACAATATGGGCTCCAGCTGTCTATCGCTGGGCGCGCCCAGGAAATCACGGGATTGTGTGTCTTCAGCCAGGGTAACCCGAGAACGATCGGGGCATTGCGAGACTGCATTAGGTAAAAACGGCGATGTTCGACATGGTTGCCGGACAGTAGAAGTTTCAACGGCTCCGTCCTATGCGTAACTACCGCCAGGAGGCGCCCATCAAGATCACAAACCCGCTTCCTATCTATCAACCTCTCCACGGAACAACCCAGCTCGGATGCGAGATCGGTGTCCATTACACAGTCATCTGCCCCCGAGTCTACCAGAGCCCGAACCCGCCACGACCGGGACCCCGTTAATATCTCCCCCTCGAGTTCGAGTCTGTTGGGGTGTCCAGGCCGCGAGTCGACTCGCCTAGACTCGAAGGGGGGCGCGCGCGGTCGTGACTCACAGTACTCCTGGTGGGCAGGGGGTGACGACCCCGGATGGCTGGTTGCGGCGTGAGGAGATGGTGGAACGCCGTCAGTCGTCGCTCGGTCGCTGAAACGACGCTTTCTTTCCTCCGCACCGGCGTCCCTGCCTCCCAGCTGCACCTGTTCCTCCGTGGGTGTTCGTCGGAACTGGGACCGATCACCTCCACGCTCCCGGCTTCGCTCCCTCAGGCGATTGTCCATGAGGAGGGAGAGGTCGATTAATTCCTCCAGGTTGGTGCTGTGGTCGCGGGTCGCCAGCTCGTCCTTGAGTTGAGGGTTTAGCCCGCGGCGAAACAGGCCACACAGCGCCCGATCACCGTATCCACTCTGGGCGGCCAGGATCCGGAACTCGATGGAGTAATCCGCTACCGATCGCTCTCCCTGGTGGAGGGCGAGTAGCCGGCCCTCTGCCTCTCTGCCTCGCACGGGATGATGGAACACCCGGCGGAACGCAGCCACGAAGTCGGGGAACGAAGTACGGAGATTCGGCTTAGCGTCACTGGTCGCAATCGCCCACGATGCCGCCGGACCTGTTAACAGACTCATGACATAAGCCACCTTGGCGGCGTCATTAGCATAGGCAGAAGGCTGTAGGTCGAATATGAGAGAGCACAGGTGGAGGAAGTGTCCACACTGCCCGTGCTCGCCCCCGTAGCGAGGGGGGTGTGGAAGCGATGGCTCCCTCGTCATAATGGGATATGAGGAGGGCGCTTCGGGAATAATAGAACGAACCCCGGGGGGAGATGGTCTCCGCTCTTCCACCCGGACCAACCGAGGTTCTAAATCATCGGACCGATGAGCCAGCATGGAGACCGCGCCACGGAGTTCCCTAATGGCTTGGCCCTGCTGACTCATCTGTTGCTCTTGTCGGGAAAGAGCGGACAAAATCCTTTCGATGTCTGCGGGATCCATGGTGGCCGGAGAATTCTGACACGTTGAGCCCGAGGCGATGAGGGATCGCCTCGTGCACAACAGAAAAAAGAGGTGGATCCCCGGAGAAGCAGACAACGAAAAGATCTTGTGATAACAAAGGGTTTTTAATAAAGAACAAAAGGAGCCCGAACAGGGAAAACGGTAACAGAAAACGCTGGTCAAATAAGGACCAGGAAAAAATAAGGAAGACAACTGAAAACGCTCGCGAAACGATAAAGGGCGAGGAACAACCGAGATAACAATCTGATCACTATAAGAAGTACGCGAATGATTGAGGCCGTAAGGCAATAGGGCAGCGAGAAATAGTCGAACGACGAGAATAGCAAATCGAGAGCAATGGCACGGTAAGGAATTCTCCGGCAGTGGGAGAACTGCCGGAGTCTCATTAATATAGGAGGGTAATCAGCCCGAAATTACGGACAGGTGCGCAGATGGCGGGAGAGAAAACCCGCCACCTGCTGGCGGACACGCGACGTGACACTAGTGAACATGTAAGCCACAAAACGCTCACTGGTTCACTAGTAAGGTAATTTTGACGCTTACTAGTGAACATGTAAGCCACAAAACGCCCACTAGTTCCCTAGTAAGATCATTTTGACGCTTATTTATGAACATGTCAGCCACAAAACGCTCACTCGTTCACTAGTAAGATCATTTTGACGCTTACTAGTGAACATGTAAGCCACAAAACGCCCACTAGTTCACTAGTAAGGTCATTTTGACGCTTACTAGTGAACATGTAAGCCACAAAACGCCCACTAGTTCACTAGTAAGATCATTTTGACGCTTACTAGTGAACATGTAAGGCCATAAATGTGCCCACTAGTTCACTAGTAAGTTCATTTTGAGGCTTACTAGTGAACATGTAAGCCACAAAACGCTCACTAGTTTACTAGTAAGGTCATTTTGACGCTTACTAGTGAACATGTAAGCCACAAAACGCTCACTAGTTCACTATCCATCCATCCATCCATAATAAGATAATTTTGACTCTTACTACTGAACATTTAAGGCCATAAATGTGCCCACTAGTTCACTGGTAAGATGATTTTGACGCTTACTAGTGAACATGTAAGGCCATAAATGTGCCCACTTGTAGTGCTAGTGACATTACACTGTACTTGCATTAAATGCAAATAAGGATGATTACGAAAACATGTAACGGTATCCTATTGGCTGTACGTTTCAAAATAGTGTCATCCCACCAGTCAGGGCTCATGATTTTGGAAATTCTGTGCCCACTTAGTTTTTTAAAACAACAATGGCGGACAGTGTCCTGAGACGTATTTGGCGAAGGTGCAGGGCAATAGAGAGTGCCTGTCATCAAGGGTCTGCCGGTGAAAGTGAAGCACGCGCGATAAACATTTCAATTGCTAATTTAAGAAGAGTTAGTGACCAGTTTAGCGCTGATACTATTCAAAGTTTGATTCAAAGTCCAATAGATCTCCGATCTGTCATCATTGCGGGACCCACTCCTAATGGTGGACGTGTTTGTTCCCATGTGGCACATCGTTTGCACACAGGTAAAATGGCTACCATTTTTTGTCATTGGTTTTTCGTATGTATTTTTATTCGAACTACACACGGGTTTTACTGACGACTTGCTGTGACTTACCTTCTATCACCCTGTCAAACGTCGTTTTATACCAGTGGTTTTCCTGCAAATCAGTAGACTATTAAGTAACGCGATGGCTGTACACTTTTAAGCAATAACCAGTGATCTTTTAGTTATTCAATTATAAGTTTGAATTATTTTTTTCTTGAGTAAAATGGTTAGAGAAAATAGCTGCTCGTGGTTTTGAAGCTGCATATACTTTTATGTACATCTGTGTCTATATGCCTGTACTGTATACAGTATATAAAAAACACATAGTGATTCGTTTGCTTGAATTCCTTAATCCTTTTATTTCCATACTTTAGGTAGACGAGGAAGACCAGCACTTGACATTACAAGGGATCAAATTCAACTGCTCCCCACTCAGGGCTTTACAGTGAGAGCCATCACTGAGATGTTGTGTTGTTCCTCTTCATACCTGCATAAAAAAATGAAGTTTTTTCAGATTTCAGCCAGAAATAGATTTACTCCCATTCATGATATTGACCTGGAAGAGCATGTCAGAAGATTGCACAGCCAATTTCCCAGATCAGGCTCGGAAGTAAGTGTTCTGCTACATACTCTTGTCCCTTCATGTATATATCATTATATTCATTGTGAAAGTGTACTTTCTTTATTGTGTTGTTTTATGAACCTGTTGCAGATGATGAGGGCATACCTGCGTGCTGATGGTATTGTAGTACAAAGAAAAAGAGTTCGAGAAATCCTCAACCGTATTGAGCCAGCTGCTGCAGCCCAGAGATGGAGCCAGACTGTGGCGAGAAGAACATACTATGTGCCATTCCCCAATAGTTTATGGCACATAGATGGGCATATGCGTCTCATTCGGTAATAAGGGATCATCTTATATTTGTACTCGTGGGAGCATTAGAAAGCCATATTGTATGGACAGCACAGATTAAATTGAATTTTATCATTTGTATATCCAAGTTACACAAACTCCAAATTGCCTCCATGTAGTCTTAAGTGCACAGCAATACCTTCTCTACTGAGATGATATTTCAAACAAGATATGAAACTTGATTGTTTTCTTGTATTTAATCATTATTCTTTTCATGTTTGTTTTACAGGTGGGTGTTTGTGACACATGCCGGCATTGATGGGAATTCCAGGCTAATAACGTACCTTCAACTGGAGCACAGACAACACAGCTTTGACAGTGTTGAAATATTTTGTCCAAGCCACCTGCCTGTATGGGTTACCCTCCAGAGTAAGATCCGACCATGGTGGTGAAAACACTGGTTGCTCTTTTAATGAACCTACTGCAGGGACAAGACACCAAAATTATTTCTAGCTCCAGCCAACACCCCCTCACAATTTACTCACACCTCCCATGGCCTGATTATCCACCAACAGGGGCCCTTTTTGGATTATCATTTTGGCATAGGAACTTTCCTTTCCTATCCTAACCGAGTGAGATGAGCCGGTAGCACCTGGAGCAAAGATCGTCTAAATTTTAATAATGCTTAGGAAAGGTTCTGACCATCCTTTACGAAAGGAAAGGAGATATATTATGCAGCAGGAATATTTAAAGGGGAAGTCTTTTTTTATGTTGTTGTTGTTGTTGTTGTCGACCCCACCCGTGCCCCGACATTGGGGGACCGGGCCCTCACTCCGTCTCCCAGATCCCCAGACCCCCCTCCTCCGCCCAGCGGGCGAGCAGGGCCGCCACTCCGCTTGGGTTTCGCCAGAGGTCCTCCGGAGTCAGTGTGGTGGGTATGTTTGTGCAGGTGAACAGGTGTTGTGTGTCGTGCACTTGCGTGCCGCATAGCGCACAGAGTGGTGTTGGGTGTGTGTCCGGTGTAATGTTGTGTAGGTAGGAGTGGAGGGCTGGTGATTTGTTGTTTCGGAGTTGTGCTAGGAGTTGTCTGGTTCTGTGTGGTAGGTCTTGCTCTGATGGGTCTATTTCTGGTGCTGGTGCATGTATTACTTTGTTGTGTTGTCTGGTGTCCAAGTGTGTTTGTACAAAGTGGGTGTGTATGTCTTTCATGTTCTGTTTTATGGTGTCGTTGTTGGTGTCCTGTGGTGCTGTGTCTTTGTTGTGTGTGTAGTTGTTGTTGTGGAAGATTGTTTGTTTCTTTTGTCTGGGTGGTGGTGGTTGTTGAGTGAGTGGGTGTAGTGGGTGGGTTGGGTGTTGGGCTTTTTGTCTGATTTGCGATGCGTGTAGTTTTAGATGGATGTTCAGTGGGAGAGTTTTTGTTTCCTCATGCAAGTGTTGTATGTTTGTGTCTTGTGTGCATCCTGTTGCTATTCTGAGTGCTGTGTTCTGTGTGGTCTGGAGTTTTGTCTTGTTTGTGTCCGATAGTGTTGGTGACCATATAGTGTTTGCGTATTCGAGGCGTGTGAGTGTGGTTGCTTTGTATGTGGTGAGTATAGTTTCTTTGGATTTTCCCCAGTGAGTGGTTGTTAAGGCTTTAAGTATTTTGTTTGATTGCTTGGCGCGGGTTAGAGTGTGTTGTGTGTGTTTTGAGAAGGTGAGTTTGGGGTCCCATGTTAATCCCAGTATTTTGGGTTCGCGGACTGTGGGTAGGGTGGTGTTATCTATTTGTAAAGTGAGCCTGTTGCTGTATTCTGCCAGATCCGGTGTGAACAGAGTGGTGGTGGTTTTGTCTGCGTTGAGTGTGAGTTGGTTCTGTTTTGTCCAGTTGTATATGTCGTGGAGATATTTTTGTACTTGTTGTTGTGCCTGTTGTGGTTTGACATGTGTGGATAGAATGGTGATGTCGTCTGCATATGTAACTGTGTGTACATTTGGAGGTGGTTGTGGTAAGTCTGCCATGTATATGTTGAATAGTGTTGGTGAAAGTACTCCCCCCTGTGGTACCCCCGTTTTCGTGTTTCTATGTTCTGATGTTTCCCCCCGGTATTGAGTGTATTGTCTGCGTCCCCTTATGTAGTTGAAGATGTATTTGATGATGATGTTTGGGGTGTTAGTGTTGTTGAGTTTGTTTGTGAGTGTGTGTAGGTTTACCGTGTCAAAGGCTTTGGACATGTCTAGGGCTATGGCAACTGTTCGTTGTGGTGGTTTTTGTTGATTGAAACCTGTGGCTATGATGTTGTGTATGTGGTGTAGTGCTGTGGTTGTGGAGTGTTGTTTTCGGAAGCCGTGTTGGTGAGAGGGTAGTTGAGTGTTGTTGGTAATGAAGGGTAGTATTACCTTATCCATTGTTTTGGCTATTGGGCTGAGTAGTGCTATTGGTCTGTAAGATGGGCCGAGTGCGTGGTTTTTGTTGGGTTTTGGTATTGGGATTATTTTTGCAGTCTTCCATATTGCGGGGATGGTGTTGGTGTTGAGTGATGTGTTGTAAGTGTGTGTGAGTAGTGTTATTGCTTTGGGGCCTAGGTGTTTCAGATGTCTGATGTTTATGTTGTCTGGGCCTGTGGAGTTGTGGCTTTTGGAGCGTTGTAGTGCTTGTTTGACTTGTTGTTCTGTGATGGTTATGGGCGTGGTGTTGAGTTTTCGTATTTTGCGTTGTAGTTGTCTGTATGTTCTGTTGGTTTTGTGTTGTATTATGTTGGTGAATTGTTTGTTGAATGCTCGTGCTTTCTGTTTGTTGGATATTGCCGTGTGTTGTCCGAACTGTATTGTGGTGTTTTCTGGTGCTTTTTGTTCTTTGTTTGATAGTCTTGTTACTGTGTTCCAGAGTATGTGTTGTTTGTGTCTGTGGTTCCATGCATCCGTTAAGTGTTCTTTCCATAGCTCTTGTTTGTGTTTTTGGATTTGTGTGTCTATTTCTTTGTTTAGGTCTGTGATGCGTGGGTCTTGGTGGTTTTGTTGTCTGATGTCGTTTCTTTGGCTGATGAGTGTTCTGATGTGTTGTGGTAGGAGAAGTGATTTGCTTTTTATTTTTCCGTGGGGTATGTGGTGTTTGTCTGCTGTAAGTATGAGGTTTGTGAGCATGGTGTTGGCTGTGTGGATGTTGTCAGGTATGGTTATGTTCTCCAGTGCTGATTCTATTTCAGAGGTGTATCCTTCCCAGTCTGCTTTCCTGTAATTTGTGTAAGTTTGAAGGTGTTGTTGTAGGCGGAAAGGAGCACGCGTGTTGTGTGTGATTTTGATAGGAAGGTGGTCTGAACTGAGTGCGTGTATTGTGGTCCATGTTGTTCTGTTTGTGATGCTGTTGCTGGCTGTTGTGATGTCCGGTGATGTTGGTTGTTGGTTGATGTTTGTAGGTTTTCTGGTGGGTGTGTTTGTGTTTAGAGTGATTTGTTGGGAGTTTTGTAGTATGTCTGCAATGTGGGTGCCTCTGTGGTCGTCGTAGGGAGAGTGCCATTGTGTTGAGTGAGCGTTGATGTCTGCGGTTAGAATGGTGTTGTTCAGCGAGTTTATGTATTGGAAGGTGTTGGTGATGTCTGTGTCTTCTGTGGCGTGGTCTGGTGGTATCTCTGGGGGGTGTATACATGTTGCATATGTGTAGTCTTTTGTGGTTGGTTATGTGAATCTTTACGGTTTGAATTTCTGTAGTGTTGGTGTTAATGTTGTTGGGGATGTTCATGGGAGTGAATGTGACTGATTTGTGAATGTATGTGAGCAGTCCTCCTCCTCCCTTGTGTTCTCTGTCTTTCCTAATGCTGGTGTAGTTGGTGAGACGAGGTGTGTTGTGTTGTTTTTCTAGTTTGGTTTCTTGTATGGTGATGATGTCTGCGTGCTGTTGTGAGGCGAGTTCTTCTAGTTCTGTTTTCTTGTTTTGGATGCCGTTGATGTTTATTTGTAGTATGGTCAGTGTGTGTTTGTTGTTTTTGTTGGTGGGTGTTGTTCTTTGTGGGTTGTTCGGGGGTTGTGGTGTTGGGGTGTTTGTTGTTTGCGTGTGTGTTCTGCATGTCCACGTGTTTGTGTATTGGCGGGTGGTGATGCCGGAGCAATGTCTGTGTATCCAGTGTGGGTGTGTTGAGTTGCATCTGAGTGAGGTTTGTCTGCGTGTGATGATTCTATTGCAGCTATTGCAGGTCCAGGTTTGGGGGGGTGGTCTTGTGTTTGTTGTATCTCTGTTGGAGTTGTCTGTCCGTGTTGCCTTTGAGGGTAGTGTTGGTGAGGCGAGTGTGTTGTTTTGGTCTGTTTGTGCTCTGCTGCCTGTTGGTGTCCTACGAGGTGTTGTTGTTCGTGGTGGTGTTTTGGGATGTAGTCTGCATTTCCATGTTATGTTGTATTGTCTAGTGTTTACGTTTGTGCAATGTTTGTGTACCCAGTGTGGTGTGTGGTGGTTGCATCTGAAGGATGTCTGTCTTCTTGTAATCTGTTGTGTGCAAATGTCGCATGTCCAGGTAGTTTGTTGTGTGTGTGTTTGTTGCGTGCGTGAGAGTGTCTGTGTGGGCCCCGGATTTGTCTCTATGTCCCCCGCCTGGAGCAAAAGGTCCGCCCGCCACCCTGCCAGGTTCAGGGGGCGGTTAGCCGAAAAAAAAAAGAACGGCCGTAAGGGCACCCCGTTCGGGGTGCAGGGATTGGTTCCTTGATTTGTCCCCCCGTTCGGGGGGAACCCTCCAACTGCGAGTAAGCCAAGGAGTTTGGAGGTACAGCAGGTTGACAGCAGTGTGATCGAGCAGATTAGATAGAGTAGAATTTGAATGGGGCTTCACTGATTTATTTCATACAATTCATATCTAAAACACAGTTGAAAAATATTTGATTGTTAAAATATTTAAATACAAGAACTATATCAAGAAATTAACAAAACATAGTTTTTTTAGTTAGGAGAAAAGTCTAAAAACATATCACAAATGACAAACGTTGTGCCTCTCCTCCTCCTGTTCTTCAATGAAGCTGATCACCCTCCAGCTCCCGTTAGAAACATCGTGCTGCTGAAGGTGTGCCGGCAGAATGGTTGTGATACAGGAGGTGCTGTGGACTCTCCCAGAAACGAGGACCTAGTTTAGTTGTAGATCCAGTAAAACATAGTGCAAATGTGACATTATTTATAATGCACAGTTACAGTCTTGTGAATATTAAAAAATGTAGTTCATGTAATGCAGGAAGCGAATATTTCAAACGAACTAAGGCAGCAAACAGTAAGAGCAAAATCGTGTTCCAAACATTAACTCTTTTTTTAAATGTCAATTAGCTTGTGAGTAATAAGACAAAATGTGACTGTCAGACAGAGAACTGTCAGAGCAAACGGCAGATTTTAGAAAGTCCTGCCGAAATAAATCTGCACCCGACTGCGACTGTCAGCGTTGAACTGCCGCCATTGCTGTCAAAGTCAGACACATCTCCAAAATTGTTGGAGCAAATTTTTAAGCAGGCTTCATCTTGATAAATTGACCACGTATTTGACATTTACACCATAACGTTACCGCCTAAAATAATCGTAAAACAAAATTTTGTGTAACAACAAGAGTAATATGTACCCCAAAAGCTTTCAAAGCGTCTGAAAGTTTTCTCCTCCGTTTTTGTTGGGGCTTGGCTCGAAATGCATCATGATTGGCCGCCCGAAGTCCACGTGTCTGTCGGACGTGCTCTCATTGGTCTACAATACCATCACGGATGAATAAATACTCAAAGGGCTTGCCAGGCAAGCCCTTTGAACCCTTTAAATACTCAATGGGCTTGCCTGGCAAGCCCTTTGAGTATTTATTCCATATTGCCCACTAGTTCACTAGTAAGGTCATTTTGACGCTTACTAGTGAACATGTAAGGCCATAAATGTGCCCACTAGTTCACTAGTAAGATCATTTTGAGGCTTACTAGTTGACATGTAAGCCACAAAACACCCGCTAGTTCACTAGTAAGATAATTTTGAGGCTTCTAGTGAACATGTAAGCCACAGAACGCCCACTAGTTCACTAGTATGATCATTTTGACGCTTACTAGTGAACATGTAAGCCACAAAACGCTCACTAGTTCACTAGTAAGGTCATTTTGACGCTTACTAGTGAACATGTAAGCCACAAAACGCTCACTGGTTCACTAGTAAGGTAATTTTGACGCTTACTAGTGAACATGTAAGCCACAAAACGGCCACTAGTTCCCTAGTAAGATCATTTTGACGCTTATTTATGAACATGTCAGCCACAAAACGCTCACTCGTTCACTAGTAAGATCATTTTGACGCTTACTAGTGAACATGTAGGCCACAAAACGCCCACTAGTTCACTAGTAAGGTCATTTTGACCCTTACTAGTGAACATGTAAGCCACAAAACGCCCACTAGTTCACTAGTAAGATCATTTTGACGCTTACTAGTGAACATGTAAGGCCATAAATGCGCCCACTAGTTCACTAGTAAGTTCATTTTGAGGCTTACTAGTTGACATGTAAGCCACACATCGCCTACTAGTTCAATAGTAAGATCATTTTGAGGCTTACTAGTGAACATGTAAGCCACAAAACGCCCAATAGTTCACTAGTAAGATCATTTTGACGCTTACTAGTGAACATGTAAGCCACAAAACGCTCACTAGTTTACTAGTAAGGTCATTTTGACGCTTACTAGTGAACATGTAAGCCACAAAACGCTCACTAGTTCACTATCCATCCATCCATCCATAATAAGATATTTTTTACGCTTACTACTGAACATTTAAGGCCATAAATGTGCCCACTAGTTCACTGGTAAGATGATTTTGACGCTTACTAGTGAACATGCAAGGCCATAAATGTGCCCACTTGTAGTGCTAGTGACATTACACTGTACTTGCATTAAATGCAAATAAGGATGATTACGAAAACATGTAACGGTATCCTATTGGCTGTACGTTTCAAAATAGTGTCATCCCACCAGTCAGGGCTCATGATTTTGGAAATTCTGTGCCCACTTAGTTTTTTAAAACAACAATGGCGGACAGTGTCCTGAGACGTATTCGGCGAAGGTGCAGGGCAATAGAGAGTGCCTGTCATCAAGGGTCTGCCGGTGAAAGTGAAGCACGCGCGATAAACATTTCAATTGCTAATTTAAGAAGAGTTAGTGACCAGTTTAGCGCTGATACTATTCAAAGTTTGATTCAAAGTCCAATAGATCTCCGATCTGTCATCATTGCGGGACCCACTCCTAATGGTGGACGTGTTTGTTCCCATGTGGCACATCGTTTGCACACAGGTAAAATGGCTACCATTTTTTGTCATTGGTTTTTCGTATGTATTTTTATTCGAACTACACACGGGTTTTACTGACGACTTGCTGTGACTTACCTTCTATCACCCTGTCAAACGTCGTTTTATACCAGTGGTTTTCCTGCAAATCAGTAGACTATTAAGTAACGCGATGGCTGTACACTTTTAAGCAATAACTAGTGATCTTTTAGTTATTCAATTATAAGTTTGAATTATTTTTTTCTTGAGTAAAATGGTTAGAGAAAATAGCTGCTCGTGGTTTTGAAGCTGCATATACTTTTATGTACATCTGTGTCTATATGCCTGTACTGTATACAGTATATAAAAAACACGTAGTGATTCGTTTGCTTGAATTCCTTAATCCTTTTATTTCCATACTTTAGGTAGACGAGGAAGACCAGCACTTGACATTACAAGGGATCAAATTGAACTGCTCCCCACTCAGGGCTTTACAGTGAGAGCCATCACTGAGATGTTGTGTTGTTCCTCTTCATACCTGCATAAAAAAATGAAGTTTTTTCAGATTTCAGCCAGAAATAGATTTACTCCCATTCATGATGTTGACCTGGAAGAGCATGTCAGAACATTGCACAGCCAATTTCCCAGATCAGGCTCGGAAGCAAGTGTTCTGCTACATACTCTTGTCCCTTCATGTATATATCATTATATTCATTGTGAAAGTGTACTTTCTTTATTGTGTTGTTTTATGAACCTGTTGCAGATGATGAGGGCATACCTGCGTGCTGATGGTATTGTAGTACAAAGAAAAAGAGTTCGAGAAATCCTCAACCGTATTGAGGCAGCTGCTGCAGCCCAGAGATGGAGCCAGACTGTGGCTAGAAGAACATACTATGTGCCATTCCCCAATAGTTTATGGCACATAGATGGGCATATGCGTCTCATTCGGTAATAAGGGATCATCTTATATTTGTACTCGTGGGAGCATTAGAAAGCCATATTGTATGGACAGCACAGATTAAAATGAATTTTATCATTTGTATATCCAAGTTACACAAACTCCAAATTGCCTCCATGTAGTCTTAAGTGCACAGCAATACCTTCTCTACCGAGATGATATTTCAAACAAGATATGAAACTTGATTGTTTTCTTGTATTTAATCATTATTCTTTTCATGTTTGTTTTACAGGTGGGTGTTTGTGACACATGCCGGCATTGATGGGAATTCCAGGCTAATAACGTACCTTCAACTGGAGCACAGACAACACAGCTTTGACAGTGTTGAAATATTTTGTCCAAGCCACCTGCCTGTATGGGTTACCCTCCAGAGTAAGATCCGACCATGGTGGTGAAAACACTGGTTGCTCTTTTAATGAACCTACTGCAGGGTCAAGACACCAAAATTATTTCTAGCTCCAGCCAACACCCCCTCACAATTTACTCACACCTCCCAAGGCCTGATTATCCACCAACAGGGGCCCTTTTTGGATTATCATTTTGGCATAGGAACTTTCCTTTCCTATCCTAACCGAGTGAGATGAGCCGGTAGCACCTGGAGCAAAGATCGTCTAAATTTTAATAATGCTTAGGAAAGGTTCTGACCATCCTTTACGAAAGGAAAGGAGATATATTATGCAGCAGGAATATTTAAAGGGGAAGTCTTTTTTTATGTTGTTGTTGTTGTTGTTGTCGACCCCACCCGTGCCCCGACATTGGGGGACCGGGCCCTCACTCCGTCTCCCGGATCCCCAGACCCCCCTCCGCCGCCCAGCGGGCGAGCAGGGCCGCCACTCCGCTTGGGTTTCGCCAGAGGTCCTCCGGAGTCAGTGTGGTGGGTATGTTTGCGCAGGTGAACAGGTGTTGTGTGTCGTGCACTTGCGTGCCGCATAGCGCACAGAGTGGTGTTGGGTGTGTGTCCGGTGTAATGTTGTGTAGGTAGGAGTGGAGGGCTGGTGATTTGTTGGTTCGGAGTTGTGCTAGGAGTTGTCTGGTTCTGTGTGGTAGGTCTTGCTCTGATGGGTCTATTTCTGGTGCTGGTGCATGTATTACTTTGTTGTGTTGTCTGGTGTCCAAGTGTGTTTGTACAAAGTGGGTGTGTATGTCTTTCATGTTCTGTTTTATGGTGTCGTTGTTGGTGTCCTGTGGTGCTGTGTCTTTGTTGTGTGTGTAGTTGTTGTTGTGGAAGATTGATTGTTTCTTTTGTCTGGGTGGTGGTGGTTGTTGAGTGAGTGGGTGTAGTGGGTGGGTTGGGTGTTGGGCTTTTTGTCTGATTTGCGATGCGTGTAGTTTTAGATGGGTGTTCAGTGGGAGAGTTTTTGTTTCCTCATGCAAGTGTTGTATGTTTGTGTCTTGTGTGCATCCTGTTGCTATTCTGAGTGCTGTGTTCTGTGTGGTCTGGAGTTTTGTCTTGTTTGTGTCCGATAGTGTTGGTGACCATATAGTGTTTGCGTATTCGAGGCGTGTGAGTGTGGTTGCTTTGTATGTGGTGAGTATAGTTTCTTTGGATTTTCCCCAGTGAGTGGTTGTTAAGGCTTTAAGTATTTTGTTTGATTGCTTGGCGCGGGTTAGAGTGTGTTGTGTGTGTTTTGAGAAGGTGAGTTTGGGGTCCCAGGTTAATCCCAGTATTTTGGGTTCGCGGACTGTGGGTAGGGTGGTGTTATCTATTTGTAAAGTGAGCCTGTTGCTGTATTCTGCCGGATCCGGTGTGAACAGAGTGGTGGTGGTTTTGTCTGCGTTGAGTGTGAGTTGGTTCTGTTTTGTCCAGTTGTATATGTCGTGGAGATATTTTTGTACTTGTTGTTGTGCCTGTTGTGGTTTGACATGTGTGGATAGAATGGTGATGTCGTCTGCATATGTAACTGTGTGTACATTTGGAGGTGGTTGTGGTAAGTCTGCCATGTATATGTTGAATAGTGTTGGTGAAAGTACTCCCCCCTATGGTACCCCCGTTTTCGTGTTTCTATGTTCTGATGTTTCCCCCCGGTATTGAGTGTATTGTCTGCGTCCCCTTATGTAGTTGAAGATGTATTTGATGATGATGTTTGGGGTGTTAGTGTTGTTGAGTTTGTTTGTGAGTGTGTGTAGGTTTACCGTGTCAAAGGCTTTGGACATGTCTAGGGCTATGGCAACTGTTCGTTGTGGTGGTTTTTGTTGATTGAAACCTGTGGCTATGATGTTGTGTATGTGGTGTAGTGCTGTGGTTGTGGAGTGTTGTTTTCGGAAGCCGTGTTGGTGAGAGGGTAGTTGAGTGTTGTTGGTAATGAAGGGTAGTATTACCTTTTCCATTGTTTTGGCTATTGGGCTGAGTAGTGCTATTGGTCTGTAAGATGGGCCGAGTGCGTGGTTTTTGTTGGGTTTTGGTATTGGGATTATTTTTGCAGTCTTCCATATTGCGGGGATGGTGTTGGTGTTGAGTGATGTGTTGTAAGTGTGTGTGAGTAGTGTTATTGCTTTGGGGCCTAGGTGTTTCAGATGTCTGATATTTATGTTCTCTGGGCCTGTGGAGTTGTTGCTTTTGGAGCGTTGTAGTGCTTGTTTGACTTGTTGTTCTGTGATGGTTATGGGCGTGGTGTTGAGTTTTCGTATTTTGCGTTGTAGTTGTCTGTATGTTCTGTTGGTTTTGTGTTGTATTATGTTGGTGAATTGTTTGTTGAATGCTCGTGCTTTCTGTTTGTTGGATATTGCCGTGTGTTGTCCGAACTGTATTGTGGTGTTTTCTGGTGCTTTTTGTTCTTTGTTAGATAGTCTTGTTACTGTGTTCCAGAGTATGTATTGTTTGTGTCTGTGGTTCCATGCATCCGTTAAGTGTTCTTTCCATAGCTCTTGTTTGTGTTTTTGGATTTGTTTGTCTATTTCTTTGTTTAGGTCTGTGATGCGTGGGTCTTGGTGGTTTTGTTGTCTGATGTCGTTTCTTTGGCTGATGAGTGTTCTGATGTGTTGTGGTAGGAGAAGTGATTTGCTTTTTATTTTTCCGTGGGGTATGTGGTGTTTGTCTGCTGTAAGTATGAGGTTTGTGAGCATGGTGTTGGCTGTGTGGATGTTGTCAGGTATGGTTATGTTCTCCAGTGCTGATTCTATTTCAGAGGTGTATCCTTCCCAGTCTGCTTTCCTGTAATTTGTGTAAGTTTGAAGGTGTTGTTGTAGGCGGAAAGGAGCACGCGTGTTGTGTGTGATTTTGATAGGAAGGTGGTCTGAACTGAGTGCGTGTATTGTGGTCCATGTTGTTCTGTTTGTGATGCTGTTGCTGGCTGTTGTGATGTCCGGTGATGTTGGTTGTTGGTTGATGTTTGTAGGTTTTCTGGTAGGTGTGTTTGCGTTTAGAGTGATTTGTTGGGAGTTCTGTAGTATGTCTGCAATGAGGGTGCCTCTGTGGTCGTCGTAGGGAGAGTGCCATTGTGTTGAGTGAGCGTTGATGTCTGCGGTTAGAATGGTGTTGTTCAGCGAGTTTATGTATTGGAAGTTGTTGGTGATGTCTGTGTCTTCTGTGGCGTGGTCTGGTCGGGTGGTATCTCTGGGGGGTATATACATGTTGCATATGTGTAGTCCTTTGTGGTTGGTTATGTGAATCTTTACGGTTTGAATTTCTGTAGTGTTGGTGTTAATGTTGTTGGGGATGTTCATGGGAGTGAATGTGACTGATTTGTGAATGTATGTGAGCAGTCCTCCTCCTCCCTTGTGTTCTCTGTCTTTCCTAATGCTGGTGTAGTTGGTGAGACGAGGTGTGTTGTGTTGTTTTTCTAGTTTGGTTTCTTGTATGGTGATGATGTCTGCGTGCTGTTGTGAGGCGAGTTCTTCTAGTTCTGTTTTCTTGTTTTGGATGCCGTTGATGTTTATTTGTAGTATGGTCAGTGTGTGTTTGTTGTTTTTGTTGGTGGGTGTTGTTCTTTGTGGGTTGTTCGGGGGTTGTGGTGTTGGGGTGTTTGTTGTTTGCGTGTGTGTTCTGCATGTCCACGTGTTTGTGTATTGGCGGGTGGTGATGCCGGAGCAATGTCTGTGTATCCAGTGTGGGTGTGTTGAGTTGCATCTGAGTGAGGTTTGTCTGCGTGTGATGATTCTATTGCAGCTATTGCAGGTCCAGGTTTGGGGGTGTGTGTCTAGTGTTTATGTTTGTGCAATGTTTGTGTACCCAGTGTGGTGTGTGGTGGTTGCATCTGAAGGATGTCTGTCTTCTTGTAATCTGTTGTGTGCAAATGTCGCATGTCCAGGTAGTTTGTTGTGTGTGTGTTTGTTGCGTGCGTGAGAGTGTCTGTGTGGGCCCCGGATTTGTCTCTATGTCCCAGGCCTGGAGCAAAAGGTCCGCCCGCCACCCTGCCAGGTTCAGGGGGCGGTTAGCCGAAAAAAAAAAAAACGGCCGTAAGGGCACCCCGTTCGGGGTGCAGGGATTGGTTCCTTGATTTGTCCCCCCGTTCGGGGGGAACCCTCCAACTGCGAGTAAGCCAAGGAGTTTGGAGGTACAGCAGGTTGACAGCAGTGTGATCGAGCAGATTAGATAGAGTAGAATTTGAATGGGGCTTCACTGATTTATTTCATACAATTCATATCTAAAACACAGTTGAAAAATATTTGATTGTTAAAATATTTAAATACAAGAACTATATCAAGAAATTAACAAAACATAGTTTTTTTAGTTAGGAGAAAAGTCTAAAAACATATCACAAATGACAAACGTTGTGCCTCTCCTCCTCCTGTTCTTCAATGAAGCTGATCACCCTCCAGCTCCCGTTAGAAACATTGTGCTGCTGAAGGTGTGCCGGCAGAATGGTTGTGATACAGGAGGTGCTGTGGACTCTCCCAGAAACGAGGACCTAGTTTAGTTGTAGATCCAGTAAAACAGTGCAAATGTGACATTATTTATAATGCACAGTTACAGTCTTGTGAATATTAAAAAATGTAGTTCATGTAATGCAGGAAGCGAATATTTCAAACGAACTAAGGCAGCAAACAGTAAGAGCAAAATCGTGTTCCAAACATTAACTCTTTTTTTAAATGTCAATTAGCTTGTGAGTAATAAGACAAAATGTGACTGTCAGACAGAGAACTGTCAGAGCAAACGGCAGATTTTAGAAAGTCCTGCCGAAATAAATCTGCACCCGACTGCGACTGTCAGCGTTGAACTGCCGCCATTGCTGTCAAAGTCAGACACATCTCCAAAATTGTTGGAGCAAATTTTTAAGCAGGCTTCATCTTGATAAATTGACCACGTATTTGACATTTACACCATAACGTTACCGCCTAAAATAATCGTAAAACAAAATTTTGTGTAACAACAAGAGTAATATGTACCCCAAAAGCTTTCAAAGCGTCTGAAAGTTTTCTCCTCCGTTTTTGTTGGGGCTTGGCTCGAAATGCATCATGATTGGCCGCCCGAAGTCCACGTGTCTGTCGGACGTGCTCTCATTGGTCTACAATACCATCACGGATGAATAAATACTCATAGGGCTTGCCAGGCAAGCCCTTTGAACCCTTTAAATACTCAATGGGCTTGCCTGGCAAGCCCTTTGAGTATTTATTCCATATTGCCCACTAGCTCACTAGTAAGGTCATTTTGACGCTTACTAGTGAACATGTAAGGCCATAAATGTGCCCACTAGTTCACTCGTAGGATCATTTTGAGGCTTACTAGTTGACATGTAAGCCGCAAAACGCCCACGAGTTCACTAATAAGATTATTTTGACGCTTACTGCTGAACATGTAAGGCCATAAATGTGCCCACTAGTTCACTGGTAAGATCATTTTGACGCTTACTAGTGAACATGTAAGGCCATAAATGTGCCCACTTGTAGTGCTAGTGACATTACACTGTACTTGCATTACATGCAAGTAAGGATGATTACGAAAACATGTAACGGTATCCTATTGGCTGTACGTTTCAAAATAGTATCATCCCACCAGTCAGGGCTCATGATTTTGGAAATTCTGTGGCCACTTAGTTTTTTAGAACAACAATGGCGGACAGCGTCCTGAGACGTATTCGGCGAAGGTGCAGGGCAATCGAGAGTGCCTGTCGTCAAGGGACTGCCGGTGAAAGTGAAGCACGCGCGATAAACATTTCAATTGCTAATTTAAGAAGAGTTAGTGACCAGTTTAGCGCTGATACTATTCAAAATTTGATTCAAAGTCTAATAGATCTCCGATCTGTCATCATTGCGGGACCCGCTCCTAATGGTGGACGTGTTTGTTCCCATGTGGCACATCGTTTGCACACAGGTAAAATGGCTACC
Organism: Hippocampus zosterae; assembly: GCF_025434085.1. NCBI lineage: Eukaryota > Metazoa > Chordata > Actinopteri > Syngnathiformes > Syngnathidae > Hippocampus > Hippocampus zosterae. Next base: position 27,463,838 of record NC_067456.1, on the reverse strand, counting down.
ATTTTTTGTCATTGGTTTTTCGTATGTATTTTTATTCGAACTACACACGGGTTTTACTGACGACTTGCTGTGACTTACCTTCTATCACCCTGTCAAACGTCGTTTTATACCAGTGGTTTTCCTGCAAATCAGTAGACTATTAAGTAACGCGATGGCTGTACACTTTTAAGCAATAACTAGTGATCTTTTAGTTATTCAATTATAAGTTTGAATTATTTTTTTCTTGAGTAAAATGGTTAGAGAAAATAGCTGCTCGTGGTTTTGAAGCTGCATATACTTTTATGTACATCTGTGTCTATATGCCTGTACTGTATACAGTATATAAAAAACACGTAGTGATTCGTTTGCTTGAATTCCTTAATCCTTTTATTTCCATACTTTAGGTAGACGAGGAAGACCAGCACTTGACATTACAAGGGATCAAATTGAACTGCTCCCCACTCAGGGCTTTACAGTGAGAGCCATCACTGAGATGTTGTGTTGTTCCTCTTCATACCTGCATAAAAAAATGAAGTTTTTTCAGATTTCAGCCAGAAATAGATTTACTCCCATTCATGATATTGACCTGGAAGAGCATGTCAGAAGATTGCACAGCCAATTTCCCAGATCAGGCTCGGAAGCAAGTGTTCTGCTACATACTCTTGTCCCTTCATGTATATATCATTATATTCATTGTGAAAGTGTACTTTCTTTATTGTGTTGTTTTATGAACCTGTTGCAGATGATGAGGGCATACCTGCGTGCTGATGGTATTGTAGTACAAAGAAAAAGAGTTCGAGAAATCCTCAACCGTATTGAGCCAGCTGCTGCAGCCCAGAGATGGAGCCAGACTGTGGCTAGAAGAACATACTATGTGCCATTCCCCAATAGTTTATGGCACATAGATGGGCATATGCGTCTCATTCGGTAATAAGGGATCATCTTATATTTGTACTCGTGGGAGCATTAGAAAGCCATATTGTATGGACAGCACAGATTAAATTGAATTTTATCATTTGTATATCCAAGTTACACAAACTCCAAATTGCCTCCATGTAGTCTTAAGTGCACAGCAATACCTTCTCTACCGAGATGATATTTCAAACAAGATATGAAACTTGATTGTTTTCTTGTATTTAATCATTATTCTTTTCATGTTTGTTTTACAGGTGGGTGTTTGTGACACATGCCGGCATTGATGGGAATTCCAGGCTAATAACGTACCTTCAACTGGAGCACAGACAACACAGCTTTGACAGTGTTGAAATATTTTGTCCAAGCCACCTGCCTGTATGGGTTACCCTCCAGAGTAAGATCCGACCATGGTGGTGAAAACACTGGTTGCTCTTTTAATTAACCTACTGCAGGGACAAGACACCAAAATTATTTCTAGCTCCAGCCAACACCCCCTCACAATTTACTCACACCTCCCATGGCCTGATTATCCACCAACAGGGGCCCTTTTTGGATTATCATTTTGGCATAGGAACTTTCCTTTCCTATCCTAACCGAGTGAGATGAGCCGGTAGCACCTGGAGCAAAGATCGTCTAAATTTTAATAATGCTTAGGAAAGGTTCTGACCATCCTTTACGAAAGGAAAGGAGATATATTATGCAGCAGGAATATTTAAAGGGGAAGTCTTTTTTTATGTTGTTGTTGTTGTTGTTGTCGACCCCACCCGTGCCCCGACATTGGGGGACCGGGCCCTCACTCCGTCTCCCGGATCCCCAGACCCCCCTCCTCCGCCCAGCGGGCGAGCAGGGCCGCCACTCCGCTTGGGTTTCGCCAGAGGTCCTCCGGAGTCAGTGTGGTGGGTATGTTTGTGCAGGTGAACAGGTGTTGTGTGTCGTGCACTTGCGTGCCGCATAGCGCACAGAGTGGTGTTGGGTGTGTGTCCGGTGTAATGTTGTGTAGGTAGGAGTGGAGGGCTGGTGATTTGTTGGTTCGGAGTTGTGCTAGGAGTTGTCTGGTTCTGTGTGGTAGGTCTTGCTCTGATGGGTCTATTTCTGGTGCTGGTGCATGTATTACTTTGTTGTGTTGTCTGGTGTCCAAGTGTGTTTGTACAAAGTGGGTGTGTATGTCTTTCATGTTCTGTTTTATAGTGTCGTTGTTGGTGTCCTGTGGTGCTGTGTCTTTGTTGTGTGTGTAGTTGTTGTTGTGGAAGATTGTTTGTTTCTTTTGTCTGGGTGGTGGTGGTTGTTGAGTGAGTGGGTGTAGTGGGTGGGTTGGGTGTTGGGCTTTTTGTCTGATTTGCGATGCGTGTAGTTTTAGATGGGTGTTCAGTGGGAGAGTTTTTGTTTCCTCATGCAAGTGTTGTATGTTTGTGTCTTGTGTGCATCCTGTTGCTATTCTGAGTGTGGTGTTCTGTGTGGTCTGGAGTTTTGTCTTGTTTGTGTCCGATAGTGTTGGTGACCATATAGTGTTTGCGTATTCGAGGCGTGTGAGTGTGGTTGCTTTGTATGTGGTGAGTATAGTTTCTTTGGATTTTCCCCAGTGAGTGGTTGTTAAGGCTTTAAGTATTTTGTTTGATTGCTTGGCGCGGGTTAGAGTGTGTTGTGTGTGTTTTGAGAAGGTGAGTTTGGGGTCCCATGTTAATCCCAGTATTTTGGGTTCGCGGACTGTGGGTAGGGTGGTGTTATCTATTTGTAAAGTGAGTCTGTTGCTGTATTCTGCCGGATCCGGTGTGAACAGAGTGGTGGTGGTTTTGTCTGCGTTGAGTGTGAGTTGGTTCTGTTTTGTCCAGTTGTATATGTCGTGGAGATATTTTTGTACTTGTTGTTGTGCCTGTTGTGGTTTGACATGTGTGGATAGAATGGTGATGTCGTCTGCATATGTAACTGTGTGTACATTTGGAGGTGGTTGTGGTAAGTCTGCCATGTATATGTTGAATAGTGTTGGTGAAAGTACTCCCCCCTGTGGTACCCCCGTTTTCGTGTTTCTATGTTCTGATGTTTCCCCCCGGTATTGAGTGTATTGTCTGCGTCCCCTTATGTAGTTGAAGATGTATTTGATGATGATGTTTGGGGTGTTAGTGTTGTTGAGTTTGTTTGTGAGTGTATGTAGGTTTACCGTGTCAAAGGCTTTGGACATGTCGAGGGCTATGGCAACTGTTCGTTGTGGTGGTTTTTGTTGATTGAAACCTGTGGCTATGATGTTGTGTATGTGGTGTAGTGCTGTGGTTGTGGAGTGTTGTTTTCGGAAGCCGTGTTGGTGAGAGGGTAGTTGAGTGTTGTTGGTAATGAAGGGTAGTATTACCTTTTCCATTGTTTTGGCTATTGGGCTGAGTAGTGCTATTGGTCTGTAAGATGGGCCGAGTGCGTGGTTTTTGTTGGGTTTTGGTATTGGGATTATTTTTGCAGTCTTCCATATTGCGGGGATGGTGTTGGTGTTGAGTGATGTGTTGTAAGTGTGTGTGAGTAGTGTTATTGCTTTGGGGCCTAGGTGTTTCAGATGTCTGATGTTTATGTTGTCTGGGCCTGTGGAGTTGTTGCTTTTGGAGCGTTGTAGTGCTTGTTTGACTTGTTGTTCTGTGATGGTTATGGGCGTGGTGTTGAGTTTTCGTATTTTGCGTTGTAGTTGTCTGTATGTTCTGTTGGTTTTGTGTTGTATTATGTTGGTGAATTGTTTGTTGAATGCTCGTGCTTTCTGTTTGTTGGATATTGCCGTGTGTTGTCCGAACTGTATTGTGGTGTTTTCTGGTGCTTTTTGTTCTTTGTTAGATAGTCTTGTTACTGTGTTCCAGAGTATGTATTGTTTGTGTCTGTGGTTCCATGCATCCGTTAAGTGTTCTTTCCATAGCTCTTGTTTGTGTTTTTGGATTTGTTTGTCTATTTCTTTGTTTAGGTCTGTGATGCGTGGGTCTTGGTGGTTTTGTTGTCTGATGTCGTTTCTTTGGCTGATGAGTGTTCTGATGTGTTGTGGTAGGAGAAGTGATTTGCTTTTTATTTTTCCGTGGGGTATGTGGTGTTTGTCTGCTGTAAGTATGAGGTTTGTGAGCATGGTGTTGGCTGTGTGGATGTTGTCAGGTATGGTTATGTTCTCCAGTGCTGATTCTATTTCAGAGGTGTATCCTTCCCAGTCTGCTTTCCTGTAATTTGTGTAAGTTTGAAGGTGTTGTTGTAGGCGGAAAGGAGCACGCGTGTTGTGTGTGATTTTGATAGGAAGGTGGTCTGAACTGAGTGCGTGTATTGTGGTCCATGTTGTTCTGTTTGTGATGCTGTTGCTGGCTGTTGTGATGTCCGGTGATGTTGGTTGTTGGTTGATGTTTGTAGGTTTTCTGGTGGGTGTGTTTGTGTTTAGAGTGATTTGTTGGGAGTTTTGTAGTATGTCTGCAATGTGGGTGCCTCTGTGGTCGTCGTAGGGCGAGTGCCATTGTGTTGAGTGAGCGTTGATGTCTGCGGTTAGAATGGTGTTGTTCAGCGAGTTTATGTATTGGAAGGTGTTGGTGATGTCTGTGTCTTCTGTGGCGTGGTCTGGTCGGGTGGTATCTCTGGGGGGTATATACATGTTGCATATGTGTAGTCTTTTGTGGTTGGTTATAATAATAATAATAATAATAATAATAATAATAATAATAATACATCACATTTGTAAGCGCCTTTCACAACACTCAAGGACACTGTACAGCCAAGACCAATAGTAAAACACAGATAAAATAATAAATAAAGAAAGAAAGATTTAAGGCGGGTAGGCAAGTCTGAATAGGTGGGTTTTGAGCTGGGTTTTGAATAAGGAAAGAGAGTCAATATTACGAATGTTGGGAGGAAGTGAGTTCCAGAGTTTGGGGGCAGAGCGACTGAAGGCTCTGCACCCCATTGTACTGAGACGGGCAGAGGGTAGAAAAAGGTGGAGGGAGGATGAGGACCTGAGTGAGCGAGAGGGAATGGAGATTTGAAGAAGATCTGACAGATCTGTTCACGGTTATGTGAATCTTTACGGTTTGAATTTCTGTAGTGTTGGTGTTAATGTTGTTGGGGATGTTCATGGGAGTGAATGTGACTGATTTGTGAATGTATGTGAGCAGTCCTCCTCCTCCCTTGTGTTCTCTGTCTTTCCTAATGCTGGTGTAGTTGGTGAGACGAGGTGTGTTGTGTTGTTTTTCTAGTTTGGTTTCTTGTATGGTGATGATGTCTGCGTGCTGTTGTGAGGCGACTTCTTCTAGTTCTGTTTTCTTGTTTTGGATGCCGTTGATGTTTATTTGTAGTATGGTCAGTGTGTGATTGTTGTTTTTGTTGGTGGGTGTTGTTCTTTGTGGGTTGTTCGGGGGTTGTGGTGTTGGGGTGTTTGTTGTTTGTGTGTGTGTTCTGCATGTCCACGTGTTTGTGTATTGGCGGGTGGTGATGCCGGAGCAATGTCTGTGTATCCAGTGTGGGTGTGTTGAGTTGCATCTGAGTGAGGTTTGTCTGCGTGTGATGATTCTATTGCAGCTATTGCAGGTCCAGGTTTGGGGGGGTGGTCTTGTGTTTGTTGTATCTCTGTTGGAGTTGTCTGTCCGTGTTGCGTTTGAGGGTAGTGTTGGTGAGGCGAGTGTGTTGTTTTGGTCTGTTTGTGCTCTGCTGCCTGTTGGTGTCCTACGAGGTGTTGTTGTTCGTGGTGGTGTTTTGGGATGTAGTCTGCATTTCCATGTTATGTTGTATTGTCTAGTGTTTATGTTTGTGCAATGTTTGTGTACCCAGTGTGGTGTGTGGTGGTTGCATCTGAAGGATGTCTGTCTTCTTGTAATCTGTTGTGTGCAAATGTCGCATGTCCAGGTAGTTTGTTGTGTGTGTGTTTGTTGCGTGCGTGAGAGTGTCTGTGTGGGCCCCGGATTTGTCTCTATGTCCCCCGCCTGGAGCAAAAGGTCCGCCCGCCACCCTGCCAGGTTCAGGGGGCGGTTAGCCGAAAAAAAAAAAAAACGGCCGTAAGGGCACCCCGTTCGGGGTGCAGGGATTGGTTCCTTGATTTGTCCCCCCGTTCGGGGGGAACCCTCCGACTGCGAGTAAGCCAAGGAGTTTGGAGGTACGGCAGGTTGACAGCAGTGTGATCGAGCAGATTAGATAGAGTAGAATTTGAATGGGGCTTCACTGATTTATTTCATACAATTCATATCTAAAACACAGTTGAAAAATATTTGATTGTTAAAATATTTAAATACAAGAACTATATCAAGAAATTAACAAAACATAGTTTTTTTAGTTAGGAGAAAAGTCTAAAAACATATCACAAATGACAAACGTTGTGCCTCTCCTCCTCCTGTTCTTCAATGAAGCTGATCACCCTCCAGCTCCCGTTAGAAACATCGTGCTGCTGAAGGTGTGCCGGCAGAATGGTTGTGATACAGGAGGTGCTGTGGACTCTCCCAGAAACGAGGACCTAGTTTAGTTGTAGATCCAGTAAAACATAGTGCAAATGTGACATTATTTATAATGCACAGTTACAGTCTTGTGAATATTAAAAAATGTACTTCATGTAATGCAGGAAGCGAACATTTCAAACGAACTAAGGCAGCAAACAGTAAGAGCAAAATCGTGTTCCAAACATTAACTCTTTTTTTAAATGTCAATTAGCTTGTGAGTAATAAGACAAAATGTGACTGTCAGACAGAGAACTGTCAGAGCAAACGGCAGATTTTAGAAAGTCCTGCCGAAATAAATCTGCACCCGACTGCGACTGTCAGCGTTGAACTGCCGCCATTGCTGTCAAAGTCAGACACATCTCCAAAATTGTTGGAGCAAATTTTTAAGCAGGCTTCATCTTGATAAATTGACCACGTATTTGACATTTACACCATAACGTTACCGCCTAAAATAATCGTAAAACAAAATTTTGTGTAACAACAAGAGTAATATGTACCCCAAAAGCTTTCAAAGCGTCTGAAAGTTTTCTCCTCCGTTTTTGTTGGGGCTTGGCTCGAAATGCATCATGATTGGCCGCCCGAAGGCCACGTGTATGTCGGACGTGCTCTCATTGGTCTACAATACCATCACGGATGAATAAATACTCAAAGGGCTTGCCAGGCAAGCCCTTTGAACCCTTTAAATACTCAATGGGCTTGCCTGGCAAGCCCTTTGAGTATTTATTCCATATTGCCCACTAGTTCACTAGTAAGGTCATTTTGACGCTTACTAGTGAACATGTAAGGCCATAAATGTGCCCACTAGTTCACTAGTAAGATCATTTTGAGGCTTACTAGTTGACATGTAAGCCACAAAACGCCCGCTAGTTCACTAGTAAGATAATTTTGAGGCTTCTAGTGAACATGTAAGCCACAGAACGCCCACTAGTTCACTAGTAAGATCATTTTGACGCTTACTAGTGAACATGTAAGCCACAAAACGCTCACTAGTTCACTAGTAAGGTCATTTTGACGCTTACTAGTGAACATGTAAGCCACAAAACGCTCACTGGTTCACTAGTAAGGTAATTTTGACGCTTACTAGTGAACATGTAAGCCACAAAACGCCCACTAGTTCCCTAGTAAGATCATTTTGACGCTTATTTATGAACATGTCAGCCACAAAACGCTCACTCGTTCACTAGTAAGATCATTTTGACGCTTACTAGTGAACATGTAAGCCACAAAACGCCCACTAGTTCACTAGTAAGGTCATTTTGACGCTTACTAGTGAACATGTAAGCCACAAAACGCCCACTAGTTCACTAGTAAGATCATTTTGACGCTTACTAGTGAACATGTAAGGCCATAAATGTGCCCACTAGTTCACTAGTAAGTTCATTTTGAGGCTTACTAGTTGACATGTAAGCCACACATCGCCTACTAGTTCACTAGTAAGATCATTTTGAGGCTTACTAGTGAACATGTAAGCCACAAAACGCCCAATAGTTCACTAGTAAGATCATTTTGACGCTTACTAGTGAACATGTAAGCCACAAAACGCTCACTAGTTTACTAGTAAGGTCATTTTGACGCTTACTAGTGAACATGTAAGCCACAAAACGCTCACTAGTTCACTATCCATCCATCCATCCATAATAAGATAATTTTGACGCTTACTACTGAACATTTAAGGCCATAAATGTGCCCACTAGTTCACTGGTAAGATGATTTTGACGCTTACTAGTGAAAATGCAAGGCCATAAATGTGCCCACTTGTAGTGCTAGTGACATTACACTGTACTTGCATTAAATGCAAATAAGGATGATTACGAAAACATGTAACAGTATCCTATTGGCTGTACGTTTCAAAATAGTGTCATCCCACCAGTCAGGGCTCATGATTTTGGAAATTCTGTGCCCACTTAGTTTTTTAAAACAACAATGGCGGACAGTGTCCTGAGACGTATTCGGCGAAGGTGCAGGGCAATAGAGAGTGCCTGTCATCAAGGGTCTGCCGGTGAAAGTGAAGCACGCGCGATAAACATTTCAATTGCTAATTTAAGAAGAGTTAGTGACCAGTTTAGCGCTGATACTATTCAAAGTTTGATTCAAAGTCCAATAGATCTCCGATCTGTCATCATTGCGGGACCCACTCCTAATGGTGGACGTGTTTGTTCCCATGTGGCACATCGTTTGCACACAGGTAAAATGGCTACAATTTTTTGTCATTGGTTTTTCGTATGTATTTTTATTCGAACTACACACGGGTTTTACTGACGACTTGCTGTGACTTACCTTCTATCACCCTGTCAAACGTCGTTTTATACCAGTGGTTTTCCTGCCAATCAGTAGACTATTAAGTAACGCGATGGCTGTACACTTTTAAGCAATAACTAGTGATCTTTTAGTTATTCAATTATAAGTTTGAATTATTTTTTTCTTGAGTAAAATGGTTAGAGAAAATAGCTGCTCGTGGTTTTGAAGCTGCATATACTTTTATGTACATCTGTGTCTATATGCCTGTACTGTATACAGTATATAAAAAACACGTAGTGATTCGTTTGCTTGAATTCCTTAATCCTTTTATTTCCATACTTTAGGTAGACGAGGAAGACCAGCACTTGACATTACAAGGGATCAAATTGAACTGCTCCCCACTCAGGGCTTTACAGTGAGAGCCATCACTGAGATGTTGTGTTGTTCCTCTTCATACCTGCATAAAAAAATGAAGTTTTTTCAGATTTCAGCCAGAAATAGATTTACTCCCATTCATGATATTGACCTGGAAGAGCATGTCAGAAGATTGCACAGCCAATTTCCCAGATCAGGCTCGGAAGCAAGTGTTCTGCTACATACTCTTGTCCCTTCATGTATATATCATTATATTCATTGTGAAAGTGTACTTTCTTTATTGTGTTGTTTTATGAACCTGTTGCAGATGATGAGGGCATACCTGCGTGCTGATGGTATTGTAGTACAAAGAAAAAGAGTTCGAGAAATCCTCAACCGTATTGAGCCAGCTGCTGCAGCCCAGAGATGGAGCCAGACTGTGGCTAGAAGAACATACTATGTGCCATTCCCCAATAGTTTATGGCACATAGATGGGCATATGCGTCTCATTCGGTAATAAGGGATCATCTTATATTTGTACTCGTGGGAGCATTAGAAAGCCATATTGTATGGACAGCACAGATTAAATTGAATTTTATCATTTGTATATCCAAGTTACACAAACTCCAAATTGCCTCCATGTAGTCTTAAGTGCACAGCAATACCTTCTCTACCGAGATGATATTTCAAACAAGATATGAAACTTGATTGTTTTCTTGTATTTAATCATTATTCTTTTCATGTTTGTTTTACAGGTGGGTGTTTGTGACACATGCCGGCATTGATGGGAATTCCAGGCTAATAACGTACCTTCAACTGGAGCACAGACAACACAGCTTTGACAGTGTTGAAATATTTTGTCCAAGCCACCTGCCTGTATGGGTTACCCTCCAGAGTAAGATCCGACCATGGTGGTGAAAACACTGGTTGCTCTTTTAATGAACCTACTGCAGGGACAAGACACCAAAATTATTTCTAGCTCCAGCCAACACCCCCTCACAATTTACTCACACCTCCCATGGCCTGATTATCCACCAACAGGGGCCCTTTTTGGATTATCATTTTGGCATAGGAACTTTCCTTTCCTATCCTAACCGAGTGAGATGAGCCGGTAGCACCTGGAGCAAAGATCGTCTAAATTTTAATAATGCTTAGGAAAGGTTCTGACCATCCTTTACGAAAGGAAAGGAGATATATTATGCAGCAGGAATATTTAAAGGGGAAGTCTTTTTTTATGTTGTTGTTGTTGTTGTTGTCGACCCCACCCGTGCCCCGACATTGGGGGACCGGGCCCTCACTCCGTCTCCCGGATCCCCAGACCCCCCTCCTCCGCCCAGCGGGCGAGCAGGGCCGCCACTCCACTTGGGTTTCGCCAGAGGTCCTCCGGAGTCAGTGTGGTGGGTATGTTTGTGCAGGTGAACAGGTGTTGTGTGTCGTGCACTTGCGTGCCGCATAGCGCACAGAGTGGTGTTGGGTGTGTGTCCGGTGTAATGTTGTGTAGGTAGGAGTGGAGGGCTGGTGATTTGTTGGTTCGGAGTTGTGCTAGGGGTTGTCTGGTTCTGTGTGGTAGGTCTTGCTCTGATGGGTCTATTTCTGGTGCTGGTGCATGTATTACTTTGTTGTGTTGTCTGGTGTCCAAGTGTGTTTGTACAAAGTGGGTGTGTATGTCTTTCATGTTCTGTTTTATGGTGTCGTTGTTGGTGTCCTGTGGTGCTGTCTCTTTGTTGTGTGTGTAGTTGTTGTTGTGGAAGATTGTTTGTTTCTTTTGTCTGGGTGGTGGTGGTTGTTGAGTGAGTGGGTGTAGTGGGTGGGTTGGGTGTTGGGCTTTTTGTCTGATTTGCGATGCGTGTAGTTTTAGATGGATGTTCAGTGGGAGAGTTTTTGTTTCCTCATGCAAGTGTTGTATGTTTGTGTCTTGTGTGCATCCTGTTGCTATTCTGAGTGCTGTGTTCTGTGTGGTCTGGAGTTTTGTCTTGTTTGTGTCCGATAGTGTTGGTGACCATATAGTGTTTGCGTATTCGAGGCGTGTGAGTGTGGTTGCTTTGTATGTGGTGAGTATAGTTTCTTTGGATTTTCCCCAGTGAGTGGTTGTTAAGGCTTTAAGTATTTTGTTTGATTGCTTGGCGCGGGTTAGAGTGTGTTGTGTGTGTTTTGAGAAGGTGAGTTTGGGGTCCCATGTTAATCCCAGTATTTTGGGTTCGCGGACTGTGGGTAGGGTGGTGTTATCTATTTGTAAAGTGAGCCTGTTGCTGTATTCTGCCGGATCCGGTGTGAATAGAGTGGTGGTGGTTTTGTCTGCGTTGAGTGTGAGTTGGTTCTGTATTGTCCAGTTGTATATGTCGTGGAGATATTTTTGTACTTGTTGTTGTGCCTGTTGTGGTTTGACATGTGTGGATAGAATGGTGATGTCGTCTGCATATGTAACTGTGTGTACATTTGGAGGTGGTTGTGGTAAGTCTGCCATGTATATGTTGAATAGTGTTGGTGAAAGTACTCCCCCCTGTGGTACCCCCGTTTTCGTGTTTCTATGTTCTGATGTTTCCCCCCGGTATTGAGTGTATTGTCTGCGTCCCCTTATGTAGTTGAAGATGTATTTGATGATGATGTTTGGGGTGTTAGTGTTGTTGAGTTTGTGAGTGTGTGCAGGTTTACCGTGTCAAAGGCTTTGGACATGTCTAGGGCTATGGCAACTGTTCGTTGTGGTGGTTTTTGTTGATTGAAACCTGTGGCTATGATGTTGTGTATGTGGTGTAGTGCTGTGGTTGTGGAGTGTTGTTTTCGGAAGCCGTGTTGGTGAGAGGGTAGTTGAGTGTTGTTGGTAATGAAGGGTAGTATTACCTTTTCCATTGTTTTGGCTATTGGGCTGAGTAGTGCTATTGGTCTGTAAGATGGGCCGAGTGCGTGGTTTTTGTTGGGTTTTGGTATTGGGATTATTTTTGCAGTCTTCCATATTGCGGGGATGGTGTTGGTGTTGAGTGATGTGTTGTAAGTGTGTGTGAGTAGTGTTATTGCTTTGGGGCCTAGGTGTTTCAGATGTCTGATGTTTATGTTGTCTGGGCCTGTGGAGTTGTTGCTTTTGGAGCTTTGTAGTGCTTGTTTGACTTGTTGTTCTGTGATGGTTATGGGCGTGGTGTTGAGTTTTCGTATTTTGCGTTGTAGTTGTCTGTATGTTCTGTTGGTTTTGTGTTGTATTATGTTGGTGAATTGTTTGTTGAATGCTTGTGCTTTCTGTTTGTTGGATATTGCCGTGTGTTGTCCGAACTGTATTGTGGTGTTTTCTGGTGCTTTTTGTTCTTTGTTAGATAGTCTTGTTACTGTGTTCCAGAGTATGTATTGTTTGTGTCTGTGGTTCCATGCATCCGTTAAGTGTTCTTTCCATAGCTCTTGTTTGTGTTTTTGGATTTGTGTGTCTATTTCTTTGTTTAGGTCTGTGATGCGTGGGTCTTGGTGGTTTTGTTGTCTGATGTCGTTTCTTTGGCTGATGAGTGTTCTGATGTGTTGTGGTAGGAGAAGTGATTTGCTTTTTATTTTTCCGTGGGGTATGTGGTGTTTGTCTGCTGTAAGTATGAGGTTTGTGAGCATGGTGTTGGCTGTGTGGATGTTGTCAGGTATGGTTATGTTCTCCAGTGCTGATTCTATTTCAGAGGTGTATCCTTCCCAGTCTGCTTTCCTGTAATTTGTGTAAGTTTGAAGGTGTTGTTGTAGGCGGAAAGGAGCACGCGTGTTGTGTGTGATTTTGATAGGAAGGTGGTCTGAACTGAGTGCGTGTATTGTGGTCCATGTTGTTCTGTTTGTGATGCTGTTGCTGGCTGTTGTGATGTCCGGTGATGTTGGTTGTTGGTTGATGTTTGTAGGTTTTCTGGTAGGTGTGTTTGCGTTTAGAGTGATTTGTTGGGAGTTCTGTAGTATGTCTGCAATGAGGGTGCCTCTGTGGTCGTCGTAGGGAGAGTGCCATTGTGTTGAGTGAGCGTTGATGTCTGCGGTTAGAATGGTGTTGTTCAGCGAGTTTATGTATTGGAAGGTGTTGGTGATGTCTGTGTCTTCTGTGGCGTGGTCTGGTCGGGTGGTATCTCTGGGGGGTATATACATGTTGCATATGTGTAGTCTTTTGTGGTTGGTTATGTGAATCTTTACGGTTTGAATTTCTGTAGTGTTGGTGTTAATGTTGTTGGGGATGTTCATGGGAGTGAATGTGACTGATTTGTGAATGTATGTGAGCAGTCCTCCTCCTCCCTTGTGTTCTCTGTCTTTCCTAATGCTGGTGTAGTTGGTGAGACGAGGTGTGTTGTGTTGTTTTTCTAGTTTGGTTTCTTGTATGGTGATGATGTCTGCGTGCTGTTGTGAGGCGAGTTCTTCTAGTTCTGTTTTCTTGTTTTGGATGCCGTTGATGTTTATTTGTAGTATGGTCAGTGTGTGTTTGTTGTTTTTGTTGGTGGGTGTTGTTCTTTGTGGGTTGTTCGGGGGTTGTGGTGTTGGGGTGTTTGTTGTTTGCGTGTGTGTTCTGCATGTCCACGTGTTTGTGTATTGGCGGGTGGTGATGCCGGAGCAATGTCTGTGTATCCAGTGTGGGTGTGTTGAGTTGCATCTGAGTGAGGTTTGTCTGCGTGTGATGATTCTATTGCAGCTATTGCAGGTCCAGGTTTGGGGGGGTGTGTCTAGTGTTTATGTTTGTGCAATGTTTGTGTACCCAGTGTGGTGTGTGGTGGTTGCATCTGAAGGATGTCTGTCTTCTTGTAATCTGTTGTGTGCAAATGTCGCATGTCCAGGTAGTTTGTTGTGTGTGTGTTTGTTGCGTGCGTGAGAGTGTCTGTGTGGGCCCCGGATTTGTCTCTATGTCCCAGGCCTGGAGCAAAAGGTCCGCCCGCCACTCTGCCAGGTTCAGGGGGCGGTTAGCCGAAAAAAAAAAAACGGCCGTAAGGGCACCCCGTTCGGGGTGCAGGGATTGGTTCCTTGATTTGTCCCCCCGTTCGGGGGGAACCCTCCAACTGCGAGTAAGCCAAGGAGTTTGGAGGTACAGCAGGTTGACAGCAGTGTGATCGAGCAGATTAGATAGAGTAGAATTTGAATGGGGCTTCACTGATTTATTTCATACAATTCATATCTAAAACACAGTTGAAAAATATTTGATTGTTAAAATATTTAAATACAAGAACTATATCAAGAAATTAACAAAACATAGTTTTTTTAGTTAGGAGAAAAGTCTAAAAACATATCACAAATGACAAACGTTGTGCCTCTCCTCCTCCTGTTCTTCAATGAAGCTGATCACCCTCCAGCTCCCGTTAGAAACATTGTGCTGCTGAAGGTGTGCCGGCAGAATGGTTGTGATACAGGAGGTGCTGTGGACTCTCCCAGAAACGAGGACCTAGTTTAGTTGTAGATCCAGTAAAACAGTGCAAATGTGACATTATTTATAATGCACAGTTACAGTCTTGTGAATATTAAAAAATGTAGTTCATGTAATGCAGGAAGCGAATATTTCAAACGAACTAAGGCAGCAAACAGTAAGAGCAAAATCGTGTTCCAAACATTAACTCTTTTTTTAAATGTCAATTAGCTTGTGAGTAATAAGACAAAATGTGACTGTCAGACAGAGAACTGTCAGAGCAAACGGCAGATTTTAGAAAGTCCTGCCGAAATAAATCTGCACCCGACTGCGACTCTCAGCGTTGAACTGCCGCCATTGCTGTCAAAGTCAGACACATCTCCAAAATTGTTGGAGCAAATTTTTAAGCAGGCTTCATCTTGATAAATTGACCACGTATTTGACATTTACACCATAACGTTACCGCCTAAAATAATCGTAAAACAAAATTTTGTGTAACAACAAGAGTAATATGTACCCCAAAAGCTTTCAAAGCGTCTGAAAGTTTTCTCCTCCGTTTTTGTTGGGGCTTGGCTCGAAATGCATCATGATTGGCCGCCCGAAGTCCACGTGTCTGTCGGACGTGCTCTCATTGGTCTACAATACCATCACGGATGAATAAATACTCAAAGGGCTTGCCAGGCAAGCCCTTTGAACCCTTTAAATACTCAATGGGCTTGCCTGGCAAGCCCTTTGAGTATTTATTCCATATTGCCCACTAGTTCACTAGTAAGGTCATTTTGACGCTTACTAGTGAACATGTAAGGCCATAAATGTGCCCACTAGTTCACTAGTAAGATCATTTTGAGGCTTACTAGTTGACATGTAAGCCACAAAACGCCCGCTAGTTCACTAGTAAGATAATTTTGAGGCTTCTAGTGAACATGTAAGCCACAGAACGCCCACTAGTTCACTAGTAAGATCATTTTGACGCTTACTAGTGAACATGTAAGCCACAAAACGCTCACTAGTTCACTAGTAAGGTCATTTTGACGCTTACTAGTGAACATGTAAGCCACAAAACGCTCACTGGTTCACTAGTAAGGTAATTTTGACGCTTACTAGTGAACATGTAAGCCACAAAACGCCCACTAGTTCCCTAGTAAGATCATTTTGACGCTTATTTATGAACATGTCAGCCACAAAACGCTCACTCGTTCACTAGTAAGATCATTTTGACGCTTACTAGTGAACATGTAAGCCACAATACGCCCACTAGTTCACTAGTAAGGTCATGTTGACGCTTACTAGTGAACATGTAAGCCACAAAACGCCCACTAGTTCACTAGTAAGATCATTTTGACGCTTACTAGTGAACATGTAAGGCCATAAATGTGCCCACTAGTTCACTAGTAAGTTCATTTTGAGGCTTACTAGTTGACATGTAAGCCACACATCGCCTACTAGTTCACTAGTAAGATCATTTTGAGGCTTACTAGTGAACATGTAAGCCACAAAACGCCCAATAGTTCACTAGTAAGATCATTTTGACGCTTACTAGTGAACATGTAAGCCACAAAACGCTCACTAGTTTACTAGTAAGGTCATTTTGACGCTTACTAGTGAACATGTAAGCCACAAAACGCTCACTAGTTCACTATCCATCCATCCATCCATAATAAGATAATTTTGACGCTTACTACTGAACATTTAAGGCCATAAATGTGCCCACTAGTTCACTGGTAAGATGATTTTGACGCTTACTAGTGAACATGCAAGGCCATAAATGTGCCCACTTGTAGTGCTAGTGACATTACACTGTACTTGCATTAAATGCAAATAAGGATGATTACGAAAACATGTAACGGTATCCTATTGGCTGTACGTTTCAAAATAGTGTCATCCCACCAGTCAGGGCTCATGATTTTGGAAATTCTGTGCCCACTTAGTTTTTTAAAACAACAATGGCGGACAGTGTCCTGAGACGTATTCGGCGAAGGTGCAGGGCAATAGAGAGTGCCTGTCATCAAGGGTCTGCCGGTGAAAGTGAAGCACGCGCGATAAACATTTCAATTGCTAATTTAAGAAGAGTTAGTGACCAGTTTAGCGCTGATACTATTCAAAGTTTGATTCAAAGTCCAATAGATCTCCGATCTGTCATCATTGCGGGACCCACTCCTAATGGTGGACGTGTTTGTTCCCATGTGGCACATCGTTTGCACACAGGTAAAATGGCTACCATTTTTTGTCATTGGTTTTTCGTATGTATTTTTATTCGAACTACACACGGGTTTTACTGACGACTTGCTGTGACTTACCTTCTATCACCCTGTCAAACGTCGTTTTATACCAGTGGTTTTCCTGCAAATCAGTAGACTATTAAGTAACGCGATGGCTGTACACTTTTAAGCAATAACTAGTGATCTTTTAGTTATTCAATTATAAGTTTGAATTATTTTTTTCTTGAGTAAAATGGTTAGAGAAAATAGCTGCTCGTGGTTTTGAAGCTGCATGTACTTTTATGTACATCTGTGTCTATATGCCTGTACTGTATACAGTATATAAAAAACACGTAGTGATTCGTTTGCTTGAATTCCTTAATCCTTTTATTTCCATACTTTAGGTAGACGAGGAAGACCAGCACTTGACATTACAAGTGATCAAATTGAACTGCTCCCCACTCAGGGCTTTACAGTGAGAGCCATCACTGAGATGTTGTGTTGTTCCTCTTCATACCTGCATAAAAAAATGAAGTTTTTTTCAGATTTCAGCCAGAAATAGATTTACTCCCATTCATGATGTTGACCTGGAAGAGCATGTCAGAAGATTGCACAGCCAATTTCCCAGATCAGGCTCGGAAGCAAGTGTTCTGCTACATACTCTTGTCCCTTCATGTATATATCATTATATTCATTGTGAAAGTGTACTTTCTTTATTGTGTTGTTTTATGAACCTGTTGCAGATGATGAGGGCATACCTGCGTGCTGATGGTATTGTAGTACAAAGAAAAAGAGTTCGAGAAATCCTCAACCGTATTGAGCCAGCTGCTGCAGCCCAGAGATGGAGCCAGACTGTGGCTAGAAGAACATACTATGTGCCATTCCCCAATAGTTTATGGCACATAGATGGGCATATGCGTCTCATTCGGTAATAAGGGATCATCTTATATTTGTACTCGTGGGAGCATTAGAAAGCCATATTGTATGGACAGCACAGATTAAATTGAATTTTATCATTTGTATATCCAAGTTACACAAACTCCAAATTGCCTCCATGTAGTCTTAAGTGCACAGCAATACCTTCTCTACCGAGATGATATTTCAAACAAGATATGAAACTTGATTGTTTTCTTGTATTTAATCATTATTCTTTTCATGTTTGTTTTACAGGTGGGTGTTTGTGACACATGCCGGCATTGATGGGAATTCCAGGCTAATAACGTACCTTCAACTGGAGCACAGACAACACAGCTTTGACAGTGTTGAAATATTTTGTCCAAACCACCTGCCTGTATGGGTTACCCTCCAGAGTAAGATCCGACCATGGTGGTGAAAACACTGGTTGCTCTTTTAATGAACCTACTGCAGGGACAAGACACCAAAATTATTTCTAGCTCCAGCCAACACCCCCTCACAATTTACTCACACCTCCCATGGCCTGATTATCCACCAACAGGGGCCCTTTTTGGATTATCATTTTGGCATAGGAACTTTCCTTTCCTATCCTAACCGAGTGAGATGAGCCGGTAGCACCTGGAGCAAAGATCGTCTAAATTTTAATAATGCTTAGGAAAGGTTCTGACCATCCTTTACGAAAGGAAAGGAGATATATTATGCAGCAGGAATATTTAAAGGGGAAGTCTTTTTTTATGTTGTTGTTGTTGTTGTTGTTGTCGACCCCACCCGTGCCCCGACATTGGGGGACCGGGCCCTCACTCCGTCTCCCGGATCCCCAGACCCCCCTCCTCCGCCCAGCGGGCGAGCAGGGCCGCCACTCCGCTTGGGTTTCGCCAGAGGTCCTCCGGAGTCAGTGTGGTGGGTATGTTTGTGCAGGTGAACAGGTGTTGTGTGTCGTGCACTTGCGTGCCGCATAGCGCACAGAGTGGTGTTGGGTGTGTGTCCGGTGTAATGTTGTGTAGGTAGGAGTGGAGGGCTGGTGATTTGTTGGTTCGGAGTTGTGCTAGGAGGTGTCTGGTTCTGTGTGGTAGGTCTTGCTCTGATGGGTCTATTTCTGGTGCTGGTGCATGTATTACTTTGTTGTGTTGTCTGGTGTCCAAGTGTGTTTGTACAAAGTGGGTGTGTATGTCTTTCATGTTCTGTTTTATGGTGTCGTTGTTGGTGTCCTGTGGTGCTGTGTCTTTGTTGTGTGTGTAGTTGTTGTTGTGGAAGATTGTTTGTTTCTTTTGTCTGGGTGGTGGTGGTTGTTGAGTGAGTGGGTGTAGTGGGTGGGTTGGGTGTTGGGCTTTTTGTCTGATTTGCGATGCGTGTAGTTTTAGATGGGTGTTCAGTGGGAGAGTTTTTGTTTCCTCATGCAAGTGTTGTATGTTTGTGTCTTGTGTGCATCCTGTTGCTATTCTGAGTGCGGTGTTCTGTGTGGTCTGGAGTTTTGTCTTGTTTGTGTCCGATAATGTTGGTGACCATATAGTGTTTGCGTATTCGAGGCGTGTGAGTGTGGTTGCTTTGTATGTGGTGAGTATAGTTTCTTTGGATTTTCCCCAGTGAGTGGTTGTTAAGGCTTTAAGTATTTTGTTTGATTGCTTGGCGCGGGTTAGAGTGTGTTGTGTGTGTTTTGAGAAGGTGAGTTTGGGGTCCCATGTTAATCCCAGTATTTTGCGTTCGCGGACTGTGGGTAGGGTGGTGTTATCTATTTGTAAAGTGAGTCTGTTGCTGTATTCTGCCGGATCCGGTGTGAACAGAGTGGTGGTGGTTTTGTCTGCGTTGAGTGTGAGTTGGTTCTGTTTTGTCCAGTTGTATATGTCGTAGAGATATTTTTGTACTTGTTGTTGTGCCTGTTGTGGTTTGACATGTGTGGATAGAATGGTGATGTCGTCTGCATATGTAACTGTGTGTACATTTGGAGGTGGTTGTGGTAAGTCTGCCATGTATATGTTGAATAGTGTTGGTGAAAGTACTCCCCCTGTGGTACCCCCGTTTTCGTGTTTCTGTGTTCTGATGTTTCCCCTCGGTATTGAGTGTATTGTCTGCGTCCCCTTATGTAGTTGAAGATGTATTTGATGATGATGTTTGGGGTGTTAGTGTTGTTGAGTTTGTTTGTGAGTGTGTGTAGGTTTACCGTGTCAAAGGCTTTGGACATGTCTAGGGCTATGGCAACTGTTCGTTGTGGTGGTTTTTGTTGATTGAAACCTGTGGCTATGATGTTGTGTATGTGGTGTAGTGCTGTGGTTGTGGAGTGTTGTTTTCGGAAGCCGTGTTGGTGAGAGGGTAGTTAAGTGTTGTTGGTAATGAAGGGTAGTATTACCTTTTCCATTGTTTTGGCTATTGGGCTGAGTAGTGCTATTGGTCTGTAAGATGGGCCGAGTGCGTGGTTTTTGTTGGGTTTTGGTATTGGGATTATTTTTGCAGTCTTCCATATTGCGGGGATGGTGTTGGTGTTGAGTGATGTGTTGTAAGTGTGTGTGAGTAGTGTTATTGCTTTGGGGCCTAGGTGTTTCAGATGTCTGATGTTTATGTTGTCTGGGCCTGTGGAGTTGTTGCTTTTGGAGCGTTGTAGTGCTTGTTTGACTTGTTGTTCTGTGATGGTTATGGGCGTGGTGTTGAGTTTTCGTATTTTGCGTTGTAGTTGTCTGTATGTTCTGTTGGTTTTGTGTTGTATTATGTTGGTGAATTGTTTGTTGAATGCTCGTGCTTTCTGTTTGTTGGATATTGCCGTGTGTTGTCCGAACTGTATTGTGGTGTTTTCTGGTGCTTTTTGTTCTTTGTTTGATAGTCTTGTTACTGTGTTCCAGAGTATGTGTTGTTTGTGTCTGTGGTTCCATGCATCCGTTAAGTGTTCTTTCCATAGCTCTTGTTTGTGTTTTTGGATTTGTGTGTCTATTTCTTTGTTTAGGTCTGTGATGCGTGGGTCTTGGTGGTTTTGTTGTCTGATGTCGTTTCTTTGGCTGATGAGTGTTCTGATGTGTTGTGGTAGGAGAAGTGATTTGCTTTTTATTTTTCCGTGGGGTATGTGGTGTTTGTCTGCTGTAAGTATGAGGTTTGTGAGCATGGTGTTGGCTGTGTGGATGTTGTCAGGTATGGTTATGTTCTCCAGTGCTGATTCTATTTCAGAGGTGTATCCTTCCCAGTCTGCTTTCCTGTAATTTGTGTAAGTTTGAAGGTGTTGTTGTAGGCGGAAAGGAGCACGCGTGTTGTGTGTGATTTTGATAGGAAGGTGGTCTGAACTGAGTGCGTGTATTGTGGTCCATGTTGTTCTGTTTGTGATGCTGTTGCTGGCTGTTGTGATGTCCGGTGATGTTGGTTGTTGGTTGATGTTTGTAGGTTTTCTGGTGGTTGTGTTTGCGTTTAGAGTGATTTGTTGGGAGTTTTGTAGTATGTCTGCAATGTGGGTGCCTCTGTGGTCGTCGTAGGGAGAGTGCCATTGTGTTGAGTGAGCGTTGATGTCTGCGGTTAGAATGGTGTTGTTCAGCGAGTTTATGTATTGGAAGGTGTTGGTGATGTCTGTGTCTTCTGTGGCGTGGTCTGGTCGGGTGGTATCTCTGGGGGGTATATACATGTTGCATATGTGTAGTCTTTTGTGGTTGGTTATGTGAATCTTTACGGTTTGAATTTCTGTAGTGTTGGTGTTAATGTTGTTGGGGATGTTCATGGGAGTGAATGTGTATCTACTGTATATCTATAAAAAAAATCCTCGTCTCACCCCTCAGGTGGTGTCCATCCCACATTCAGCTGGGGTCCTCTACCAGAGGCCAGGAAGCTTGAGGGTTCTGCGCAGTATCCTTGCCGTTCCCAGCACTGCACATTTCTGGACTGAGATGTCCGATGTTGTTCTCGGGATCTGTTGCAACCACTCATCATCTAGTTTGGGGGTCACTGCCCCGAGTGCTCCGACCACCACAGGCACGACTGTCCCCTTTACCTTCCAGGCTCTCTCCAGCTCCTCTCTGAGCCCTTGGGATTTCTCGAGTTTCTCGTGTTCCTTCTTTCTGATGTTTCCAGCACTTGGGACCGCTACATCCACTACAACGGCTTTCCTCTGCCCTTTATCTATCATCAGGATATCTGGTTGGTTCGCCATTACCATCTTGTCAGTCTGGATCTGGAAGTCCCGTAGGATCTTCGCTCTGTCATTCTCCACCACCTTCGGAGGTGTTTCCCATTTTGACCTTGGGGTTTCCAGTCCGTACTCCGCACAGATGTTTCGGTAGACTATGCCAGCCACCTGGTTATGGCGTTCCATATAGGCTTTCCCTGCCAGCACCTTACACCCTGCAGTTATGTGTTAGATCGTCTCAGGTGCCTCTTTGCACAACCTACACCTTGGGTCTTGTCTGGTGTGGTATATCTGGGCCTCAATGGCTCTAGTGCTCAGGGCCTGCTCCTGAGCAGCCAGGATGAGTGCCTCTGTACTGTCCTTCAGGCCAGCCCTCTCTAGCCACTGATGGGAATTCTTGAGATCGGCCACTTCAGTTATGGTCCGGTGGTACATCCCGTGTAGGGGCTTGTCCTCCGATGATGGTCCCTCTTCCAGCGCCTCATCCTCTGTTGCCCATTGTCTGAGACATTCTCTGAGTACGTCATCCGTTGGAGCCTTCTCCTTGATGTATTCATGGAGCTTGGATGTTTCATCCTGGACAGTGACTCTCACACTCACTAGTCCCCAGCCGCTTTCCTTGTTGCCAGTTCAAGGTTGCCATTGGCTTGTGGTACACCGAGGTACTTGTAGCTGTCCTCAATGTCTGCTATTGTTCCTTCGGGGAGTGAGACCCCTTCAGTCCGGACTACCGTTCCTCTCTTAGTCACCATCCGACTATCACATCCCGATGTCGCTGCTGTAGATCCTGGTTGTGTGGATCAGGGAGTCTATGTCCCTTTCACTCTTAGCATACAGCTTTATGTCATCCATGTAGAGGAGGTGACTGATCGTAGCTTCATTTCTGAGGCTGTATCCATAGCCTGTCTTGGTGATTACTTGGCTTAGGGAGTTCAGTCCTATGCAGAACAGCAATGGGGAGAGTGCATCACCTTGGTATATGCCACATTTGATGGACACTTGGGTAAGTGGCTTGCCATTGGCTTCAAGTGTGGTTTTCCACATCCTTATCAAGTTCGCAACGAAGGCTCTTAGGGTCCTGTTCACCTTATACACATCCAAGCATTCAGTGATCCATGTATGTGGCATCGAGTCATAGGCTTTCTTTTAATCAATCCAGGCTGTGCACAGGTTGGTACATCGGGACCTGCAGTCTTGTGCGACTGTTCTGTCAACCAGGAGCTGATGTTTGGCTCCCCTGGTATTTCTACCAATGCCCTTCCGTGCTTCGCTCATGTATTGATCCATGTGTGCACTTATCTTAGCCGCAACATGAGCTTCCAAAATTGTGGAGGGACAGGTTATTGGCCGATAGTTGGATGCGACTGCACCCTTTGAGGGATCTTTCATGATAAGGATCGTTCGCCCTTCGGTTAGCCATCCTGGGTGAGTCCCATCCCTAGGCAGCTGGTTCATTTGTGCTGCTGGGCGCTCATGGAGTGCTGTGAGTCTCTTTAGCCAGTAAGTGTGGACCATGTCCGGGCCTGGTGCTGTCCAGTTCTTCATATTTGAGACTATTTCCTTTATGTCTGCCACTGTTATGGTAATTGGGTTCTGTTCTGGGAGGTGTCTGTGCTCCTCTCTTTGGGTGACCAGCCATTGTGCACTGCTGTTATGTGCAACCTCCTTCTCCCATCTGCCTCTCCAGTACCTTTCAGTTTCCAGTCTTGGTGGATCAGCTCTGTTGTTAGGACCCTGCCACTGAGCGTACACTTTCGCAGGTTGTGTTGCAAACAGCCTGTTTATTCGTCTGGCCTCATTCTCTTTCGTGTACCGCTTTAGGCGGCTGGACAAGGCTTGGAGCCTTTGTTTCGAGTGCTTCATATATGGTCATCTGGATGTACCTCTCAGGATCGGCCTTTTCATCACACCTCTCTGGACCTCAGTCAATTGACTCACATCTTTCCGAGCCGCCTTGATCTTAGCCTCCAACCGTCTTTTCCATGGTCGGTAATGTATCTCATGGCTTCCATGGTTGCTCTTATAGCCAAGCATCTCAAGGATCACTGATGCTGAAGCGTATATCAGTTCATTTCCGTGATCGTTACGGTAAGGATCGCCCTCAGTGCTGAATTCACACTTTCCAAGAGACTTTCAGGTGGTACTTCACATAGCCGTTGTAATCGGATTCTAGGTTTCCCAGCTTTCATTCTTGCCATGATCTTAGCTTTCAGGTCAGTTGCTGCCTCGCTCAGCATTTCATTCATTGGGGCTGGCCTCCCAATCTCATCATCTGCATTCACTCTGGTATGAACTCCTCCTCTGATCTGGCAGCCTGGGGCCCCTCACCATGAAACCTGCGTTGTACCTCATCAATCTCAAGTTGTGACAGCAGTTGCCGTTTGTGGATGTTGGAACACTGAGTTACGAGTTGTTTCGTGGCCACCCGTGACTGTGGGTTTCGAAGTAACCATTTAGCCCACATTCTCTCCATGTAACCTCTCTGACTAGGCTTGCTTGAGTAGTAGCATTCCAACAGAGCCATGTTATTGCATCTTGCCCATCTCTGCTCCATTTTTCATCAAGGTGCTCTGGTTCCCCAGCACCTGACGCAGACCTTGTTTGGCCGGGCGACGTCTGAGCTGGCATGTCATTCATTTTATTGTCTCTCATCATTGTATGAGGTACGCATTAGCGTGAAGGCTCTTGCCCAAGGACCCACACTGGATGGTGTTATGTGCTCATTTTTTGCCCCAAGTGGGGAGCGGAGGGACGGGCGCTGGGGGGGGGACCATCGTGGTGGGGCGGGCCCCTACGCGGGATGTGCCACCGGACCGTGGCTGAGGTGGCTGATCTCAAGAAGTCCTATCGGTGGCTGGAGGGGACTGGCCTGGGGGACAGCGCAGGGGCGCTCATCCTGGCTGCTCAGGAGCGGGCCTTGGGCGCCGGAGCCGTCGAGGCCCGGATGTGCCGCGCCGGACAGGACCCGGGGTGTGGGTTGTGCGGGGAGGCGCCTGGGACGATCCGGCACGTGGCTGCGGGGTGTGGGATGCTGGCAGGGGGGGCCTGCGTGGAGCGCCATGGCCAGGTGGCTGGCGTGGTCTGCCGAGGCATCTGTGCGGAGTGTGGACTGGGGGGCCCCGGGGTCGGAGTGGGGGGCACCTCCGAGGGTGGTGGAGGGTGGCGGAGCGGGGATCCTGTGGGACTTCCGGATCCAGACTGGCGGGATGGTGGTGGCGAGCCAGCAAGATGTCGTGGTCGTGGATGGGGGGCGGAGGAGGGCCGTTGTGGTGGATGTGGCGGTCCCAGGTGGTGGAGGCATCGGGAGGGGGGAGCATGGGGGGCTCGGGGGGTACCAGGGGCTCGGGGAGGGGCTGGGGAGGGCCTGGGGGGTGGGGGTGGCGGTCGTGCCTGTGGTGGTCGGGGCGCTCGGGGCAGTGACCCCCGGACTGGATGGGTGGTTGCGACAGATCCCGGGACCAGCGTCGGACATCTCGGTCCGGAGGTGTGCGGTGCTGGGAGCGGCGGGGGTACTGCGCGGGGCCCTCGGGCTTCCTGGCCTCTGGTGGAGGACCCGAGCTGAATGAGGGACGGACACCACCCGAGGACACCTCCTATTGGCTCCATGATAAGAGCTCCACCCAGCAAAGAATTAACCCTTTAAAACCTGATTCTGAGCTTTCACAATTATTTACCGCCATTTGCGTAATATCTACAGTATACAGAAGGAATCAAGCAATTTTTACCAATGTATCTGTAGGTGATGTTTATTTATTATGTACACAGAGATAAAGAGTAATGGCACAGCTCTGCAGTATCTTTCCACTTTTATATATGTATGCTATACTAAATAAAATGAATAGGGCACCATATAATGCAACAGTTATGCAACTCCCTAAATAATGATGTGAATTTTCAGTTGTTGCTAAATCAGTTAGGATGTTATAATTTGTGGTGTAGATGCGAATTTAGGAGAGCAGGACAATATATCGCATTGCAATTGGAGCAGCAGCTTGGTTGATGATGTCCCCAAACCGGCTCATCTATTATATTTGTCGTGCAATACAATGAAAATGAGCACAATTGCAAAACATAGGCTTCTTATATTTTAAAATAAAATAATCACATGTTTACCGTTCTGGGGTTTCTACAATCATGAATGGAGGCATTATTTACAGCAGGTTGATGTTGTTGTTGTTGTTGTCGACCCCACCCGTGCCCCGACATTGGGGGACCGGGCCCTCACTCCGTCTCCCGGATCCCCAGACCCCCCTCCTCCGCCCAGCGGGCGAGCAGGGCCGCCACTCCGCTTGGGTTTCGCCAGAGGTCCTCCGGAGTCATTGTGGTGGGTATGTTTGTGCAGGTGAACAGGTGTTGTGTGTCGTGCACTTGCGTGCCGCATAGCGCACAGAGTGGTGTTGGGTGTGTGTCCGGTGTAATGTTGTGTAGGTAGGAGTGGAGGGCTGGTGATTTGTTGGTTCGGAGTTGTGCTAGGAGTTGTCTGGTTCTGTGTGGTAGGTCTTGCTCTGATGGGTCTATTTCTGGTGCTGGTGCATGTATTACTTTGTTGTGTTGTCTGGTGTCCAAGTGTGTTTGTACAAAGTGGGTGTGTATGTCTTTCATGTTGTGTTTTATGGTGTCGTTGTTGGTGTCCTGTGGTGCTGTGTCTTTGTTGTGTGTGTAGTTGTTGTTGTGGAAGATTGTTTGTTTCTTTTGTCTGGGTGGTGGTGGTTGTTGAGTGAGTGGGTGTAGTGGGTGGGTTGGGTGTTGGGCTTTTTGTCTGATTTGCGATGCGTGTAGTTTTAGATGGGTGTTCAGTGGGAGAGTTTTTGTTTCCTCATGCAAGTGTTGTATGTTTGTGTCTTGTGTGCATCCTGTTGCTATTCTGAGTGCGGTGTTCTGTGTGGTCTGGAGTTTTGTCTTGTTTGTGTCCGATAGTGTTGGTGACCATATAGTGTTTGCGTATTCGAGGCGTGTGAGTGTGGTTGCTTTGTATGTGGTGAGTATAGTTTCTTTGGATTTTCCCCAGTGAGTGGTTGTTAAGGCTTTAAGTATTTTGTTTGATTGCTTGGCGCGGGTTAGAGTGTGTTGTGTGTGTTTTGAGAAGGTGAGTTTGGGGTCCCATGTTAATCCCAGTATTTTGCGTTCGCGGACTGTGGGTAGGGTGGTGTTATCTATTTGTAAAGTGAGCCTGTTGCTGTATTCTGCCGGATCCGGTGTGAACAGAGTGGTGGTGGTTTTGTCTGCGTTGAGTGTGAGTTGGTTCTGTTTTGTCCAGTTGTATATGTCGTGGAGATATTTTTGTACTTGTTGTTGTGCCTGTTGTGGTTTGACATGTGTGGATAGAATGGTGATGTCGTCTGCATATGTAACTGTGTGTACATTTGGAGGTGGTTGTGGTAAGTCTGCCATGTATATGTTGAATAGTGTTGGTGAAAGTACTCCCCCCTGTGGTACCCCCGTTTTCGTGTTTCTATGTTCTGATGTTTCCCCCCGGTATTGAGTGTATTGTCTGCGTCCCCTTATGTAGTTGAAGATGTATTTGATGATGATGTTTGGGGTGTTAGTGTTGTTGAGTTTGTTTGTGAGTGTGTGTAGGTTTACCGTGTCAAAGGCTTTGGACATGTCTAGGGCTATGGCAACTGTTCGTTGTGGTGGTTTTTGTTGATTGAAACCTGTGGCTATGATGTTGTGTATGTGGTGTAGTGCTGTGGTTGTGGAGTGTTGTTTTCGGAAGCCGTGTTGGTGAGAGGGTAGTTGAGTGTTGTTGGTAATGAAGGGTAGTATTACCTTTTCCATTGTTTTGGCTATTGGGCTGAGTAGTGCTATTGGTCTGTAGGATGGGCCGAGTGCGTGGTTTTTGTTGGGTTTTGGTATTGGGATTATTTTTGCAGTCTTCCATATTGCGGGGATGGTGTTGGTGTTGAGTGATGTGTTGTAAGTGTGTGTGAGTAGTGTTATTGCTTTGGGGCCTAGGTGTTTCAGATGTCTGATGTTTATGTTGTCTGGGCCTGTGGAGTTGTTGCTTTTGGAGCGTTGTAGTGCTTGTTTGACTTGTTGTTCTGTGATGGTTATGGGCGTGGTGTTGAGTTTTCGTATTTTGCGTTGTAGTTGTCTGTATGTTCTGTTGGTTTTGTGTTGTATTATGTTGGTGAATTGTTTGTTGAATGCTCGTGCTTTCTGTTTGTTGGATATTGCCGTGTGTTGTCCGAACTGTATTGTGGTGTTTTCTGGTGCTTTTTGTTCTTTGTTAGATAGTCTTGTTACTGTGTTCCAGAGTATGTATTGTTTGTGTCTGTGGTTCCATGCATCCGTTAAGTGTTCTTTCCATAGCTCTTGTTTGTGTTTTTGGATTTGTTTGTCTATTTCTTTGTTTAGGTCTGTGATGCGTGGGTCTTGGTGGTTTTGTTGTCTGATGTCGTTTCTTTGGCTGATGAGTGTTCTGATGTGTTGTGGTAGGAGAAGTGATTTGCTTTTTATTTTTCCGTGGGGTATGTGGTGTTTGTCTGCTGTAAGTATGAGGTTTGTGAGCATGGTGTTGGCTGTGTGGATGTTGTCAGGTATGGTTAAGTTCTCCAGTGCTGATTCTATTTCAGAGGTGTATCCTTCCCAGTCTGCTTTCCTGTAATTTGTGTAAGTTTGAAGGTGTTGTTGTAGGCGGAAAGGAGCACGCGTGTTGTGTGTGATTTTGATAGGAAGGTGGTCTGAACTGAATGCGTGTATTGTGGTCCATGTTGTTCTGTTTGTGATGCTGTTGCTGGCTGTTGTGATGTCCGGTGATGTTGGTTGTTGGTTGATGTTTGTAGGTTTTCTGGTAGGTGTGTTTGCGTTTAGAGTGATTTGTTGGGAGTTCTGTAGTATGTCTGCAATGAGGGTGCCTCTGTGGTCGTCGTAGGGAGAGTGCCATTGTGTTGAGTGAGCGTTGATGTCTGCGGTTAGAATGGTGTTGTTCAGCGAGTTTATGTATTGGAAGGTGTTGGTGATGTCTGTGTCTTCTGTGGCGTGGTCTGGTCGGGTGGTATCTCTGGGGGGTATATACATGTTGCATATGTGTAGTCTTTTGTGGTTGGTTATGTGAATCTTTACGGTTTGAATTTCTGTAGTGTTGGTGTTAATGTTGTTGGGGATGTTCATGGGAGTGAATGTGACTGATTTGTGAATGTATGTGAGCAGTCCTCCTCCTCCCTAGTGGTCTCTGTCTTTCCTAATGCTGGTGTAGTTGGTGAGACGAGGTGTGTTGTGTTGTTTTTCTAGTTTGGTTTCTTGTATGGTGATGATGTCTGCGTGCAGTTGTGAGGCGAGTTCTTCTAGTTCTGTTTTCTTGTTTTGGATGCCGTTGATGTTTATTTGTAGTATGGTCAGTGTGTTTTTGTTGGTGGGTGTTGTTCTTTGTGGGTTGTTCGGGGGTTGTGGTGTTGGGGTGTTTGTTGTTTGCGTGTGTGTTCTGCATGTCCACGTGTTTGTGTATTGGCGGGTGGTGATGCCGGAGCAATGTCTGTGTATCCAGTGTGGGTGTGTTGAGTTGCATCTGAGTGAGGTTTGTCTGCGTGTGATGATTCTATTGCAGTTATTGCAGGTCCAGGTTTGGGGGGGTGGTCTTGTGTTTGTTGTATCTCTGTTGGAGTTGTCTGTCCGTGTTGCGTTTGAGCGTAGTGTTGGTGAGGCGTGTGTGTTGTTTTGGTCTGTTTGTGCTCTGCTGCCTGTTGGTGTCCTACGAGGTGTTGTTGTTCGTGGTGGTGTTTTGGGATGTAGTCTGCATTTCCATGTTATGTTGTATTGTCTAGTGTTTATGTTTGTGCAATGTTTGTGTACCCAGTGTGGTGTGTGGTGGTTGCATCTGAAGGATGTCTGTCTTCTTGTAATCTGTTGTGTGCAAATGTCGCATGTCCAGGTAGTTTGTTGTGTGTGTGTTTGTTGCGTGCGTGAGAGTGTCTGTGTGGGCCCCGGATTTGTCTCTATGTCCCCCGCCTGGAGCAAAAGGTCCGCCCGCCACCCTGCCAGGTTCAGGGGGCGGTTAGCCGAAAAAAAAAAAAACGGCCGTAAGGGCACCCCGTTCGGGGTGCAGGGATTGGTTCCTTGATTTGTCCCCCCGTTCGGGGGGAACCCTCCAACTGCGAGTAAGCCAAGGAGTTTGGAGGTACAGCAGGTTGACAGCAGTGTGATCGAGCAGATTAGATAAAGTAGAATTTGAATGGGGCTTCACTGATTTATTTCATACAATTCATATCTAAAACACAGTTGAAAAATATTTGATTGTTAAAATATTTAAATACAAGAACTATATCAAGAAATTAACAAAACATAGTTTTTTTAGTTAGGAGAAAAGTCTAAAAACATATCACAAATGACAAACGTTGTGCCTCTCCTCCTCCTGTTCTTCAATGAAGCTGATCACCCTCCAGCTCCCGTTAGAAACATCGTGCTGCTGAAGGTGTGCCGGCAGAATGGTTGTGATACAGGAGGTGCTGTGGACTCTCCCAGAAACGAGGACCTAGTTTAGTTGTAGATCCAGTAAAACATAGTGCAAATGTGACATTATTTATAATGCACAGTTACAGTCTTGTGAATATTAAAAAATGTACTTCATGTAATGCAGGAAGCGAATATTTCAAACGAACTAAGGCAGCAAACAGTAAGAGCAAAATCGTGTTCCAAACATTAACTCTTTTTTTAAATGTCAATTAGCTTGTGAGTAATAAGACAAAATGTGACTGTCAGACAGAGAACTGTCAGAGCAAACGGCAGATTTTAGAAAGTCCTGCCGAAATAAATCTGCACCCGACTGTGACTGTCAGCGTTGAACTGCCGCCATTGCTGTCAAAGTCAGACACATCTCCAAAATTGTTGGAGCAAATTTTTAAGCAGGCTTCATCTTGATAAATTGACCACGTATTTGAAATTTACACCATAACGTTACCGCCTAAAATAATCGTAAAACAAAATTTTGTGTAACAACAAGAGTAATATGTACCCCAAAAGCTTTCAAAGCGTCTGAAAGTTTTCTCCTCCGTTTTTGTTGGGGCTTGGCTCGAAATGCATCATTCATCATCTTGCCTGGCAAGCCCTTTGAGTATTTATTCCATATTGCCCACTAGTTCACTAGTAAGGTCATTTTGACGCTTACTAGTGAACATGTAAGGCCATAAATGTGCCCACTAGTTCACTAGTAAGATCATTTTGACGCTTACTAGTGAACATGTAAGCCACAAAACGCTCACTGGTTCTCTAGTAAGGTAATTTTGACGCTTACTAGTGAACATGTAAGGCCATAAATGTGCCCACTAGTTCACTAGTAAGTTCATTTTGAGGCTTACTAGTTGACATGTAAGCCACACATCGCCTACTAGTTCACTAGTAAGATCATTTTGAGGCTTACTAGTGAACATGTAAGCCACAAAACGCCCAATAGTTCACTAGTAAGATCATTTTGACGCTTACTAGTGAACATGTAAGCCACAAAACGCTCACTAGTTTACTAGTAAGGTCATTTTGACGCTTACTAGTGAACATGTAAGCCACAAAACTCTCACTAGTTCACTAGTAAGGTCATTTTGACGCTTACTAGTGAACATGTAAGCCACAAAACGCTCACTGGTTCACTAGTAAGGTCATTTTGACGCTTACTAGTGAACATGTAAGCCACAAAACGCTCACTGGTTCACTAGTAAGGTAATTTTGACGCTTACTAGTGAACATGTAAGGCCATAAATGTGCCCACTAGTTCA
The DNA here is from genome assembly GCF_025434085.1 of Hippocampus zosterae. Classification (NCBI taxonomy): domain Eukaryota; kingdom Metazoa; phylum Chordata; class Actinopteri; order Syngnathiformes; family Syngnathidae; genus Hippocampus; species Hippocampus zosterae. The sequence goes on along the minus strand of NC_067456.1, from coordinate 27,432,696 downwards.
CTAGTAAGTTCATTTTGAGGCTTACTAGTTGACATGTAAGCCACACATCGCCTACGAGTTCACTAGTAAGATCATTTTGAGGCTTACTAGTGAACATGTAAGCCACAAAACGCCCAATAGTTCACTAGTAAGATCATTTTGACGCTTACTAGTGAACATGTAAGCCACAAAACGCTCACTAGTTTACTAGTAAGGTCATTTTGACGCTTACTAGTGAACATGTAAGCCACAAAACTCTCACTAGTTCACTAGTAAGGTCATTTTGACGCTTACTAGTGAACATGTAAGGCCATAAATGTGCCCACTTGTAGTGCTAGTGACATTACACTGTACTTGCATTAAATGCAAATAAGGATGATTACTAAAACATGTAACGGTATCCTATTGGCTGTACGTTTCAAAATAGTGTCATCCCACCAGTCAGGGCTCATGATTTTGGAAATTCTGTGCCCACTTAGTTTTTTAAAACAACAATGGCGGGCAGTGTCCTGAGACGTATTCGGCGAAGGTGCAGGGCAATAGAGAGTGCCTGTCATCAAGGGTCTGCCGGTGAAAGTGAAGCACGCGCGATAAACATTTCAATTGCTAATTTAAGAAGAGTTAGTGACCAGTTTAGCGCTGATACTATTCAAAGTTTGATTCAAAGTCCAATAGATCTCCGATCTGTCATCATTGCGGGACCCACTCCTAATGGTGGACGTGTTTGTTCCCATGTGGCACATCGTTTGCACACAGGTAAAATGGCTACCATTTTTTGTCATTGGTTTTTCGTATGTATTTTTATTCGAACTACACACGGGTTTTACTGACGACTTGCTGTGACTTACCTTCTATCACCCTGTCAAACGTCGTTTTATACCAGTGGTTTTCCTGCAAATCAGTAGACTATTAAGTAACGCGATGGCTGTACACTTTTAAGCAATAACTAGTGATCTTTTAGTTATTCAATTATAAGTTTGAATTATTTTTTTCTTGAGTAAAATGGTTAGAGAAAATAGCTGCTCGTGGTTTTGAAGCTGCATATACTTTTATGTACATCTGTGTCTATATGCCTGTACTGTATACAGTATATAAAAAACACGTAGTGATTCGTTTGCTTGAATTCCTTAATCCTTTTATTTCCATACTTTAGGTAGACGAGGAAGACCAGCACTTGACATTACAAGTGATCAAATTGAACTGCTCCCCACTCAGGGCTTTACAGTGAGAGCCATCACGGGGATGTTGGGTTGTTCCTCTTCATACCTGCATAAAAAAAATGACGTTTTTTTCAGATTTCAGCCAGAAATAGATTTACTCCCATTCATGATGTTGACCTGGAGGAGCATGTCAGAAGATTGCACAGCCAATTTCCCAGATCAGGCTCGAAAGCAAGTGTTCTGCTACATACTCTTGTCCCTTCATGTATATATCATTATATTCATTGTGAAAGTGTACTTTCTTTATTGTGTTGTTTTATGAACCTGTTGCAGATGATGAGGGCATACCTGCGTGCTGATGGTATTGTAGTACAAAGAAAAAGAGTTCGAGAAATCCTCAACCGTATTGAGCCAGCTGCTGCAGCCCAGAGATGGAGCCAGACTGTGGCTAGAAGAACATACTATGTGCCATTCCCCAATAGTTTATGGCACATAGATGGGCATATGCGTCTCATTCGGTAATAAGGGATCATCTTATATTTGTACTCGTGGGAGCATTAGAAAGCCATATTGTATGGACAGCACAGATTAAATTGAATTTTATCATTTGTATATCCAAGTTACACAAACTCCAAATTGCCTCCATGTAGTCTTAAGTGCACAGCAATACCTTCTCTACCGAGATGATATTTCAAACAAGATATGAAACTTGATTGTTTTCTTGTATTTAATCATTATTCTTTTCATGTTTGTTTTACAGGTGGGTGTTTGTGACACATGCCGGCATTGATGGGAATTCCAGGCTAATAACGTACCTTCAACTGGAGCACAGACAACACAGCTTTGACAGTGTTGAAATATTTTGTCCAAGCCACCTGCCTGTATGGGTTACCCTCCAGAGTAAGATCCGACCATGGTGGTGAAAACACTGGTTGCTCTTTTAATGAACCTACTGCAGGGACAAGACACCAAAATTATTTCTAGCTCCAGCCAACACCCCCTCACAATTTACTCACACCTCCCATGGCCTGATTATCCACCAACAGGGGCCCTTTTTGGATTATCATTTTGGCATAGGAACTTTCCTTTCCTATCCTAACCGAGTGAGATGAGCCGGTAGCACCTGGAGCAAAGATCGTCTAAATTTTAATAATGCTTAGGAAAGGTTCTGACCATCCTTTACGAAAGGAAAGGAGATATATTATGCAGCAGGAATATTTAAAGGGGGAGTCTTTTTTTATGTTGTTGTTGTTGTTGTTGTTGTCGACCCCACCCGTGCCCCGACATTGGGGGACCGGGCCCTCACTCCGTCTCCCGGATCCCCAGACCCCCCTCCGCCGCCCAGCGGGCGAGCAGGGCCGCCACTCCGCTTGGGTTTCGCCAGAGGTCCTCCGGAGTCAGTGTGGTGGGTATGTTTGTGCAGGTGAACAGGTGTTGTGTGTCGTGCACTTGCGTGCCGCATAGCGCACAGAGTGGTGTTGGGTGTGTGTCCGGTGTAATGTTGTGTAGGTAGGAGTGGAGGGCTGGTGATTTGTTGGTTCGGAGTTGTGCTAGGAGTTGTCTGGTTCTGTGTGGTAGGTCTTGCTCTGATGGGTCTATTTCTGGTGCTGGTGCATGTATTACTTTGTTGTGTTGTCTGGTGTCCAAGTGTGTTTGTACAAAGTGGGTGTGTATGTCTTTCATGTTCTGTTTTATGGTGTCGTTGTTGGTGTCCTGTGGTGCTGTGTCTTTGTTGTGTGTGTAGTTGTTGTTGTGGAAGATTGTTTGTTTCTTTTGTCTGGGTGGTGGTGGTTGTTGAGTGAGTGGGTGTAGTGGGTGGGTTGGGTGTTGGGCTTTTTGTCTGATTTGCGATGCGTGTAGTTTTAGATGGGTGTTCAGTGGGAGAGTTTTTGTTTCCTCATGCAAGTGTTGTATGTTTGTGTCTTGTGTGCATCCTGTTGCTATTCTGAGTGCGGTGTTCTGTGTGGTCTGGAGTTTTGTCTTGTTTGTGTCCGATAGTGTTGGTGACCATATAGTGTTTGCGTATTCGAGGCGTGTGATTGTGGTTGCTTTGTATGTGGTGAGTATAGTTTCTTTGGATTTTCCCCAGTGAGTGGTTGTTAAGGCTTTAAGTATTTTGTTTGATTGCTTGGCGCGGGTTAGAGTGTGTTGTGTGTGTTTTGAGAAGGTGAGTTTGGGGTCCCATGTTAATCCCAGTATTTTGGGTTCGCGGACTGTGGGTAGGGTGATGTTATCTATTTGTAAAGTGAGCCTGTTGCTGTATTCTGCCGGATCCGGTGTGAACAGAGTGGTGGTGGTTTTGTCTGCGTTGAGTGTGAGTTGGTTCTGTTTTGTCCAGTTGTATATGTCGTGGAGATATTTTTGTACTTGTTGTTGTGCCTGTTGTGGTTTGACATGTGTGGATAGAATGGTGATGTCGTCTGCATATGTAACTGTGTGTACATTTGGAGGTGGTTGTGGTAAGTCTGCCATGTATATGTTGAATAGTGTTGGTGAAAGTACTCCCCCCTGTGGTACCCCCGTTTTCGTGTTTCTATGTTCTGATGTTTCCCCCCGGTATTGAGTGTATTGTCTGCGTCCCCTTATGTAGTTGAAGATGTATTTGATGATGATGTTTGGGGTGTTAGTGTTGTTGAGTTTGTTTGTGAGTGTGTGTAGGTTTACCGTGTCAAAGGCTTTGGACATGTCTAGGGCTATGGCAACTGTTCGTTGTGGTGGTTTTTGTTGATTGAAACCTGTGGCTATGATGTTGTGTATGTGGTGTAGTGCTGTGGTTGTGGAGTGTTGTTTTCGGAAGCCGTGTTGGTGAGAGGGTAGTTGAGTGTTGTTGGTAATGAAGGGTAGTATTACCTTTTCCATTGTTTTGGCTATTGGGCTGAGTAGTGCTATTGGTCTGTAAGATGGGCCGAGTGCGTGGTTTTTGTTGGGTTTTGGTATTGGGATTATTTTTGCAGTCTTCCATATTGCGGGGATGGTGTTGGTGTTGAGTGATGTGTTGTAAGTGTGTGTGAGTAGTGTTATTGCTTTGGGGCCTAGGTGTTTCAGATGTCTGATGTTTATGTTGTCTGGGCCTGTGGAGTTGTTGCTTTTGGAGCGTTGTAGTGCTTGTTTGACTTGTTGTTCTGTGATGGTTATGGGCGTGGTGTTGAGTTTTCGTATTTTGCGTTGTAGTTGTCTGTATGTTCTGTTGGTTTTGTGTTGTATTATGTTGGTGAATTGTTTGTTGAATGCTCGTGCTTTCTGTTTGTTGGATATTGCCGTGTGTTGTCCGAACTGTATTGTGGTGTTTTCTGGTGCTTTTTGTTCTTTGTTTGATAGTCTTGTTACTGTGTTCCAGAGTATGTATTGTTTGTGTCTGTGGTTCCATGCATCCGTTAAGTGTTCTTTCCATAGCTCTTGTTTGTGTTTTTGGATTTGTGTGTCTATTTCTTTGTTTAGGTCTGTGATGCGTGGGTCTTGGTGGTTTTGTTGTCTGATGTCGTTTCTTTGGCTGATGAGTGTTCTGATGTGTTGTGGTAGGAGAAGTGATTTGCTTTTTATTTTTCCGTGGGGTATGTGGTGTTTGTCTGCTGTAAGTATGAGGTTTGTGAGCATGGTGTTGGCTGTGTGGATGTTGTCAGGTATGGTTATGTTCTCCAGTGCTGATTCTATTTCAGAGGTGTATCCTTCCCAGTCTGCTTTCCTGTAATTTGTGTAAGTTTGAAGGTGTTGTTGTAGGCGGAAAGGAGCACGCGTGTTGTGTGTGATTTTGATAGGAAGGTGGTCTGAACTGAGTGCGTGTATTGTGGTCCATGTTGTTCTGTTTGTGATGCTGTTGCTGGCTGTTGTGATGTCCGGTGATGTTGGTTGTTGGTTGATGTTTGTAGGTTTTCTGGTGGGTGTGTTTGCGTTTAGAGTGATTTGTTGGGAGTTTTGTAGTATGTCTGCAATGTGGGTGCCTCTGTGGTCGTCGTAGGGAGAGTGCCATTGTGTTGAGTGAGCGTTGATGTCTGCGGTTAGAATGGTGTTGTTCAGCGAGTTTATGTATTGGAAGGTGTTGGTGATGTCTGTGTCTTCTGTGGCGTGGTCTGGTCGGGTGGTATCTCTGGGGGGTATATACATGTTGCATATGTGTAGTCTTTTGTGGTTGGTTATGTGAATCTTTACGGTTTGAATTTCTGTAGTGTTGGTGTTAATGTTGTTGGGGATGTTCATGGGAGTGAATGTGTATCTACTGTATATCTATAAAAAAAATCCTCGTCTCACCCCTCAGGTGGTGTCCATCCCTCATTCAGCTGGGGTCCTCTACCAGAGGCCAGGAAGCTTGAGGGTTCTGCGCAGTATCCTTGCCGTTCCCAGCACTGCACATTTCTGGACTGAGATGTCCGATGTTGTTCCCGGGATCTGTTGCAACCACTCATCATCTAGTTTGGGGGTCACTGCCCCGAGTGCTCCGACCACCACAGGCACGACTGTCCCCTTTACCTTCCAGGCTCTCTCCAGCTCCTCTCTGAGCCCTTGGGATTTCTCGAGTTTCTCGTGTTCCTTCTTTCTGATGTTTCCAGCACTTGGGACCGCTACATCCACTACAACGGCTTTCCTCTGCCCTTTATCTATCATCAGGATATCTGGTTGGTTCGCCATTACCATCTTGTCAGTCTGGATCTGGAAGTCCCATAGGATCTTCGCTCTGTCATTCTCCACCACCTTCGGAGGTGTTTCCCATTTTGACCTTGGGGTTTCCAGTCCGTACTCCGCACAGATGTTTCGGTAGACTATGCCAGCCACCTGGTTATGGCGTTCCATATAGGATTTCCCTGCCAGCACCTTACACCCTGCAGTTATGTGTTAGATCGTCTCAGGTGCCTCTTTGCACAACCTACACCTTGGGTCTTGTCTGGTGTGGTATATCTGGGCCTCAATGGCTCTAGTGCTCAGGGCCTGCTCCTGAGCAGCCAGGATGAGTGCCTCTGTACTGTCCTTCAGGCCAGCCCTCTCTAGCCACTGATGGGAATTCTTGAGATCGGCCACTTCAGTTATGGTCCGGTGGTACATCCCGTGTAGGGGCTTGTCCTCCGATGATGGTCCCTCTTCCAGCGCCTCATCCTCTGTTGCCCATTGTCTGAGACATTCTCTGAGTACGTCATCCGTTGGAGCCTTCTCCTTGATGTATTCATGGAGCTTGGATGTTTCATCCTGGACAGTGGCTCTCACACTCACTAGTCCCCAGCTGCTTTCCTTGTTGCCAGTTCAAGGTTGCCATTGGCTTGTGGTACACCGAGGTACTTGTAGCTGTCCTCAATGTCTGCTATTGTTCCTTCGGGGAGTGAGACCCCTTCAGTCCGGACTACCGTTCCTCTCTTAGTCACCATCCGACTATCACATCCCGATGTCGCTGCTGTAGATCCTGGTTGTGTGGATCAGGGAGTCTATGTCCCTTTCACTCTTAGCATACAGCTTTATGTCATCCATGTAGAGGAGGTGACTGATCGTAGCTTCATTTCTGAGGCTGTATCCATAGCCTGTCTTGGTGATTACTTGGCTTAGGGAGTTCAGTCCTATGCAGAACAGCAATGGGGAGAGTGCATCACCTTGGTATATGCCACATTTGATGGACACTTGGGTAAGTGGCTTGCCATTGGCTTCAAGTGTGGTTTTCCACATCCTCATCAAGTTCGCAACGAAGGCTCTTAGGGTCCTGTTCACCTTATACACATCCAAGCATTCAGTGATCCATGTATGTGGCATCGAGTCATAGGCTTTCTTTTAATCAATCCAGGCTGTGCACAGGTTGGTACATCGGGACCTGCAGTCTTGTGCGACTGTTCTGTCAACCAGGAGCTGATGTTTGGCTCCCCTGGTATCTCTACCAATGCCCTTCCGTGCTTCGCTCATGTATTGATCCATGTGTGCACTTATCTTAGCCGCAACATGAGCTTCCAAAATTGTGGAGGGACAGGTTATTGGCCGATAGTTGGATGCGACTGCACCCTTTGAGGGATCTTTCATGATAAGGATCGTTCGCCCTTCGGTTAGCCATCCTGGGTGAGTCCCATCCCTAGGCAGCTGGTTCATTTGTGCTGCTGGGCGCTCATGGAGTGCTGTGAGTCTCTTTAGCCAGTAAGTGTGGACCATGTCCGGGCCTGGTGCTGTCCAGTTCTTCATATTTGAGACTATTTCCTTTATGTCTGCCACTGTTATGGTAATTGGGTTCTGTTCAGGGAGGTGTCTGTGCTCCTCTCTTTGGGTGACCAGCCATTGTGCACTGCTGTTATGTGCAACCTCCTTCTCCCATCTGCCTCTCCAGTACCTTTCAGTTTCCAGTCTTGGTGGATCAGCTCTGTTGTTAGGACCCTGCCACTGAGCGTACACTTTCGCAGGTTGTGTTGCAAACAGCCTGTTTATTCGTCTGGCCTCATTCTCTTTCGTGTACCGCTTTAGGCGGCTGGACAAGGCTTGGAGCCTTTGTTTCGAGTGCTTCATATATGGTCATCTGGATGTACCTCTCAGGATCGGCCTTTTCATCACACCTCTCTGGACCTCAGTCAATTGACTCACATCTTTCCGAGCCGCCTTGATCTTAGCCTCCAACCGTCTTTTCCATGGTCGGTAATGTATCTCATGGCTTCCATGGTTGCTCTTATAGCCAAGCATCTCAAGGATCACTGATGCTGAAGCGTATATCAGTTCATTTCCGTGATCGTTACGGTAAGGATCGCCCTCAGTGCTGAATTCACACTTTCCAAGAGACTTTCAGGTGGTACTTCACATAGCCGTTGTAATCGGATTCTAGGTTTCCCAGCTTTCATTCTTGCCATGATCTTAGCTTTCAGGTCAGTTGCTGCCTCGCTCAGCATTTCATTCATTGGGGCTGGCCTCCCAATCTCATCATCTGCATTCACTCTGGTATGAACTCCTCCTCTGATCTGGCAGCCTGGGGCCCCTCACCATGGAACCTGCGTTGTACCTCATCAATCTCAAGTTGTGACAGCAGTTGCCGTTTGTGGATGTTGGAACACTGAGTTACGAGTTGTTTCGTGGCCACCCGTGACTGTGGGTTTCGAAGTAACCATTTAGCCCACATTCTCTCCATGTAACCTCTCTGACTAGGCTTGCTTGAGTAGTAGCATTCCAACAGAGCCATGTTATTGCATCTTGCCCATCTCTGCTCCATTTTTCATCAAGGTGCTCTGGTTCCCCAGCACCTGACGCAGACCTTGTTTGGCCGGGCGACGTCTGAGCTGGCATGTCATTCATTTTATTGTCTCTCATCATTGTATGAGGTACGCATTAGCGTGAAGGCTCTTGCCCAAGGACCCACACTGGATGGTGTTATGTGCTCATTTTTTGCCCCAAGTGGGGAGCGGAGGGACGGGCGCTGGGGGGGGGACCATCGTGGTGGGGCGGGCCCCTAGGCGGGATGTGCCACCGGACCGTGGCTGAGGTGGCTGATCTCAAGAAGTCCTATCGGTGGCTGGAGGGGACTGGCCTGGGGGACAGCGCAGGGGCGCTCATCCTGGCTGCTCAGGAGCGGGCCTTGGGCGCCGGAGCCGTCGAGGCCCGGATGTGCCGCGCCGGACAGGACCCGGGGTGTGGGTTGTGCGGGGAGGCGCCTGGGACGATCCGGCACGTGGCTGCGGGGTGTGGGATGCTGGCAGGGGGGGCCTGCGTGGAGCGCCATGGCCAGGTGGCTGGCGTGGTCTGCCGAGGCATCTGTGCGGAGTGTGGACTGGGGGCCCCGGGGTCGGAGTGGGGGGCACCTCCGAGGGTGGTGGAGGGTGGCGGAGCGGGGATCCTGTGGGACTTCCGGATCCAGACTGGCGGGATGGTGGTGGCGAGCCAGCCAGATGTCGTGGTCGTGGATGGGGGGTGGAGGAGGGCCGTTGTGGTGGATGTGGCGGTCCCAGGTGGTGGAGGCATCGGGAGGGGGGAGCATGGGGGGCTCGGGGGGTACCAGGGGCTCGGGGAGGGGCTGGGGAGGGCCTGGGGGGTGGGGGTGGCGGTCGTGCCTGTGGTGGTCGGGGCGCTCGGGGCAGTGACCCCCGGACTGGATGGGTGGTTGCGACAGATCCCGGGACCAGCGTCGGACATCTCGGTCCGGAGGTGTGCGGTGCTTGGAGAGGCGGGGGTACTGCGCGGGGCCCTCGGGCTTCCTGGCCTCTGGTGGAGGACCCGAGCTGAATGAGGGACGGACACCACCCGAGGACACCTCCTATTGGCTCCATGATAAGAGCTCCACCCAGCAAAGAATTAACCCTTTAAAACCTGATTCTGAGCTTTCACAATTATTTACCGCCATTTGCGTAATATCTACAGTATACAGAAGGAATCAAGCAATTTTTACCAATGTATCTGTAGGTGATGTTTATTTATTATGTACACAGAGATAAAGAGTAATGGCACAGCTCTGCAGTATCTTTCCACTTTTATATATGTATGCTATACTAAATAAAATGAATAGGGCACCATATAATGCAACAGTTATGCAACTCCCTAAATAATGATGTGAATTTTCAGTTGTTGCTAAATCAGTTAGGATGTTATAATTTGTGGTGTAGATGCGAATTTAGGAGAGCAGGACAATATATCGCATTGCAATTGGAGCAGCAGCTTGGTTGATGATGTCCCCAAACCGGCTCATCTATTATATTTGTCGTACAATACAATGAAAATGAGCACAATTGCAAAACATAGGCTTCTTATATTTTAAAATAAAATAATCACGTTTACCGTTCTGGGGTTTCTACAATCATGAATGGAGGCATTATTTACAGCAGGTTGATGTTGTTGTTGTTGTTGTCGACCCCACCCGTGCCCCGACATTGGGGGACCGGGCCCTCACTCCGTCTCCCGGATCCCCAGACCCCCCTCCGCCGCCCAGCGGGCGAGCAGGGCCGCCACTCCGCTTGGGTTTCGCCAGAGGTCCTCCGGAGTCAGTGTGGTGGGTATGTTTGTGCAGGTGAACAGGTGTTGTGTGTCGTGCACTTGCGTGCCGCATAGCGCACAGAGTGGTGTTGGGTGTGTGTCCGGTGTAATGTTGTGTAGGTAGGAGTGGAGGGCTGGTGATTTGTTGGTTCGGAGTTGTGCTAGGAGTTGTCTGGTTCTGTGTGGTAGGTCTTGCTCTGATGGGTCTATTTCTGGTGCTGGTGCATGTATTACTTTGTTGTGTTGTCTGGTGTCCAAGTGTGTTTGTACAAAGTGGGTGTGTATGTCTTTCATGTTCTGTTTTATGGTGTCGTTGTTGGTGTCCTGTGGTGCTGTGTCTTTGTTGTGTGTGTAGTTGTTGTTGTGGAAGATTGTTTGTTTCTTTTGTCTGGGTGGTGGTGGTTGTTGAGTGGGTGGGTTGGGTGTTGGGCTTTTTGTCTGATTTGCGATGTGTGTAGTTTTAGATGGGTGTTCAGTGGGAGAGTTTTTGTTTCCTCATGCAAGTGTTGTATGTTTGTGTCTTGTGTGCATCCTGTTGCTATTCTGAGTGCGGTGTTCTGTGTGGTCTGGAGTTTTGTCTTGTTTGTGTCCGATAGTGTTGGTGACCATATAGTGTTTGCGTATTCGAGGCGTGTGAGTGTGGTTGCTTTGTATGTGGTGAGTATAGTTTCTTTGGATTTTCCCCAGTGAGTGGTTGTTAAGGCTTTAAGTATTTTGTTTGATTGCTTGGCGCGGGTTAGAGTGTGTTGTGTGTGTTTTGAGAAGGTGAGTTTGGGGTCCCATGTTAATCCCAGTATTTTGGGTTCGCGGACTGTGGGTAGGGTGGTGTTATCTATTTGTAAAGTGAGTCTGTTGCTGTATTCTGCCGGATCCGGTGTGAACAGAGTGGTGGTGGTTTTGTCTGCATTGAGTGTGAGTTGGTTCTGTTTTGTCCAGTTGTATATGTCGTGGAGATATTTTTGTACTTGTTGTTGTGCCTGTTGTGGTTTGACATGTGTGGATAGAATGGTGATGTCGTCTGCATATGTAACTGTGTGTACATTTGGAGGTGGTTGTGGTAAGTCTGCCATGTATATGTTGAATAGTGTTGGTGAAAGTACTCCCCCCTGTGGTACTCCCGTTTTCGTGTTTCTGTGTTCTGATGTTTCCCCCCGGTATTGAGTGTATTGTCTGCGTCCCCTTATGTAGTTGAAGATGTATTTGATGATGATGTTTGGGGTGTTAGTGTTGTTGAGTTTGTTTGTGAGTGTGTGTAGGTTTACCGTGTCAAAGGCTTTGGACATGTCTAGGGCTATGGCAACTGTTCGTTGTGGTGGTTTTTGTTGATTGAAACCTGTGGCTATGATGTTGTGTATGTGGTGTAGTGCTGTGGTTGTGGAGTGTTGTTTTCGGAAGCCGTGTTGGTGAGAGGGTAGTTGAGTGTTGTTGGTAATGAAGGGTAGTATTACCTTTTCCATTGTTTTGGCTATTGGGCTGAGTAGTGCTATTGGTCTGTAGGATGGGCCGAGTGCGTGGTTTTTGTTGGGTTTTGGTATTGGGATTATTTTTGCAGTCTTCCATATTGCGGGGATGGTGTTGGTGTTGAGTGATGTGTTGTAAGTGTGTGTGAGTAGTGTTATTGCTTTGGGGCCTAGGTGTTTCAGATGTCTGATGTTTATGTTGTCTGGGCCTGTGGAGTTGTTGCTTTTGGAGCGTTGTAGTGCTTGTTTGACTTGTTGTTCTGTGATGGTTATGGGCGTGGTGTTGAGTTTTCGTATTTTGCGTTGTAGTTGTCTGTATGTTCTGTTGGTTTTGTGTTGTATTATGTTGGTGAATTGTTTGTTGAATGCTCGTGCTTTCTGTTTGTTGGATATTGCCGTGTGTTGTCCGAACTGTATTGTGGTGTTTTCTGGTGCTTTTTGTTCTTTGTTAGATAGTCTTGTTACTGTGTTCCAGAGTATGTATTGTTTGTGTCTGTGGTTCCATGCATCCGTTAAGTGTTCTTTCCATAGCTCTTGTTTGTGTTTTTGGATTTGTTTGTCTATTTCTTTGTTTAGGTCTGTGATGCGTGGGTCTTGGTGGTTTTGTTATCTGATGTCGTTTCTTTGGCTGATGAGTGTTCTGATGTGTTGTGGTAGGAGAAGTGATTTGCTTTTTATTTTTCCGTGGGGTATGTGGTGTTTGTCTGCTGTAAGTATGAGGTTTGTGAGCATGGTGTTGGCTGTGTGGATGTTGTCAGGTATGGTTAAGTTCTCCAGTGCTGATTCTATTTCAGAGGTGTATCCTTCCCAGTCTGCTTTCCTGTAATTTGTGTAAGTTTGAAGGTGTTGTTGTAGGCGGAAAGGAGCACGCGTGTTGTGTGTGATTTTGATAGGAAGGTGGTCTGAACTGAGTGCGTGTATTGTGGTCCATGTTGTTCTGTTTGTGATGCTGTTGCTGGCTGTTGTGATGTCCGGTGATGTTGGTTGTTGGTTGATGTTTGTAGGTTTTCTGGTAGGTGTGTTTGCGTTTAGAGTGATTTGTTGGGAGTTCTGTAGTATGTCTGCAATGAGGGTGCCTCTGTGGTCGTCGTAGGGAGAGTGCCATTGTGTTGAGTGAGCGTTGATGTCTGCGGTTAGAATGGTGTTGTTCAGCGAGTTTATGTATTGGAAGGTGTTGGTGATGTCTGTGTCTTCTGTGGCGTGGTCTGGTCGGGTGGTATCTCTGGGAGGTATATACATGTTGCATATGTGTAGTCTTTTGTGGTTGGTTATGTGAATCTTTACGGTTTGAATTTCTGTAGTGTTGGTGTTAATGTTGTTGGGGATGTTCATGGGAGTGAATGTGACTGATTTGTGAATGTATGTGAGCAGTCCTCCTCCTCCCTTGTGTTCTCTGTCTTTCCTAATGCTGGTGTAGTTGGTGAGACGAGGTGTGTTGTGTTGTTTTTCTAGTTTGGTTTCTTGTATGGTGATGATGTCTGCGTGCTGTTGTGAGGCGAGTTCTTCTAGTTCTGTTTTCTTGTTTTGGATGCCGTTGATGTTTATTTGTAGTATGGTCAGTGTGTGTTTGTTGTTTTTGTTGGTGGGTGTTGTTCTTTGTGGGTTGTTCGGGGGTTGTGGTGTTGGGGTGTTTGTTGTTTGCGTGTGTGTTCTGCATGTCCACGTGTTTGTGTATTGGCGGGTGGTGATGCCGGAGCAATGTCTGTGTATCCAGTGTGGGTGTGTTGAGTTGCATCTGAGTGAGGTTTGTCTGCGTGTGATGATTCTATTGCAGCTATTGCAGGTCCAGGTTTGGGGGGGTGGTCTTGTGTTTGTTGTATCTCTGTTGGTTTTGTCTGTCCGTGTTGCGTTTGAGGGTAGTGTTGGTGAGGCGCGTGTGTTGTTTTGGTCTGTTTGTGCTCTGCTGCCTGTTGGTGTCCTACGAGGTGTAGTTGTTCGTGGTGGTGTTTTGGGATGTAGTCTGCATTTCCATGTTATGTTGTATTGTCTAGTGTTTATGTTTGTGCAATGTTTGTGTACCCAGTGTGGTGTGTGGTGGTTGCATCTGAAGGATGTCTGTCTTCTTGTAATCTGTTGTGTGCAAATGTCGCATGTCCAGGTAGTTTGTTGTGTGTGTGTTTGTTGCGTGCGTGAGAGTGTCTGTGTGGGCCCCGGATTTGTCTCTATGTCCCCCGCCTGGAGCAAAAGGTCCGCCCGCCACCCTGCCAGGTTCAGGGGGCGGTTAGCCGAAAAAAAAAAAAACGGCCGTAAGGGCACCCCGTTCGGGGTGCAGGGATTGGTTCCTTGATTTGTCCCCCCGTTCGGGGGGAACCCTCCAACTGCGAGTAAGCCAAGGAGTTTGGAGGTACAGCAGGTTGACAGCAGTGTGATCGAGCAGATTAGATAGAGTAGAATTTGAATGGGGCTTCACTGATTTATTTCATACAATTCATATCTAAAACACAGTTGAAAAATATTTGATTGTTAAAATATTTAAATACAAGAACTATATCAAGAAATTAACAAAACATAGTTTTTTTAGTTAGGAGAAAAGTCTAAAAACATATCACAAATGACAAACGTTGTGCCTCTCCTCCTCCTGTTCTTCAATGAAGCTGATCACCCTCCAGCTCCCGTTAGAAACATCGTGCTGCTGAAGGTGTGCCGGCAGAATGGTTGTGATACAGGAGGTGCTGTGGACTCTCCCAGAAACGAGGACCTAGTTTAGTTGTAGATCCAGTAAAACATAGTGCAAATGTGACATTATTTATAATGCACAGTTACAGTCTTGTGAATATTAAAAAATGTACTTCATGTAATGCAGGAAGCGAATATTTCAAACGAACTAAGGCAGCAAACAGTAAGAGCAAAATCGTGTTCCAAACATTAACTCTTTTTTTAAATGTCAATTAGCTTGTGAGTAATAAGACAAAATGTGACTGTCAGACAGAGAACTGTCAGAGCAAACGGTAGATTTTAGAAAGTCCTGCCGAAATAAATCTGCACCCGACTGCGACTGTCAGCGTTGAACTGCCGCCATTGCTGTCAAAGTCAGACACATCTCCAAAATTGTTGGAGCAAATTTTTAAGCAGGCTTCATCTTGATAAATTGACCACGTATTTGACATTTACACCATAACGTTACCGCCTAAAATAATCGTAAAACAAAATTTTGTGTAACAACAAGAGTAATATGTACCCCAAAAGCTTTCAAAGCGTCTGAAAGTTTTCTCCTCCGTTTTTGTTGGGGCTTGGCTCGAAATGCATCATGATTGGCCGCCCGAAGTCCACGTGTCTGTCGGACGTGCTCTCATTGGTCTACAATACCATCACGGATGAATAAATACTCAAAGGGCTTGCCAGGCAAGCCCTTTGAACCCTTTAAATACTCAATGGGCTTGCCTGGCAAGCCCATTGAGTATTGCCCACTAGTTCACTAGTAAGGTCATTTTGACGCTTACTAGTGAACATGTAAGGCCATAAATGTGCCCACTAGTTCACTAGTAAGATCATTTTGAGGCTTACTAGTTGACATGTAAGCCACAAAACGCCCGCTAGTTCACTAGTAAGATAATTTTGAGGCTTCTAGTGAACATGTAAGCCACAGAACGCCCACTAGTTCACTAGTAAGATCATTTTGACGCTTACTAGTGAACATGTAAGCCACAAAACGCTCACTAGTTCACTAGTAAGGTCATTTTGACGCTTACTAGTGAACATGTAAGCCACAAAACGCTCACTGGTTCACTAGTAAGGTAATTTTGACGCTTACTAGTGAACATGTAAGCCACAAAACGCCCACTAGTTCCCTAGTAAGATCATTTTGACGCTTATTTATGAACATGTCAGCCACAAAACGCTCACTCGTTCACTAGTAAGATCATTTTGACGCTTACTAGTGAACATGTAAGCCACAAAACGCCCACTAGTTCACTAGTAAGGTCATTTTGACGCTTACTAGTGAACATGTAAGCCACAAAACGCCCACTAGTTCACTAGTAAGATCATTTTGACGCTTACTAGTGAACATGTAAGGCCATAAATGTGCCCACTAGTTCACTAGTAAGTTCATTTTGAGGCTTACTAGTTGACATGTAAGCCACACATCGCCTACTAGTTCACTAGTAAGATCATTTTGAGGCTTACTAGTGAACATGTAAGCCACAAAACGCCCAATAGTTCACTAGTAAGATCATTTTGACGCTTACTAGTGAACATGTAAGCCACAAAACGCTCACTAGTTTACTAGTAAGGTCATTTTGACGCTTACTAGTGAACATGTAAGCCACAAAACGCTCACTAGTTCACTATCCATCCATCCATCCATAATAAGATAATTTTGACGCTTACTACTGAACATTTAAGGCCATAAATGTGCCCACTAGTTCACTGGTAAGATGATTTTGACGCTTACTAGTGAACATGCAAGGCCATAAATGTGCCCACTTGTAGTGCTAGTGACATTACACTGTACTTGCATTAAATGCAAATAAGGATGATTACGAAAACATGTAACGGTATCCTATTGGCTGTACGTTTCAAAATAGTGTCATCCCACCAGTCAGGGCTCATGATTTTGGAAATTCTGTGCCCACTTAGTTTTTTAAAACAACAATGGCGGACAGTGTCCTGAGACGTATTCGGCGAAGGTGCAGGGCAATAGAGAGTGCCTGTCATCAAGGGTCTGCCGGTGAAAGTGAAGCACGCGCGATAAACATTTCAATTGCTAATTTAAGAAGAGTTAGTGACCAGTTTAGCGCTGATACTATTCAAAGTTTGATTCAAAGTCCAATAGATCTCCGATCTGTCATCATTGCGGGACCCACTCCTAATGGTGGACGTGTTTGTTCCCATGTGGCACATCGTTTGCACACAGGTAAAATGGCTACCATTTTTTGTCATTGGTTTTTCGTATGTATTTATATTCGAACTACACACGGGTTTTACTGACGACTTGCTGTGACTTACCTTCTATCACCCTGTCAAACGTCGTTTTATACCAGTGGTTTTCCTGCAAATCAGTAGACTATTAAGTAACGCGATGGCTGTACACTTTTAAGCAATAACTAGTGATCTTTTAGTTATTCAATTATAAGTTTGAATTATTTTTTTCTTGAGTAAAATGGTTAGAGAAAATAGCTGCTCGTGGTTTTGAAGCTGCATATACTTTTATGTACTTCTGTGTCTATATGCCTGTACTGTATACAGTATATAAAAAACACGTAGTGATTCGTTTGCTTGAATTCCTTAATCCTTTTATTTCCATACTTTAGGTAGACGAGGAAGACCAGCACTTAACATTACAAGTGATCAAATTGAACTGCTCCCCACTCAGGGCTTTACAGTGAGAGCCATCACTGAGATGTTGTGTTGTTCCTCTTCATACCTGCATAAAAAAATGAAGTTTTTTCAGATTTCAGCCAGAAATAGATTTACTCCCATTCATGATGTTGACCTGGAAGAGCATGTCAGAAGATTGCACAGCCAATTTCCCAGATCAGGCTCGGAAGCAAGTGTTCTGCTACATACTCTTGTCCCTTCATGTATATATCATTATATTCATTGTGAAAGTTTACTTTCTTTATTGTGTTGTTTTATGAACCTGTTGCAGATGATGAGGGCATACCTGCGTGCTGATGGTATTGTAGTACAAAGAAAAAGAGTTCGAGAAATCCTCAACCGTATTGAGCCAGCTGCTGCAGCCCAGAGATGGAGCCAGACTGTGGCTAGAAGAACATACTATGTGCCATTCCCCAATAGTTTATGGCGCATAGATGGGCATATGCGTCTCATTCGGTAATAAGGGATCATCTTATATTTGTACTCGTGGGAGCATTAGAAAGCCATATTGTATGGACAGCACAGATTAAATTGAATTTTATCATTTGTATATCCAAGTTACACAAACTCCAAATTGCCTCCATGTAGTCTTAAGTGCACAGCAATACCTTCTCTACTGAGATGATATTTCAAACAAGATATGAAACTTGATTGTTTTCTTGTATTTAATCATTATTCTTTTCATGTTTGTTTTACAGGTGGGTGTTTGTGACACATGCCGGCATTGATGGGAATTCCAGGCTAATAACGTACCTTCAACTGGAGCACAGACAACACAGCTTTGACAGTGTTGAAATATTTTGTCCAAGCCACCTGCCTGTATGGGTTACCCTCCAGAGTAAGATCCGACCATGGTGGTGAAAACACTGGTTGCTCTTTTAATGAACCTACTGCAGGGACAAGACACCAAAATTATTTCTAGCTCCAGCCAACACCCCCTCACAATTTACTCACACCTCCCATGGCCTGATTATCCACCAACAGGGGCCCTTTTTGGATTATCATTTTGGCATAGGAACTTTCCTTTCCTATCCTAACCGAGTGAGATGAGCCGGTAGCACCTGGAGCAAAGATCGTCTAAATTTTAATAATGCTTAGGAAAGGTTCTGACCATCCTTTACGAAAGGAAAGGAGATATATTATGCAGCAGGAATATTTAAAGGGGAAGTCTTTTTTTATGTTGTTGTTGTTGTTGTTGTCGACCCCACCCGTGCCCCGACATTGGGGGACCGGGCCCTCACTCCGTCTCCCGGATCCCCAGACCCCCCTCCTCCGCCCAGCGGGCGAGCAGGGCCGCCACTCCGCTTGGGTTTCGCCAGAGGTCCTCCGGAGTCAGTGTGGTGGGTATGTTTGTGCAGGTGAACAGGTGTTGTGTGTCGTGCACTTGCGTGCCGCATAGCGCACAGAGTGGTGTTGGGTGTGTGTCCGGTGTAATGTTGTGTAGGTAGGAGTGGAGGGCTGGTGATTTGTTGGTTCGGAGTTGTGCTAGGAGTTGTCTGGTTCTGTGTGGTAGGTCTTGCTCTGATGGGTCTATTTCTGGTGCTGGTGCATGTATTACTTTGTTGTGTTGTCTGGTGTCCAAGTGTGTTTGTACAAAGTGGGTGTGTATGTCTTTCATGTTCTGTTTTATGGTGTCGTTGTTGGTGTCCTGTGGTGCTGTGTCTTTGTTGTGTGTGTAGTTGTTGTTGTGGAAGATTGTTTGTTTCTTTTGTCTGGGTGGTGGTGGTTGTTGAGTGAGTGGGTGTAGTGGGTGGGTTGGGTGTTGGGCTTTTTGTCTGATTTGCGATGCGTGTAGTTTTAGATGGATGTTCAGTGGGAGAGTTTTTGTTTCCTCATGCAAGTGTTGTATGTTTGTGTCTTGTGTGCATCCTGTTGCTATTCTGAGTGCTGTGTTCTGTGTGGTCTGGAGTTTTGTCTTGTTTGTGTCCGATAGTGTTGGTGACCATATAGTGTTTGCGTATTCGAGGCGTGTGAGTGTGGTTGCTTTGTATGTGGTGAGTATAGTTTCTTTGGATTTTCCCCAGTGAGTGGTTGTTAAGGCTTTAAGTATTTTGTTTGATTGCTTGGCGCGGGTTAGAGTGTGTTGTGTGTGTTTTGAGAAGGTGAGTTTGGGGTCCCATGTTAATCCCAGTATTTTGGGTTCGCGGACTGTGGGTAGGGTGGTGTTATCTATTTGTAAAGTGAGCCTGTTGCTGTATTCTGCCGGATCCGGTGTGAACAGAGTGGTGGTGGTTTTGTCTGCGTTGAGTGTGAGTTGGTTCTGTTTTGTCCAGTTGTATATGTCGTGGAGATATTTTTGTACTTGTTGTTGTGCCTGTTGTGGTTTGACATGTGTGGATAGAATGGTGATGTCGTCTGCATATGTAACTGTGTGTACATTTGGAGGTGGTTGTGGTAAGTCTGCCATGTATATGTTGAATAGTGTTGGTGAAAGTACTCCCCCCTGTGGTACCCCCGTTTTCGTGTTTCTATGTTCTGATGTTTCCCCCCGGTATTGAGTGTATTGTCTGCGTCCCCTTATGTAGTTGAAGATGTATTTGATGATGATGTTTGGGGTGTTAGTGTTGTTGAGTTTGTTTGTGAGTGTGTGTAGGTTTACCGTGTCAAAGGCTTTGGACATGTCTAGGGCTATGGCAACTGTTCGTTGTGGTGGTTTTTGTTGATTGAAACCTTTGGCTATGATGTTGTGTATGTGGTGTAGTGCTGTGGTTGTGGAGTGTTGTTTTCGGAAGCCGTGTTGGTGAGAGGGTAGTTGAGTGTTGTTGGTAATGAAGGGTAGTATTACCTTTTCCATTGTTTTGGCTATTGGGCTGAGTAGTGCTACTGGTCTGTAAGATGGGCCGAGTGCGTGGTTTTTGTTGGGTTTTGGTATTGGGATTATTTTTGCAGTCTTCCATATTGCGGGGATGGTGTTGGTGTTGAGTGATGTGTTGTAAGTGTGTGTGAGTAGTGTTATTGCTTTGGGGCCTAGGTGTTTCAGATGTCTGATGTTTATGTTGTCTGGGCCTGTGGAGTTGTTGCTTTTGGAGCGTTGTAGTGCTTGTTTGACTTGTTGTTCTGTGAGGGTTATGGGCGTGGTGTTGAGTTTTCGTATTTTGCGTTGTAGTTGTCTGTATGTTCTGTTGGTTTTGTGTTGTATTATGTTGGTGAATTGTTTGTTGAATGCTCGTGCTTTCTGTTTGTTGGATATTGCCGTGTGTTGTCCGAACTGTATTGTGGTGTTTTCTGGTGCTTTTTGTTCTTTGTTTGATAGTCTTGTTACTGTGTTCCAGAGTATGTGTTGTTTGTGTCTGTGGTTCCATGCATCCGTTAAGTGTTCTTTCCATAGCTCTTGTTTGTGTTTTTGGATTTGTGTGTCTATTTCTTTGTTTAGGTCTGTGATGCGTGGGTCTTGGTGGTTTTGTTGTCTGATGTCGTTTCTTTGGCTGATGAGTGTTCTGATGTGTTGTGGTAGGAGAAGTGATTTGCTTTTTATTTTTCCGTGGGGTATGTGGTGTTTGTCTGCTGTAAGTATGAGGTTTGTGAGCATGGTGTTGGCTGTGTGGATGTTGTCAGGTATGGTTATGTTCTCCAGTGCTGATTCTATTTCAGAGGTGTATCCTTCCCAGTCTGCTTTCCTGTAATTTGTGTAAGTTTGAAGGTGTTGTTGTAGGCGGAAAGGAGCACGCGTGTTGTGTGTGATTTTGATAGGAAGGTGGTCTGAACTGAGTGCGTGTATTGTGGTCCATGTTGTTCTGTTTGTGATGCTGTTGCTGGCTGTTGTGATGTCCGGTGATGTTGGTTGTTGGTTGATGTTTGTAGGTTTTCTGGTGGGTGTGTTTGCGTTTAGAGTGATTTGTTGGGAGTTCTGTAGTATGTCTGCAATGAGGGTGCCTCTGTGGTCGTCGTAGGGAGAGTGCCATTGTGTTGAGTGAGCGTTGATGTCTGCGGTTAGAATGGTGTTGTTCAGCGAGTTTATGTATTGGAAGGTGTTGGTGATGTCTGTGTCTTCTGTGGCGTGGTCTGGTCGGGTGGTATCTCTGGGGGGTATATACATGTTGCATATGTGTAGTCTTTTGTGGTTGGTTATGTGAATCTTTACGGTTTGAATTTCTGTAGTGTTGGTGTTAATGTTGTTGGGGATGTTCATGGGAGTGAATGTGACTGATTTGTGAATGTATGTGAGCAGTCCTCCTCCTCCCTTGTGTTCTCTGTCTTTCCTAATGCTGGTGTAGTTGGTGAGACGAGGTGTGTTGTGTTGTTTTTCTAGTTTGGTTTCTTGTATGGTGATGATGTCTGCGTGCTGTTGTGAGGCGAGTTCTTCTAGTTCTGTTTTCTTGTTTTGGATGCCGTTGATGTTTATTTGTAGTATGGTCAGTGTGTGTTTGTTGTTTTTGTTGGTGGGTGTTGTTCTTTGTGGGTTGTTCGGTGGTTGTGGTGTTGGGGTGTTTGTTGTTTGCGTGTGTGTTCTGCATGTCCACGTGTTTGTGTATTGGCGGGTGGTGATGCCGGAGCAATGTCTGTGTATCCAGTGTGTGTGTGTTGAGTTGCATCTGAGTGAGGTTTGTCTGCGTGTGATGATTCTATTGCAGCTATTGCAGGTCCAGGTTTGGGGGGGTGGTCTTGTGTTTGTTGTATCTCTGTTGGAGTTGTCTGTCCGTGTTGCCTTTGAGGGTAGTGTTGGTGAGGCGAGTGTGTTGTTTTGGTCTGTTTATGCTCTGCTGCCTGTTGGTGTCCTACGAGGTGTTGTTGTTCGTGGTGGTGTTTTGGGATGTAGTCTGCATTTTCATGTTATGTTGTATTGTCTAGTGTTTATGTTTGTGCAATGTTTGTGTACCCAGTGTGGTGTGTGGTGGTTGCATCTGAAGGATGTCTGTCTTCTTGTAATCTGTTGTGTGCAAATGTCGCATGTCCAGGTAGTTTGTTGTGTGTGTGTTTGTTGCGTGCATGAGAGTGTCTGTGTGGGCCCCGGATTTGTCTCTATGTCCCCCGCCTGGAGCAAAAGGTCCGCCCGCCACCCTGCCAGGTTCAGGGGGCGGTTAGCCGAAAAAAAAAAGAACGGCCGTAAGGGCACCCCGTTCGGGGTGCAGGGATTGGTTCCTTGATTTGTCCCCCCGTTCGGGGGGAACCCTCCAACTGCGAGTAAGCCAAGGAGTTTGGAGGTACAGCAGGTTGACAGCAGTGTGATCGAGCAGATTAGATAGAGTAGAATTTGAATGGGGCTTCACTGATTTATTTCATACAATTCATATCTAAAACACAGTTGAAAAATATTTGATTGTTAAAATATTTAAATACAAGAACTATATCAAGAAATTAACAAAACATAGTTTTTTTAGTTAGGAGAAAAGTCTAAAAACATATCACAAATGACAAACGTTGTGCCTCTCCTCCTCCTGTTCTTCAATGAAGCTGATCACCCTCCAGCTCCCGTTAGAAACATTGTGCTGCTGAAGGTGTGCCGGCAGAATGGTTGTGATACAGGAGGTGCTGTGGACTCTCCCAGAAACGATGACCTAGTTTAGTTGTAGATCCAGTAAAACAGTGCAAATGTGACATTATTTATAATGCACAGTTACAGTCTTGTGAATATTAAAAAATGTAGTTCATGTAATGCAGGAAGCGAATATTTCAAACGAACTAAGGCAGCAAACAGTAAGAGCAAAATCGTGTTCCAAACATTAACTCTTTTTTTAAATGTCAATTAGCTTGTGAGTAATAAGACAAAATGTGAATGTCAGACAGAGAACTGTCAGAGCAAACGGCAGATTTTAGAAAGTCCTGCCGAAATAAATCTGCACCCGACTGCGACTGTCAGCGTTGAACTGCCGCCATTGCTGTCAAAGTCAGACACATCTCCAAAATTGTTGGAGCAAATTTTTAAGCAGGCTTCATCTTGATAAATTGACCACGTATTTGACATTTACACCATAACGTTACCGCCTAAAATAATCGTAAAACAAAATTTTGTGTAACAACAAGAGTAATATGTACCCCAAAAGCTTTCAAAGCGTCTGAAAGTTTTCTCCTCCGTTTTTGTTGGGGCTTGGCTCGAAATGCATCATGATTGGCCGCCCGAAGTCCACGTGTCTGTCGGACGTGCTCTCATTGGTCTACAATACCATCACGGATGAATAAATACTCAAAGGGCTTGCCAGGCAAGCCCTTTGAACCCTTTAAATACTCAATGGGCTTGCCTGGCAAGCCCTTTGAGTATTTATTCCATATTGCCCACTAGTTCACTAGTAAGGTCATTTTGACGCTTACTAGTGAACATGTAAGGCCATAAATGTGCCCACTAGTTCACTAGTAAGATCATTTTGAGGCTTACTAGTTGACATGTAAGCCACAAAACGCCCGCTAGTTCACTAGTAAGATCATTTTGAGGCTTCTAGTGAACATGTAAGCCTCAGAACGCCCACTAGTTCACTAGTAAGATCATTTTAACGCTTACTAGTGAACATGTAAGCCACAAAACGCTCACTAGTTCACTAGTAAGGTCATTTTGACGCTTACTAGTTGACACGTTGAGCCCGAGGCGATGAGGGATCGCCTCGTGCACAACAGAAAAAAGAGGTGGATCCCCGGAGAAGCAGACAACGAAAAGATCTTGTGATAACAAAGGGTTTTTAATAAAGAACAAAAGGAGCCCGAACAGGGAAAACGGTAACAGAAAACGCTGGTCAAATAAGGACCAGGAAAAAATAAGGAAGACAACTGAAAACGCTCGCGAAACGATAAAGGGCGAGGAACAACCGAGATAACAATCTGATCACTATAAGAAGTACGCGAATGATTGAGGCCGTAAGGCAATAGGGCAGCGAGAAATAGTCGAACGACGAGAATAGCAAATCGAGAGCAATGGCACGGTAAGGAATTCTCCGGCAGTGGGAGAACTGCCGGAGTCTCATTAATATAGGAGGGTAATCAGCCCGAAATTACGGACAGGTGCGCAGATGGCGGGAGAGAAAACCCGCCACCTGCTGGCGGACACGCGACGTGACAGTACCCCCCCCTCAATGGACGCCTCCCGGCGGACTACCCGGCTTGGACGGATGTGCAGCGTGGAAGTCGCGCAAAAGGGACGGATCAAGGATCCAGGAGCGAGGCACCCACTGCCGCTCCTCAGGCCCGTAGCCCTCCCAGTCGACCAGATACTGGAACCCCTTTCCCCTGCGCCGAGAGTCCAGGATGGCACGAACCGTGTACACCGGGTCACCGTCGACGACCCGCGGAGGGGGCGGCGGCGTGGGAGGAGGAGCCAAGTCACTGGAAGACACGGGTTTGAGTAGGGAGACGTGGAAGACGGGGTGAACCTTCATGGTGGGTGGCAGCCGGAGCCTGACTGCAGATGGACTGATGACGGCCTCGACCTCGAACGGTCCAGTAAATCGGGGTCCCAGTTTCGCAGACGTGCCGGCCAGCCGAAGATCCCTAGTCGCCAACCACACCTACTGTCCTACCACGTATGAAGGAGCCGGGCGCCGGCGACGATCCGCGATCCGCTGGTTCCTGGCCGCCGTGCGGGACAACGCAGCCCGGGCCTCCTTCCACACGCGATGGGCCCGCTTGAGGTGGTGCTGCACAGAGGGGACCTCCACCTGCCCCTCCTGGGACGGGAACAGCGGCGGCTGGTACCCGTAGGCGGCCATGAAGGGGGACCTACCAGTGGCAGAAGAGACGAGGGTGTTGTGCGCGTACTCCACCCAGGGTAAGTGGTCGACCCAGGACGAGGGACGGTGAAGGCACACACAGCGGAGGGCCGCCCCCAGATCCTGGTTGGCACGCTCGGCTTGTCCATTGGACTGGGGGTGGTACCCCGAGGTCAGACTGGCCGTGGCCCCGAGGGACCGGCAGAACTGCTTCCAGACGCGGGATACGAACTGGGGCCCCCGGTCCGAGACAATGTCCAGTGGAATGCCGTGGAGACGGAAGACGTGTTCGACAAGGAGGTCGGCAGTCTCCAGCGCCGACGGCAACCTGGACAAAGGAACAAAATGAGCCGCCTTGGAGAAGCGGTCCACGATCGTGAGTACGACAGTTCGACCCCGGGAAGGCGGGAGACCCGTGACGAAGTCCAGGGCGATGTGGGACCACGGGCGAGGAGGAATGGGCAACGGCTGGAGCAGTCCCGCCGGCGGCTGATGGGACGACTTGCCGCAGGCGCAGGAGGTGCAGGCCTTGATGAACTCCGTCACGTCGTTGCGGAGCTCCGGCCACCAGAAACGCTGGGCGACGAGTTGCACAGTCCGGTTCACCCCGGGATGACACGCCACCTTGGACCCATGTCCCCACTGCAGAACTTCAGATCGTAAGGGAGGCGGTACGAATAGCCTCCCTGCTGGGCACTCCGTCGGCACCTGAACCCCCTCCAGGGCTGCCTGGATCCGCTGCTCAACCTCCCACTGGACGGCCCCCACGACGCACCGGGTCGGGAGGATGGTCTCCGGGGATCGATCCCTCCCCGCAGGCTCGTGGAGACGGGAGAGGGCGTCGGGCTTGGTGTTCTTAGACCCGGGAGAGTAGGTGAGGATGAAGTCGAACCTGGTAAGGAAGAGGGCCCACCGGGCCTGACGGGCGTTCAGTCTTTTGGCGGAGCGGAGGTAGGCGAGGTTCTTATGATCCGTGTAGACCGTAAAGGGTTCCTTTGCCCCCTCGAGCCAGTGCCGCCACTCCTGCAAGGCGGTCACAACTGCCAACAGTTCACGGTTGCCCACGTCGTAATTGGACTCGGCGGAGCTGAGTCGACGGGAGAAGAAGGCGCAGGGGTGCAACTTCTGGTCGACCGGAGAGCGCTGGGACAGCACAGCCCCCACCCCCGAATCCGAGGCGTCCACCTCCACGATAAAGGGGAGATCAGGATCAGGGTGCTGTAGTACGGGGGGACTGGTGAACGCCGCCTTCAGGTTTGCGAACGCCGCATCCGCGGTCGGATCCCACTTAAATGGGGTTTTAATGGACGTAAGGCGGGTTAAGGGGAGCGCCTTCTGACTATAACCGCGGATGAAGCGTCGGTAGAAGTTGGCGAACCCCAGAAAGCGCTGCAGTTCCTTGCGATTGGCTGGAACCGGCCAGTTAGTGACTGCACGCGTCTTAATGGGGTCCGCCCTTAACCTGCCCTGTTCAATAATGAACCCTAGGAAGGAGATGACGGGGACATGGAATTCACACTTTTCTGCCTTGACGAAGAGCCGGTTCTCCAGTAGACGTTGTAGCACCAGCCTAACGTGTTGCTGGTGCTCGTGTAATGACTGGGAAAAAATTAAAATATCGTCAAGGTAAACGAAACAAAAGATGTTTATCATGTCCCTTAGCACATCATTGATTAGATTTTGGAAAACGGCAGGGGCGTTGGTGAGCCCAAAAGGCATAACCAGGTATTCAAAATGACCCAGAGGGGTCTTAAAAGCCGTCTTCCACTCGTCACCCTCCCGGATGCGAACCAAGTGGTAAGCGCTGCGCAAGTCTAATTTGGAGAAAATGGTGGCTGACTGTAATGGGGCGAAGGCGGAGTCCAGCAAGGGTAGCGGGTATCTATTCTTAATTGTTATCTCGTTTAATCCCCGATAGTCTACGCAGGGTCGCAGGGTCTTGTCTTTCTTCCCTACGAAGAAAAAACCCGCCCCTAACGGTGAACGCGATGGTCTAATAAGACCTGCGGCGAGCGAGCTGTTTATGTACTCCGTCAATGCCTCGCGCTCGGGTTGGGACACCTGATACAGCCGCGAGGTCGGCAACGGAGCGCCCGCCTGCAGGTCTATAGCACAATCGTAGGGGCGGTGTGGAGGCAAAGAGTGGGCACGATCCTCGCTGAACACCTCCTTTAGATCCCGATAGCAATCCGGCACTCCGTCAAGGCAGATCTCCTCGGGGGGTGTGACACGTTCATGCTTCCCGACGGCCGATTGTAGACAGTGCTGGTAACAATATGGGCTCCAGCTGTCTATCGCTGGGCGCGCCCAGGAAATCACGGGATTGTGTGTCTTCAGCCAGGGTAACCCGAGAACGATCGGGGCATTGCGAGACTGCATTAGGTAAAAACGGCGATGTTCGACATGGTTGCCGGACAGTAGAAGTTTCAACGGCTCCGTCCTATGCGTAACTACCGCCAGGAGGCGCCCATCAAGATCACAAACCCGCTTCCTATCTATCAACCTCTCCACGGAACAACCCAGCTCGGATGCGAGATCGGTGTCCATTACACAGTCATCTGCCCCCGAGTCTACCAGAGCCCGAACCCGCCACGACCGGGACCCCGTTAATATCTCCCCCTCGAGTTCGAGTCTGTTGGGGTGTCCAGGCCGCGAGTCGACTCGCCTAGACTCGAAGGGGGGCGCGCGCGGTCGTGACTCACAGTACTCCTGGTGGGCAGGGGGTGACGACCCCGGATGGCTGGTTGCGGCGTGAGGAGATGGTGGAACGCCGTCAGTCGTCGCTCGGTCGCTGAAACGACGCTTTCTTTCCTCCGCACCGGCGTCCCTGCCTCCCAGCTGCACCTGTTCCTCCGTGGGTGTTCGTCGGAACTGGGACCGATCACCTCCACGCTCCCGGCTTCGCTCCCTCAGGCGATTGTCCATGAGGAGGGAGAGGTCGATTAATTCCTCCAGGTTGGTGCTGTGGTCGCGGGTCGCCAGCTCGTCCTTGAGTTGAGGGTTTAGCCCGCGGCGAAACAGGCCACACAGCGCCCGATCACCGTATCCACTCTGGGCGGCCAGGATCCGGAACTCGATGGAGTAATCCGCTACCGATCGCTCTCCCTGGTGGAGGGCGAGTAGCCGGCCCTCTGCCTCTCTGCCTCGCACGGGATGATGGAACACCCGGCGGAACGCAGCCACGAAGTCGGGGAACGAAGTACGGAGATTCGGCTTAGCGTCACTGGTCGCAATCGCCCACGATGCCGCCGGACCTGTTAACAGACTCATGACATAAGCCACCTTGGCGGCGTCATTAGCATAGGCAGAAGGCTGTAGGTCGAATATGAGAGAGCACAGGTGGAGGAAGTGTCCACACTGCCCGTGCTCGCCCCCGTAGCGAGGGGGGTGTGGAAGCGATGGCTCCCTCGTCATAATGGGATATGAGGAGGGCGCTTCGGGAATAATAGAACGAACCCCGGGGGGAGATGGTCTCCGCTCTTCCACCCGGACCAACCGAGGTTCTAAATCATCGGACCGATGAGCCAGCATGGAGACCGCGCCACGGAGTTCCCTAATGGCTTGGCCCTGCTGACTCATCTGTTGCTCTTGTCGGGAAAGAGCGGACAAAATCCTTTCGATGTCTGCGGGATCCATGGTGGCCGGAGAATTCTGACACGTTGAGCCCGAGGCGATGAGGGATCGCCTCGTGCACAACAGAAAAAAGAGGTGGATCCCCGGAGAAGCAGACAACGAAAAGATCTTGTGATAACAAAGGGTTTTTAATAAAGAACAAAAGGAGCCCGAACAGGGAAAACGGTAACAGAAAACGCTGGTCAAATAAGGACCAGGAAAAAATAAGGAAGACAACTGAAAACGCTCGCGAAACGATAAAGGGCGAGGAACAACCGAGATAACAATCTGATCACTATAAGAAGTACGCGAATGATTGAGGCCGTAAGGCAATAGGGCAGCGAGAAATAGTCGAACGACGAGAATAGCAAATCGAGAGCAATGGCACGGTAAGGAATTCTCCGGCAGTGGGAGAACTGCCGGAGTCTCATTAATATAGGAGGGTAATCAGCCCGAAATTACGGACAGGTGCGCAGATGGCGGGAGAGAAAACCCGCCACCTGCTGGCGGACACGCGACGTGACACTAGTGAACATGTAAGCCACAAAACGCTCACTGGTTCACTAGTAAGGTAATTTTGACGCTTACTAGTGAACATGTAAGCCACAAAACGCCCACTAGTTCCCTAGTAAGATCATTTTGACGCTTATTTATGAACATGTCAGCCACAAAACGCTCACTCGTTCACTAGTAAGATCATTTTGACGCTTACTAGTGAACATGTAAGCCACAAAACGCCCACTAGTTCACTAGTAAGGTCATTTTGACGCTTACTAGTGAACATGTAAGCCACAAAACGCCCACTAGTTCACTAGTAAGATCATTTTGACGCTTACTAGTGAACATGTAAGGCCATAAATGTGCCCACTAGTTCACTAGTAAGTTCATTTTGAGGCTTACTAGTGAACATGTAAGCCACAAAACGCTCACTAGTTTACTAGTAAGGTCATTTTGACGCTTACTAGTGAACATGTAAGCCACAAAACGCTCACTAGTTCACTATCCATCCATCCATCCATAATAAGATAATTTTGACTCTTACTACTGAACATTTAAGGCCATAAATGTGCCCACTAGTTCACTGGTAAGATGATTTTGACGCTTACTAGTGAACATGTAAGGCCATAAATGTGCCCACTTGTAGTGCTAGTGACATTACACTGTACTTGCATTAAATGCAAATAAGGATGATTACGAAAACATGTAACGGTATCCTATTGGCTGTACGTTTCAAAATAGTGTCATCCCACCAGTCAGGGCTCATGATTTTGGAAATTCTGTGCCCACTTAGTTTTTTAAAACAACAATGGCGGACAGTGTCCTGAGACGTATTCGGCGAAGGTGCAGGGCAATAGAGAGTGCCTGTCATCAAGGGTCTGCCGGTGAAAGTGAAGCACGCGCGATAAACATTTCAATTGCTAATTTAAGAAGAGTTAGTGACCAGTTTAGCGCTGATACTATTCAAAGTTTGATTCAAAGTCCAATAGATCTCCGATCTGTCATCATTGCGGGACCCACTCCTAATGGTGGACGTGTTTGTTCCCATGTGGCACATCGTTTGCACACAGGTAAAATGGCTACCATTTTTTGTCATTGGTTTTTCGTATGTATTTTTATTCGAACTACACACGGGTTTTACTGACGACTTGCTGTGACTTACCTTCTATCACCCTGTCAAACGTCGTTTTATACCAGTGGTTTTCCTGCAAATCAGTAGACTATTAAGTAACGCGATGGCTGTACACTTTTAAGCAATAACCAGTGATCTTTTAGTTATTCAATTATAAGTTTGAATTATTTTTTTCTTGAGTAAAATGGTTAGAGAAAATAGCTGCTCGTGGTTTTGAAGCTGCATATACTTTTATGTACATCTGTGTCTATATGCCTGTACTGTATACAGTATATAAAAAACACGTAGTGATTCGTTTGCTTGAATTCCTTAATCCTTTTATTTCCATACTTTAGGTAGACGAGGAAGACCAGCACTTGACATTACAAGGGATCAAATTCAACTGCTCCCCACTCAGGGCTTTACAGTGAGAGCCATCACTGAGATGTTGTGTTGTTCCTCTTCATACCTGCATAAAAAAATGAAGTTTTTTCAGATTTCAGCCAGAAATAGATTTACTCCCATTCATGATATTGACCTGGAAGAGCATGTCAGAAGATTGCACAGCCAATTTCCCAGATCAGGCTCGGAAGTAAGTGTTCTGCTACATACTCTTGTCCCTTCATGTATATATCATTATATTCATTGTGAAAGTGTACTTTCTTTATTGTGTTGTTTTATGAACCTGTTGCAGATGATGAGGGCATACCTGCGTGCTGATGGTATTGTAGTACAAAGAAAAAGAGTTCGAGAAATCCTCAACCGTATTGAGCCAGCTGCTGCAGCCCAGAGATGGAGCCAGACTGTGGCGAGAAGAACATACTATGTGCCATTCCCCAATAGTTTATGGCACATAGATGGGCATATGCGTCTCATTCGGTAATAAGGGATCATCTTATATTTGTACTCGTGGGAGCATTAGAAAGCCATATTGTATGGACAGCACAGATTAAATTGAATTTTATCATTTGTATATCCAAGTTACACAAACTCCAAATTGCCTCCATGTAGTCTTAAGTGCACAGCAATACCTTCTCTACTGAGATGATATTTCAAACAAGATATGAAACTTGATTGTTTTCTTGTATTTAATCATTATTCTTTTCATGTTTGTTTTACAGGTGGGTGTTTGTGACACATGCCGGCATTGATGGGAATTCCAGGCTAATAACGTACCTTCAACTGGAGCACAGACAACACAGCTTTGACAGTGTTGAAATATTTTGTCCAAGCCACCTGCCTGTATGGGTTACCCTCCAGAGTAAGATCCGACCATGGTGGTGAAAACACTGGTTGCTCTTTTAATGAACCTACTGCAGGGACAAGACACCAAAATTATTTCTAGCTCCAGCCAACACCCCCTCACAATTTACTCACACCTCCCATGGCCTGATTATCCACCAACAGGGGCCCTTTTTGGATTATCATTTTGGCATAGGAACTTTCCTTTCCTATCCTAACCGAGTGAGATGAGCCGGTAGCACCTGGAGCAAAGATCGTCTAAATTTTAATAATGCTTAGGAAAGGTTCTGACCATCCTTTACGAAAGGAAAGGAGATATATTATGCAGCAGGAATATTTAAAGGGGAAGTCTTTTTTTATGTTGTTGTTGTTGTTGTTGTCGACCCCACCCGTGCCCCGACATTGGGGGACCGGGCCCTCACTCCGTCTCCCGGATCCCCAGACCCCCCTCCTCCGCCCAGCGGGCGAGCAGGGCCGCCACTCCGCTTGGGTTTCGCCAGAGGTCCTCCGGAGTCAGTGTGGTGGGTATGTTTGTGCAGGTGAACAGGTGTTGTGTGTCGTGCACTTGCGTGCCGCATAGCGCACAGAGTGGTGTTGGGTGTGTGTCCGGTGTAATGTTGTGTAGGTAGGAGTGGAGGGCTGGTGATTTGTTGTTTCGGAGTTGTGCTAGGAGTTGTCTGGTTCTGTGTGGTAGGTCTTGCTCTGATGGGTCTATTTCTGGTGCTGGTGCATGTATTACTTTGTTTTGTTGTCTGGTGTCCAAGTGTGTTTGTACAAAGTGGGTGTGTATGTCTTTCATGTTCTGTTTTATGGTGTCGTTGTTGGTGTCCTGTGGTGCTGTGTCTTTGTTGTGTGTGTAGTTGTTGTTGTGGAAGATTGTTTGTTTCTTTTGTCTGGGTGGTGGTGGTTGTTGAGTGAGTGGGTGTAGTGGGTGGGTTGGGTGTTGGGCTTTTTGTCTGATTTGCGATGCGTGTAGTTTTAGATGGATGTTCAGTGGGAGAGTTTTTGTTTCCTCATGCAAGTGTTGTATGTTTGTGTCTTGTGTGCATCCTGTTGCTATTCTGAGTGCTGTGTTCTGTGTGGTCTGGAGTTTTGTCTTGTTTGTGTCCGATAGTGTTGGTGACCATATAGTGTTTGCGTATTCGAGGCGTGTGAGTGTGGTTGCTTTGTATGTGGTGAGTATAGTTTCTTTGGATTTTCCCCAGTGAGTGGTTGTTAAGGCTTTAAGTATTTTGTTTGATTGCTTGGCGCGGGTTAGAGTGTGTTGTGTGTGTTTTGAGAAGGTGAGTTTGGGGTCCCATGTTAATCCCAGTATTTTGGGTTCGCGGACTGTGGGTAGGGTGGTGTTATCTATTTGTAAAGTGAGCCTGTTGCTGTATTCTGCCGGATCCGGTGTGAACAGAGTGGTGGTGGTTTTGTCTGCGTTGAGTGTGAGTTGGTTCTGTTTTGTCCAGTTGTATATGTCGTGGAGATATTTTTGTACTTGTTGTTGTGCCTGTTGTGGTTTGACATGTGTGGATAGAATGGTGATGTCGTCTGTATATGTAACTGTGTGTACATTTGGAGGTGGTTGTGGTAAGTCTGCCATGTATATGTTGAATAGTGTTGGTGAAAGTACTCCCCCCTGTGGTACCCCCGTTTTCGTGTTTCTATGTTCTGATGTTTCCCCCCGGTATTGAGTGTATTGTCTGCGTCCCCTTATGTAGTTGAAGATGTATTTGATGATGATGTTTGGGGTGTTAGTGTTGTTGAGTTTGTGAGTGTGTGTAGGTTTACCGTGTCAAAGGCTTTGGACATGTCTAGGGCTATGGCAACTGTTCGTTGTGGTGGTTTTTGTTGATTGAAACATGTGGCTATGATGTTGTGTATGTGGTGTAGTGCTGTGGTTGTGGAGTGTTGTTTTCGGAAGCCGTGTTGGTGAGAGGGTAGTTGAGTGTTGTTGGTAATGAAGGGTAGTATTACCTTTTCCATTGTTTTGGCTATTGGGCTGAGTAGTGCTATTGGTCTGTAAGATGGGCCGAGTGCGTGGTTTTTGTTGGGTTTTGGTATTGGGATTATTTTTGCAGTCTTCCATATTGCGGGGATGGTGTTGGTGTTGAGTGATGTGTTGTAAGTGTGTGTGAGTAGTGTTATTGCTTTGGGGCCTAGGTGTTTCAGATGTCTGATGTTTATGTTGTCTGGGCCTGTGGAGTTGTTGCTTTTGGAGCGTTGTAGTGCTTGTTTGACTTGTTGTTCTGTGATGGTTATGGGCGTGGTGTTGAGTTTTCGTATTTTGCGTTGTAGTTGTCTGTATGTTCTGTTGGTTTTGTGTTGTATTATGTTGGTGAATTGTTTGTTGAATGCTCGTGCTTTCTGTTTGTTGGATATTGCCGTGTGTTGTCTGAACTGTATTGTGGTGTTTTCTGGTGCTTTTTGTTCTTTGTTTGATAGTCTTGTTACTGTGTTCCAGAGTATGTGTTGTTTGTGTCTGTGGTTCCATGCATCCGTTAAGTGTTCTTTCCATAGCTCTTGTTTGTGTTTTTGGATTTGTGTGTCTATTTCTTTGTTTAGGTCTGTGATGCGTGGGTCTTGGTGGTTTTGTTGTCTGATGTCGTTTCTTTGGCTGATGAGTGTTCTGATGTGTTGTGGTAGGAGAAGTGATTTGCTTTTTATTTTTCCGTGGGGTATGTGGTGTTTGTCTGCTGTAAGTATGAGGTTTGTGAGCATGGTGTTGGCTGTGTGGATGTTGTCAGGTATGGTTATGTTCTCCAGTGCTGATTCTATTTCAGAGGTGTATCCTTCCCAGTCTGCTTTCCTGTAATTTGTGTAAGTTTGAAGGTGTTGTTGTAGGCGGAAAGGAGCACGCGTGTTGTGTGTGATTTTGATAGGAAGGTGGTCTGAACTGAGTGCGTGTATTGTGGTCCATGTTGTTCTGTTTGTGATGCTGTTGCTGGCTGTTGTGATGTCCGGTGATGTTGGTTGTTGGTTGATGTTTGTAGGTTTTCTGGTAGGTGTGTTTGCGTTTAGAGTGATTTGTTGGGAGTTCTGTAGTATGTCTGCAATGAGGGTGCCTCTGTGGTCGTCGTAGGGAGAGTGCCATTGTGTTGAGTGAGCGTTGATGTCTGCGGTTAGAATGGTGTTGTTCAGCGAGTTTATGTATTGCAAGGTGTTGGTGATGTCTGTGTCTTCTGTGGCGTGGTCTGGTCGGGTGGTATCTCTGGGGGGTATATACATGTTGCATATGTGTAGTCTTTTGTGGTTGGTTATGTGAATCTTTACGGTTTGAATTTCTGTAGTGTTGGTGTTAATGTTGTTGGGGATGTTCATGGGAGTGAATGTGACTGATTTGTGAATGTATGTGAGCAGTCCTCCTCCTCCCTTGTGTTCTCTGTCTTTCCTAATGCTGGTGTAGTTGGTGAGACGAGGTGTGTTGTGTTGTTTTTCTAGTTTGGTTTCTTGTATGGTGATGATGTCTGCGTGCTGTTGTGAGGCGAGTTCTTCTAGTTCTGTTTTCTTGTTTTGGATGCCGTTGATGTTTATTTGTAGTATGGTCAGTGTGTGTTTGTTGTTTTTGTTGGTGGGTGTTGTTCTTTGTGGGTTGTTCGGGGATTGTGGTGTTGGGGTGTTTGTTGTTTGCGTGTGTGTTCTGCATGTCCACGTGTTTGTGTATTGGCGGGTGGTGATGCCGGAGCAATGTCTGTGTATCCAGTGTGTGTGTGTTGAGTTGCATCTGAGTGAGGTTTGTCTGCGTGTGATGATTCTATTGCAGCTATTGCAGGTCCAGGTTTGGGGGGGTGGTCTTGTGTTTGTTGTATCTCTGTTGGAGTTGTCTGTCCGTGTTGCCTTTGAGGGTAGTGTTGGTGAGGCGAGTGTGTTGTTTTGGTCTGTTTATGCTCTGCTGCCTGTTGGTGTCCTACGAGGTGTTGTTGTTCGTGGTGGTGTTTTGGGATGTAGTCTGCATTTTCATGTTATGTTGTATTGTCTAGTGTTTATGTTTGTGCAATGTTTGTGTACCCAGTGTGGTGTGTGGTGGTTGCATCTGAAGGATGTCTGTCTTCTTGTAATCTGTTGTGTGCAAATGTCGCATGTCCAGGTAGTTTGTTGTGTGTGTGTTTGTTGCGTGCGTGAGAGTGTCTGTGTGGGCCCCGGATTTGTCTCTATGTCCCCCGCCTGGAGCAAAAGGTCCGCCCGCCACCCTGCCAGGTTCAGGGGGCGGTTAGCCGAAAAAAAAAAAGAACGGCCGTAAGGGCACCCCGTTCGGGGTGCAGGGATTGGTTCCTTGATTTGTCCCCCCGTTCGGGGGGAACCCTCCAACTGCGAGTAAGCCAAGGAGTTTGGAGGTACAGCAGGTTGACAGCAGTGTGATCGAGCAGATTAGATAGAGTAGAATTTGAATGGGGCTTCACTGATTTATTTCATACAATTCATATCTAAAACACAGTTGAAAAATATTTGATTGTTAAAATATTTAAATACAAGAACTATATCAAGAAATTAACAAAACATAGTTTTTTTAGTTAGGAGAAAAGTCTAAAAACATATCACAAATGACAAACGTTGTGCCTCTCCTCCTCCTGTTCTTCAATGAAGCTGATCACCCTCCAGCTCCCGTTAGAAACATTGTGCTGCTGAAGGTGTGCCGGCAGAATGGTTGTGATACAGGAGGTGCTGTGGACTCTCCCAGAAACGAGGACCTAGTTTAGTTGTAGATCCAGTAAAACAGTGCAAATGTGACATTATTTATAATGCACAGTTACAGTCTTGTGAATATTAAAAAATGTAGTTCATGTAATGCAGGAAGCGAATATTTCAAACGAACTAAGGCAGCAAACAGTAAGAGCAAAATCGTGTTCCAAACATTAACTCTTTTTTTAAATGTCAATTAGCTTGTGAGTAATAAGACAAAATGTGACTGTCAGACAGAGAACTGTCAGAGCAAACGGCAGATTTTAGAAAGTCCTGCCGAAATAAATCTGCACCCGACTGCGACTGTCAGCGTTGAACTGCCGCCATTGCTGTCAAAGTCAGACACATCTCCAAAATTGTTGGAGCAAATTTTTAAGCAGGCTTCATCTTGATAAATTGACCACGTATTTGACATTTACACCATAACGTTACCGCCTAAAATAATCGTAAAACAAAATTTTGTGTAACAACAAGAGTAATATGTACCCCAAAAGCTTTCAAAGCGTCTGAAAGTTTTCTCCTCCGTTTTTGTTGGGGCTTGGCTCGAAATGCATCATGATTGGCCGCCCGAAGTCCACGTGTCTGTCGGACGTGCTCTCATTGGTCTACAATACCATCACGGATGAATAAATACTCAAAGGGCTTGCCAGGCAAGCCCTTTGAACCCTTTAAATACTCAATGGGCTTGCCTGGCAAGCCCTTTGAGTATTTATTCCATATTGCCCACTAGTTCACTAGTAAGGTCATTTTGACGCTTACTAGTGAACATGTAAGGCCATAAATGTGCCCACTAGTTCACTAGTAAGATCATTTTGAGGCTTACTAGTTGACATGTAAGCCACAAAACGCCCGCTAGTTCACTAGTAAGATCATTTTGAGGCTTCTAGTGAACATGTAAGCCTCAGAACGCCCACTAGTTCACTAGTAAGATCATTTTAACGCTTACTAGTGAACATGTAAGCCACAAAACGCTCACTAGTTCACTAGTAAGGTCATTTTGACGCTTACTAGTGAACATGTAAGCCACAAAACGCTCACTGGTTCACTAGTAAGGTAATTTTGACGCTTACTAGTGAACATGTAAGCCACAAAACGCCCACTAGTTCCCTAGTAAGATCATTTTGACGCTTATTTATGAACATGTCAGCCACAAAACGCTCACTCGTTCACTAGTAAGATCATTTTGACGCTTACTAGTGAACATGTAAGCCACAAAACGCCCACTAGTTCACTAGTAAGGTCATTTTGACGCTTACTAGTGAACATGTAAGCCACAAAACGCCCACTAGTTCACTAGTAAGATCATTTTGACGCTTACTAGTGAACATGTAAGGCCATAAATGTGCCCACTAGTTCACTAGTAAGTTCATTTTGAGTCTTACTAGTTGACATGTAAGCCACACATCGCCTACTAGTTCACTAGTAAGATCATTTTGAGGCTTACTAGTGAACATGTAAGCCACAAAACGCCCAATAGTTCACTAGTAAGATCATTTTGACGCTTACTAGTGAACATGTAAGCCACAAAACGCTCACTAGTTTACTAGTAAGGTCATTTTGACGCTTACTAGTGAACATGTAAGCCACAAAACGCTCACTAGTTCACTATCCATCCATCCATCCATAATAAGATAATTTTGACTCTTACTACTGAACATTTAAGGCCATAAATGTGCCCACTAGTTCACTGGTAAGATGATTTTGACGCTTACTAGTGAACATGTAAGGCCATAAATGTGCCCACTTGTAGTGCTAGTGACATTACACTGTACTTGCATTAAATGCAAATAAGGATGATTACGAAAACATGTAACGGTATCCTATTGGCTGTACGTTTCAAAATAGTGTCATCCCACCAGTCAGGGCTCATGATTTTGGAAATTCTGTGCCCACTTAGTTTTTTAAAACAACAATGGCGGACAGTGTCCTGAGACGTATTCGGCGAAGGTGCAGGGCAATAGAGAGTGCCTGTCATCAAGGGTCTGCCGGTGAAAGTGAAGCACGCGCGATAAACATTTCAATTGCTAATTTAAGAAGAGTTAGTGACCAGTTTAGCGCTGATACTATTCAAAGTTTGATTCAAAGTCCAATAGATCTCCGATCTGTCATCATTGCGGGACCCACTCCTAATGGTGGACGTGTTTGTTCCCATGTGGCACATCGTTTGCACACAGGTAAAATGGCTACCATTTTTTGTCATTGGTTTTTCGTATGTATTTTTATTCGAACTACACACGGGTTTTACTGACGACTTGCTGTGACTTACCTTCTATCACCCTGTCAAACGTCGTTTTATACCAGTGGTTTTCCTGCAAATCAGTAGACTATTAAGTAACGCGATGGCTGTACACTTTTAAGCAATAACTAGTGATCTTTTAGTTATTCAATTATAAGTTTGAATTATTTTTTTCTTGAGTAAAATGGTTAGAGAAAATAGCTGCTCGTGGTTTTGAAGCTGCATATACTTTTATGTACATCTGTGTCTATATGCCTGTACTGTATACAGTATATAAAAAACACGTAGTGATTCGTTTGCTTGAATTCCTTAATCCTTTTATTTCCATACTTTAGGTAGACGAGGAAGACCAGCACTTGACATTACAAGGGATCAAATTGAACTGCTCCCCACTCAGGGCTTTACAGTGAGAGCCATCACTGAGATGTTGTGTTGTTCCTCTTCATACCTGCATAAAAAAATGAAGTTTTTTCAGATTTCAGCCAGAAATAGATTTACTCCCATTCATGATGTTGACCTGGAAGAGCATGTCAGAACATTGCACAGCCAATTTCCCAGATCAGGCTCGGAAGCAAGTGTTCTGCTACATACTCTTGTCCCTTCATGTATATATCATTATATTCATTGTGAAAGTGTACTTTCTTTATTGTGTTGTTTTATGAACCTGTT
Organism: Hippocampus zosterae; assembly: GCF_025434085.1. Lineage (NCBI taxonomy): Eukaryota > Metazoa > Chordata > Actinopteri > Syngnathiformes > Syngnathidae > Hippocampus > Hippocampus zosterae. Next base: position 27,394,210 of record NC_067456.1, on the reverse strand, counting down.
GCAGATGATGAGGGCATACCTGCGTGCTGATGGTATTGTAGTACAAAGAAAAAGAGTTCGAGAAATCCTCAACCGTATTGAGGCAGCTGCTGCAGCCCAGAGATGGAGCCAGACTGTGGCTAGAAGAACATACTATGTGCCATTCCCCAATAGTTTATGGCACATAGATGGGCATATGCGTCTCATTCGGTAATAAGGGATCATCTTATATTTGTACTCGTGGGAGCATTAGAAAGCCATATTGTATGGACAGCACAGATTAAAATGAATTTTATCATTTGTATATCCAAGTTACACAAACTCCAAATTGCCTCCATGTAGTCTTAAGTGCACAGCAATACCTTCTCTACCGAGATGATATTTCAAACAAGATATGAAACTTGATTGTTTTCTTGTATTTAATCATTATTCTTTTCATGTTTGTTTTACAGGTGGGTGTTTGTGACACATGCCGGCATTGATGGGAATTCCAGGCTAATAACGTACCTTCAACTGGAGCACAGACAACACAGCTTTGACAGTGTTGAAATATTTTGTCCAAGCCACCTGCCTGTATGGGTTACCCTCCAGAGTAAGATCCGACCATGGTGGTGAAAACACTGGTTGCTCTTTTAATGAACCTACTGCAGGGTCAAGACACCAAAATTATTTCTAGCTCCAGCCAACACCCCCTCACAATTTACTCACACCTCCCAAGGCCTGATTATCCACCAACAGGGGCCCTTTTTGGATTATCATTTTGGCATAGGAACTTTCCTTTCCTATCCTAACCGAGTGAGATGAGCCGGTAGCACCTGGAGCAAAGATCGTCTAAATTTTAATAATGCTTAGGAAAGGTTCTGACCATCCTTTACGAAAGGAAAGGAGATATATTATGCAGCAGGAATATTTAAAGGGGAAGTCTTTTTTTATGTTGTTGTTGTTGTTGTTGTTGTTGTTGTCGACCCCACCCGTGCCCCGACATTGGGGGACCGGGCCCTCACTCCGTCTCCCGGATCCCCAGACCCCCCTCCGCCGCCCAGCGGGCGAGCAGGGCCGCCACTCCGCTTGGGTTTCGCCAGAGGTCCTCCGGAGTCAGTGTGGTGGGTATGTTTGCGCAGGTGAACAGGTGTTGTGTGTCGTGCACTTGCGTGCCGCATAGCGCACAGAGTGGTGTTGGGTGTGTGTCCGGTGTAATGTTGTGTAGGTAGGAGTGGAGGGCTGGTGATTTGTTGGTTCGGAGTTGTGCTAGGAGTTGTCTGGTTCTGTGTGGTAGGTCTTGCTCTGATGGGTCTATTTCTGGTGCTGGTGCATGTATTACTTTGTTGTGTTGTCTGGTGTCCAAGTGTGTTTGTACAAAGTGGGTGTGTATGTCTTTCATGTTCTGTTTTATGGTGTCGTTGTTGGTGTCCTGTGGTGCTGTGTCTTTGTTGTGTGTGTAGTTGTTGTTGTGGAAGATTGATTGTTTCTTTTGTCTGGGTGGTGGTGGTTGTTGAGTGAGTGGGTGTAGTGGGTGGGTTGGGTGTTGGGCTTTTTGTCTGATTTGCGATGCGTGTAGTTTTAGATGGGTGTTCAGTGGGAGAGTTTTTGTTTCCTCATGCAAGTGTTGTATGTTTGTGTCTTGTGTGCATCCTGTTGCTATTCTGAGTGCTGTGTTCTGTGTGGTCTGGAGTTTTGTCTTGTTTGTGTCCGATAGTGTTGGTGACCATATAGTGTTTGCGTATTCGAGGCGTGTGAGTGTGGTTGCTTTGTATGTGGTGAGTATAGTTTCTTTGGATTTTCCCCAGTGAGTGGTTGTTAAGGCTTTAAGTATTTTGTTTGATTGCTTGGCGCGGGTTAGAGTGTGTTGTGTGTGTTTTGAGAAGGTGAGTTTGGGGTCCCAGGTTAATCCCAGTATTTTGGGTTCGCGGACTGTGGGTAGGGTGGTGTTATCTATTTGTAAAGTGAGCCTGTTGCTGTATTCTGCCGGATCCGGTGTGAACAGAGTGGTGGTGGTTTTGTCTGCGTTGAGTGTGAGTTGGTTCTGTTTTGTCCAGTTGTATATGTCGTGGAGATATTTTTGTACTTGTTGTTGTGCCTGTTGTGGTTTGACATGTGTGGATAGAATGGTGATGTCGTCTGCATATGTAACTGTGTGTACATTTGGAGGTTGTTGTGGTAAGTCTGCCATGTATATGTTGAATAGTGTTGGTGAAAGTACTCCCCCCTATGGTACCCCCGTTTTCGTGTTTCTATGTTCTGATGTTTCCCCCCGGTATTGAGTGTATTGTCTGCGTCCCCTTATGTAGTTGAAGATGTATTTGATGATGATGTTTGGGGTGTTAGTGTTGTTGAGTTTGTTTGTGAGTGTGTGTAGGTTTACCGTGTCAAAGGCTTTGGACATGTCTAGGGCTATGGCAACTGTTCGTTGTGGTGGTTTTTGTTGATTGAAACCTGTGGCTATGATGTTGTGTATGTGGTGTAGTGCTGTGGTTGTGGAGTGTTGTTTTCGGAAGCCGTGTTGGTGAGAGGGTAGTTGAGTGTTGTTGGTAATGAAGGGTAGTATTACCTTTTCCATTGTTTTGGCTATTGGGCTGAGTAGTGCTATTGGTCTGTAAGATGGGCCGAGTGCGTGGTTTTTGTTGGGTTTTGGTATTGGGATTATTTTTGCAGTCTTCCATATTGCGGGGATGGTGTTGGTGTTGAGTGATGTGTTGTAAGTGTGTGTGAGTAGTGTTATTGCTTTGGGGCCTAGGTGTTTCAGATGTCTGATGTTTATGTTCTCTGGGCCTGTGGAGTTGTTGCTTTTGGAGCGTTGTAGTGCTTGTTTGACTTGTTGTTCTGTGATGGTTATGGGCGTGGTGTTGAGTTTTCGTATTTTGCGTTGTAGTTGTCTGTATGTTCTGTTGGTTTTGTGTTGTATTATGTTGGTGAATTGTTTGTTGAATGCTCGTGCTTTCTGTTTGTTGGATATTGCCGTGTGTTGTCCGAACTGTATTGTGGTGTTTTCTGGTGCTTTTTGTTCTTTGTTAGATAGTCTTGTTACTGTGTTCCAGAGTATGTATTGTTTGTGTCTGTGGTTCCATGCATCCGTTAAGTGTTCTTTCCATAGCTCTTGTTTGTGTTTTTGGATTTGTTTGTCTATTTCTTTGTTTAGGTCTGTGATGCGTGGGTCTTGGTGGTTTTGTTGTCTGATGTCGTTTCTTTGGCTGATGAGTGTTCTGATGTGTTGTGGTAGGAGAAGTGATTTGCTTTTTATTTTTCCGTGGGGTATGTGGTGTTTGTCTGCTGTAAGTATGAGGTTTGTGAGCATGGTGTTGGCTGTGTGGATGTTGTCAGGTATGGTTATGTTCTCCAGTGCTGATTCTATTTCAGAGGTGTATCCTTCCCAGTCTGCTTTCCTGTAATTTGTGTAAGTTTGAAGGTGTTGTTGTAGGCGGAAAGGAGCACGCGTGTTGTGTGTGATTTTGATAGGAAGGTGGTCTGAACTGAGTGCGTGTATTGTGGTCCATGTTGTTCTGTTTGTGATGCTGTTGCTGGCTGTTGTGATGTCCGGTGATGTTGGTTGTTGGTTGATGTTTGTAGGTTTTCTGGTAGGTGTGTTTGCGTTTAGAGTGATTTGTTGGGAGTTCTGTAGTATGTCTGCAATGAGGGTGCCTCTGTGGTCGTCGTAGGGAGAGTGCCATTGTGTTGAGTGAGCGTTGATGTCTGCGGTTAGAATGGTGTTGTTCAGCGAGTTTATGTATTGGAAGTTGTTGGTGATGTCTGTGTCTTCTGTGGCGTGGTCTGGTCGGGTGGTATCTCTGGGGGGTATATACATGTTGCATATGTGTAGTCCTTTGTGGTTGGTTATGTGAATCTTTACGGTTTGAATTTCTGTAGTGTTGGTGTTAATGTTGTTGGGGATGTTCATGGGAGTGAATGTGACTGATTTGTGAATGTATGTGAGCAGTCCTCCTCCTCCCTTGTGTTCTCTGTCTTTCCTAATGCTGGTGTAGTTGGTGAGACGAGGTGTGTTGTGTTGTTTTTCTAGTTTGGTTTCTTGTATGGTGATGATGTCTGCGTGCTGTTGTGAGGCGAGTTCTTCTAGTTCTGTTTTCTTGTTTTGGATGCCGTTGATGTTTATTTGTAGTATGGTCAGTGTGTGTTTGTTGTTTTTGTTGGTGGGTGTTGTTCTTTGTGGGTTGTTCGGGGGTTGTGGTGTTGGGGTGTTTGTTGTTTGCGTGTGTGTTCTGCATGTCCACGTGTTTGTGTATTGGCGGGTGGTGATGCCGGAGCAATGTCTGTGTATCCAGTGTGGGTGTGTTGAGTTGCATCTGAGTGAGGTTTGTCTGCGTGTGATGATTCTATTGCAGCTATTGCAGGTCCAGGTTTGGGGGTGTGTGTCTAGTGTTTATGTTTGTGCAATGTTTGTGTACCCAGTGTGGTGTGTGGTGGTTGCATCTGAAGGATGTCTGTCTTCTTGTAATCTGTTGTGTGCAAATGTCGCATGTCCAGGTAGTTTGTTGTGTGTGTGTTTGTTGCGTGCGTGAGAGTGTCTGTGTGGGCCCCGGATTTGTCTCTATGTCCCAGGCCTGGAGCAAAAGGTCCGCCCGCCACCCTGCCAGGTTCAGGGGGCGGTTAGCCGAAAAAAAAAAAAACGGCCGTAAGGGCACCCCGTTCGGGGTGCAGGGATTGGTTCCTTGATTTGTCCCCCCGTTCGGGGGGAACCCTCCAACTGCGAGTAAGCCAAGGAGTTTGGAGGTACAGCAGGTTGACAGCAGTGTGATCGAGCAGATTAGATAGAGTAGAATTTGAATGGGGCTTCACTGATTTATTTCATACAATTCATATCTAAAACACAGTTGAAAAATATTTGATTGTTAAAATATTTAAATACAAGAACTATATCAAGAAATTAACAAAACATAGTTTTTTTAGTTAGGAGAAAAGTCTAAAAACATATCACAAATGACAAACGTTGTGCCTCTCCTCCTCCTGTTCTTCAATGAAGCTGATCACCCTCCAGCTCCCGTTAGAAACATTGTGCTGCTGAAGGTGTGCCGGCAGAATGGTTGTGATACAGGAGGTGCTGTGGACTCTCCCAGAAACGAGGACCTAGTTTAGTTGTAGATCCAGTAAAACAGTGCAAATGTGACATTATTTATAATGCACAGTTACAGTCTTGTGAATATTAAAAAATGTAGTTCATGTAATGCAGGAAGCGAATATTTCAAACGAACTAAGGCAGCAAACAGTAAGAGCAAAATCGTGTTCCAAACATTAACTCTTTTTTTAAATGTCAATTAGCTTGTGAGTAATAAGACAAAATGTGACTGTCAGACAGAGAACTGTCAGAGCAAACGGCAGATTTTAGAAAGTCCTGCCGAAATAAATCTGCACCCGACTGCGACTGTCAGCGTTGAACTGCCGCCATTGCTGTCAAAGTCAGACACATCTCCAAAATTGTTGGAGCAAATTTTTAAGCAGGCTTCATCTTGATAAATTGACCACGTATTTGACATTTACACCATAACGTTACCGCCTAAAATAATCGTAAAACAAAATTTTGTGTAACAACAAGAGTAATATGTACCCCAAAAGCTTTCAAAGCGTCTGAAAGTTTTCTCCTCCGTTTTTGTTGGGGCTTGGCTCGAAATGCATCATGATTGGCCGCCCGAAGTCCACGTGTCTGTCGGACGTGCTCTCATTGGTCTACAATACCATCACGGATGAATAAATACTCATAGGGCTTGCCAGGCAAGCCCTTTGAACCCTTTAAATACTCAATGGGCTTGCCTGGCAAGCCCTTTGAGTATTTATTCCATATTGCCCACTAGCTCACTAGTAAGGTCATTTTGACGCTTACTAGTGAACATGTAAGGCCATAAATGTGCCCACTAGTTCACTCGTAGGATCATTTTGAGGCTTACTAGTTGACATGTAAGCCGCAAAACGCCCACGAGTTCACTAATAAGATTATTTTGACGCTTACTGCTGAACATGTAAGGCCATAAATGTGCCCACTAGTTCACTGGTAAGATCATTTTGACGCTTACTAGTGAACATGTAAGGCCATAAATGTGCCCACTTGTAGTGCTAGTGACATTACACTGTACTTGCATTACATGCAAGTAAGGATGATTACGAAAACATGTAACGGTATCCTATTGGCTGTACGTTTCAAAATAGTATCATCCCACCAGTCAGGGCTCATGATTTTGGAAATTCTGTGGCCACTTAGTTTTTTAGAACAACAATGGCGGACAGCGTCCTGAGACGTATTCGGCGAAGGTGCAGGGCAATCGAGAGTGCCTGTCGTCAAGGGACTGCCGGTGAAAGTGAAGCACGCGCGATAAACATTTCAATTGCTAATTTAAGAAGAGTTAGTGACCAGTTTAGCGCTGATACTATTCAAAATTTGATTCAAAGTCTAATAGATCTCCGATCTGTCATCATTGCGGGACCCGCTCCTAATGGTGGACGTGTTTGTTCCCATGTGGCACATCGTTTGCACACAGGTAAAATGGCTACCATTTTTTGTCATTGGTTTTTCGTATGTATTTTTATTCGAACTACACACGGGTTTTACTGACGACTTGCTGTGACTTACCTTCTATCACCCTGTCAAACGTCGTTTTATACCAGTGGTTTTCCTGCAAATCAGTAGACTATTAAGTAACGCGATGGCTGTACACTTTTAAGCAATAACTAGTGATCTTTTAGTTATTCAATTATAAGTTTGAATTATTTTTTTCTTGAGTAAAATGGTTAGAGAAAATAGCTGCTCGTGGTTTTGAAGCTGCATATACTTTTATGTACATCTGTGTCTATATGCCTGTACTGTATACAGTATATAAAAAACACGTAGTGATTCGTTTGCTTGAATTCCTTAATCCTTTTATTTCCATACTTTAGGTAGACGAGGAAGACCAGCACTTGACATTACAAGGGATCAAATTGAACTGCTCCCCACTCAGGGCTTTACAGTGAGAGCCATCACTGAGATGTTGTGTTGTTCCTCTTCATACCTGCATAAAAAAATGAAGTTTTTTCAGATTTCAGCCAGAAATAGATTTACTCCCATTCATGATATTGACCTGGAAGAGCATGTCAGAAGATTGCACAGCCAATTTCCCAGATCAGGCTCGGAAGCAAGTGTTCTGCTACATACTCTTGTCCCTTCATGTATATATCATTATATTCATTGTGAAAGTGTACTTTCTTTATTGTGTTGTTTTATGAACCTGTTGCAGATGATGAGGGCATACCTGCGTGCTGATGGTATTGTAGTACAAAGAAAAAGAGTTCGAGAAATCCTCAACCGTATTGAGCCAGCTGCTGCAGCCCAGAGATGGAGCCAGACTGTGGCTAGAAGAACATACTATGTGCCATTCCCCAATAGTTTATGGCACATAGATGGGCATATGCGTCTCATTCGGTAATAAGGGATCATCTTATATTTGTACTCGTGGGAGCATTAGAAAGCCATATTGTATGGACAGCACAGATTAAATTGAATTTTATCATTTGTATATCCAAGTTACACAAACTCCAAATTGCCTCCATGTAGTCTTAAGTGCACAGCAATACCTTCTCTACCGAGATGATATTTCAAACAAGATATGAAACTTGATTGTTTTCTTGTATTTAATCATTATTCTTTTCATGTTTGTTTTACAGGTGGGTGTTTGTGACACATGCCGGCATTGATGGGAATTCCAGGCTAATAACGTACCTTCAACTGGAGCACAGACAACACAGCTTTGACAGTGTTGAAATATTTTGTCCAAGCCACCTGCCTGTATGGGTTACCCTCCAGAGTAAGATCCGACCATGCTGGTGAAAACACTGGTTGCTCTTTTAATGAACCTACTGCAGGGACAAGACACCAAAATTATTTCTAGCTCCAGCCAACACCCCCTCACAATTTACTCACACCTCCCATGGCCTGATTATCCACCAACAGGGGCCCTTTTTGGATTATCATTTTGGCATAGGAACTTTCCTTTCCTATCCTAACCGAGTGAGATGAGCCGGTAGCACCTGGAGCAAAGATCGTCTAAATTTTAATAATGCTTAGGAAAGGTTCTGACCATCCTTTACGAAAGGAAAGGAGATATATTATGCAGCAGGAATATTTAAAGGGGAAGTCTTTTTTTATGTTGTTGTTGTTGTTGTTGTCGACCCCACCCGTGTCGACCCCCACCGAGTGTATTGTCTGCGTCCCCTTATGTAGTTGAAGATGTATTTGATGATGATGTTTGGGGTGTTAGTGTTGTTGAGTTTGTTTGTGAGTGTGTGTAGGTTTACCGTGTCAAAGGCTTTGGACATGTCTAGGGCTATGGCAACTGTTCGTTGTGGTGGTTTTTGTTGATTGAAACCTGTGGCTATGATGTTGTGTATGTGGTGTAGTGCTGTGGTTGTGGAGTGTTGTTTTCGGAAGCCGTGTTGGTGAGAGGGTAGTTGAGTGTTGTTGGTAATGAAGGGTAGTATTACCTTATCCATTGTTTTGGCTATTGGGCTGAGTAGTGCTATTGGTCTGTAAGATGGGCCGAGTGCGTGGTTTTTGTTGGGTTTTGGTATTGGGATTATTTTTGCAGTCTTCCATATTGCGGGGATGGTGTTGGTGTTGAGTGATGTGTTGTAAGTGTGTGTGAGTAGTGTTATTGCTTTGGGGCCTAGGTGTTTCAGATGTCTGATGTTTATGTTGTCTGGGCCTGTGGAGTTGTGGCTTTTGGAGCGTTGTAGTGCTTGTTTGACTTGTTGTTCTGTGATGGTTATGGGCGTGGTGTTGAGTTTTCGTATTTTGCGTTGTAGTTGTCTGTATGTTCTGTTGGTTTTGTGTTGTATTATGTTGGTGAATTGTTTGTTGAATGCTCGTGCTTTCTGTTTGTTGGATATTGCCGTGTGTTGTCCGAACTGTATTGTGGTGTTTTCTGGTGCTTTTTGTTCTTTGTTTGATAGTCTTGTTACTGTGTTCCAGAGTATGTGTTGTTTGTGTCTGTGGTTCCATGCATCCGTTAAGTGTTCTTTCCATAGCTCTTGTTTGTGTTTTTGGATTTGTGTGTCTATTTCTTTGTTTAGGTCTGTGATGCGTGGGTCTTGGTGGTTTTGTTGTCTGATGTCGTTTCTTTGGCTGATGAGTGTTCTGATGTGTTGTGGTAGGAGAAGTGATTTGCTTTTTATTTTTCCGTGGGGTATGTGGTGTTTGTCTGCTGTAAGTATGAGGTTTGTGAGCATGGTGTTGGCTGTGTGGATGTTGTCAGGTATGGTTATGTTCTCCAGTGCTGATTCTATTTCAGAGGTGTATCCTTCCCAGTCTGCTTTCCTGTAATTTGTGTAAGTTTGAAGGTGTTGTTGTAGGCGGAAAGGAGCACGCGTGTTGTGTGTGATTTTGATAGGAAGGTGGTCTGAACTGAGTGCGTGTATTGTGGTCCATGTTGTTCTGTTTGTGATGCTGTTGCTGGCTGTTGTGATGTCCGGTGATGTTGGTTGTTGGTTGATGTTTGTAGGTTTTCTGGTGGGTGTGTTTGTGTTTAGAGTGATTTGTTGGGAGTTTTGTAGTATGTCTGCAATGTGGGTGCCTCTGTGGTCGTCGTAGGGAGAGTGCCATTGTGTTGAGTGAGCGTTGATGTCTGCGGTTAGAATGGTGTTGTTCAGCGAGTTTATGTATTGGAAGGTGTTGGTGATGTCTGTGTCTTCTGTGCCGTGGTCTGGTCGGGTGGTATCTCTGGGGGGTATATACATGTTGCATATGTGTATTCTTTTGTGGTTGGTTATGTGAATCTTTACGGTTTGAATTTCTGTAGTGTTGGTGTTAATGTTGTTGGGGATGTTCATGGGAGTGAATGTGACTGATTTGTGAATGTATGTGAGCAGTCCTCCTCCTCCCTTGTGTTCTCTGTCTTTCCTAATGCTGGTGTAGTTGGTGAGACGAGGTGTGTTGTGTTGTTTTTCTAGTTTGGTTTCTTGTATGGTGATGATGTCTGCGTGCTGTTGTGAGGCGACTTCTTCTAGTTCTGTTTTCTTGTTTTGGATGCCGTTGATGTTTATTTGTAGTATGGTCAGTGTGTGATTGTTGTTTTTGTTGGTGGGTGTTGTTCTTTGTGGGTTGTTCGGGGGTTGTGGTGTTGGGGTGTTTGTTGTTTGTGTGTGTGTTCTGCATGTCCACGTGTTTGTGTATTGGCGGGTGGTGATGCCGGAGCAATGTCTGTGTATCCAGTGTGGGTGTGTTGAGTTGCATCTGAGTGAGGTTTGTCTGCGTGTGATGATTCTATTGCAGCTATTGCAGGTCCAGGTTTGGGGGGGTGGTCTTGTGTTTGTTGTATCTCTGTTGGAGTTGTCTGTCCGTGTTGCCTTTGAGGGTAGTGTTGGTGAGGCGAGTGTGTTGTTTTGGTCTGTTTGTGCTCTGCTGCCTGTTGGTGTCCTACGAGGTGTTGTTGTTCGTGGTGGTGTTTTGGGATGTAGTCTGCATTTCCATGTTATGTTGTATTGTCTAGTGTTTACGTTTGTGCAATGTTTGTGTACCCAGTGTGGTGTGTGGTGGTTGCATCTGAAGGATGTCTGTCTTCTTGTAATCTGTTGTGTGCAAATGTCGCATGTCCAGGTAGTTTGTTGTGTGTGTGTTTGTTGCGTGCGTGAGAGTGTCTGTGTGGGCCCCGGATTTGTCTCTATGTCCCCCGCCTGGAGCAAAAGGTCCGCCCGCCACCCTGCCAGGTTCAGGGGGCGGTTAGCCGAAAAAAAAAAGAACGGCCGTAAGGGCACCCCGTTCGGGGTGCAGGGATTGGTTCCTTGATTTGTCCCCCCGTTCGGGGGGAACCCTCCAACTGCGAGTAAGCCAAGGAGTTTGGAGGTACAGCAGGTTGACAGCAGTGTGATCGAGCAGATTAGATAGAGTAGAATTTGAATGGGGCTTCACTGATTTATTTCATACAATTCATATCTAAAACACAGTTGAAAAATATTTGATTGTTAAAATATTTAAATACAAGAACTATATCAAGAAATTAACAAAACATAGTTTTTTTAGTTAGGAGAAAAGTCTAAAAACATATCACAAATGACAAACGTTGTGCCTCTCCTCCTCCTGTTCTTCAATGAAGCTGATCACCCTCCAGCTCCCGTTAGAAACATCGTGCTGCTGAAGGTGTGCCGGCAGAATGGTTGTGATACAGGAGGTGCTGTGGACTCTCCCAGAAACGAGGACCTAGTTTAGTTGTAGATCCAGTAAAACATAGTGCAAATGTGACATTATTTATAATGCACAGTTACAGTCTTGTGAATATTAAAAAATGTAGTTCATGTAATGCAGGAAGCGAATATTTCAAACGAACTAAGGCAGCAAACAGTAAGAGCAAAATCGTGTTCCAAACATTAACTCTTTTTTTAAATGTCAATTAGCTTGTGAGTAATAAGACAAAATGTGACTGTCAGACAGAGAACTGTCAGAGCAAACGGCAGATTTTAGAAAGTCCTGCCGAAATAAATCTGCACCCGACTGCGACTGTCAGCGTTGAACTGCCGCCATTGCTGTCAAAGTCAGACACATCTCCAAAATTGTTGGAGCAAATTTTTAAGCAGGCTTCATCTTGATAAATTGACCACGTATTTGACATTTACACCATAACGTTACCGCCTAAAATAATCGTAAAACAAAATTTTGTGTAACAACAAGAGTAATATGTACCCCAAAAGCTTTCAAAGCGTCTGAAAGTTTTCTCCTCCGTTTTTGTTGGGGCTTGGCTCGAAATGCATCATGATTGGCCGCCCGAAGTCCACGTGTCTGTCGGACGTGCTCTCATTGGTCTACAATACCATCACGGATGAATAAATACTCAAAGGGCTTGCCAGGCAAGCCCTTTGAACCCTTTAAATACTCAATGGGCTTGCCTGGCAAGCCCTTTGAGTATTTATTCCATATTGCCCACTAGTTCACTAGTAAGGTCATTTTGACGCTTACTAGTGAACATGTAAGGCCATAAATGTGCCCACTAGTTCACTAGTAAGATCATTTTGAGGCTTACTAGTTGACATGTAAGCCACAAAACGCCCGCTAGTTCACTAGTAAGATAATTTTGAGGCTTCTAGTGAACATGTAAGCCACAGAACGCCCACTAGTTCACTAGTATGATCATTTTGACGCTTACTAGTGAACATGTAAGCCACAAAACGCTCACTAGTTCACTAGTAAGGTCATTTTGACGCTTACTAGTGAACATGTAAGCCACAAAACGCTCACTGGTTCACTAGTAAGGTAATTTTGACGCTTACTAGTGAACATGTAAGCCACAAAACGGCCACTAGTTCCCTAGTAAGATCATTTTGACGCTTATTTATGAACATGTCAGCCACAAAACGCTCACTCGTTCACTAGTAAGATCATTTTGACGCTTACTAGTGAACATGTAGGCCACAAAACGCCCACTAGTTCACTAGTAAGGTCATTTTGACCCTTACTAGTGAACATGTAAGCCACAAAACGCCCACTAGTTCACTAGTAAGATCATTTTGACGCTTACTAGTGAACATGTAAGGCCATAAATGCGCCCACTAGTTCACTAGTAAGTTCATTTTGAGGCTTACTAGTTGACATGTAAGCCACACATCGCCTACTAGTTCAATAGTAAGATCATTTTGAGGCTTACTAGTGAACATGTAAGCCACAAAACGCCCAATAGTTCACTAGTAAGATCATTTTGACGCTTACTAGTGAACATGTAAGCCACAAAACGCTCACTAGTTTACTAGTAAGGTCATTTTGACGCTTACTAGTGAACATGTAAGCCACAAAACGCTCACTAGTTCACTATCCATCCATCCATCCATAATAAGATATTTTTTACGCTTACTACTGAACATTTAAGGCCATAAATGTGCCCACTAGTTCACTGGTAAGATGATTTTGACGCTTACTAGTGAACATGCAAGGCCATAAATGTGCCCACTTGTAGTGCTAGTGACATTACACTGTACTTGCATTAAATGCAAATAAGGATGATTACGAAAACATGTAACGGTATCCTATTGGCTGTACGTTTCAAAATAGTGTCATCCCACCAGTCAGGGCTCATGATTTTGGAAATTCTGTGCCCACTTAGTTTTTTAAAACAACAATGGCGGACAGTGTCCTGAGACGTATTCGGCGAAGGTGCAGGGCAATAGAGAGTGCCTGTCATCAAGGGTCTGCCGGTGAAAGTGAAGCACGCGCGATAAACATTTCAATTGCTAATTTAAGAAGAGTTAGTGACCAGTTTAGCGCTGATACTATTCAAAGTTTGATTCAAAGTCCAATAGATCTCCGATCTGTCATCATTGCGGGACCCACTCCTAATGGTGGACGTGTTTGTTCCCATGTGGCACATCGTTTGCACACAGGTAAAATGGCTACCATTTTTTGTCATTGGTTTTTCGTATGTATTTTTATTCGAACTACACACGGGTTTTACTGACGACTTGCTGTGACTTACCTTCTATCACCCTGTCAAACGTCGTTTTATACCAGTGGTTTTCCTGCAAATCAGTAGACTATTAAGTAACGCGATGGCTGTACACTTTTAAGCAATAACTAGTGATCTTTTAGTTATTCAATTATAAGTTTGAATTATTTTTTTCTTGAGTAAAATGGTTAGAGAAAATAGCTGCTCGTGGTTTTGAAGCTGCATATACTTTTATGTACATCTGTGTCTATATGCCTGTACTGTATACAGTATATAAAAAACACGTAGTGATTCGTTTGCTTGAATTCCTTAATCCTTTTATTTCCATACTTTAGGTAGACGAGGAAGACCAGCACTTGACATTACAAGGGATCAAATTGAACTGCTCCCCACTCAGGGCTTTACAGTGAGAGCCATCACTGAGATGTTGTGTTGTTCCTCTTCATACCTGCATAAAAAAATGAAGTTTTTTCAGATTTCAGCCAGAAATAGATTTACTCCCATTCATGATGTTGACCTGGAAGAGCATGTCAGAACATTGCACAGCCAATTTCCCAGATCAGGCTCGGAAGCAAGTGTTCTGCTACATACTCTTGTCCCTTCATGTATATATCATTATATTCATTGTGAAAGTGTACTTTCTTTATTGTGTTGTTTTATGAACCTGTTGCAGATGATGAGGGCATACCTGCGTGCTGATGGTATTGTAGTACAAAGAAAAAGAGTTCGAGAAATCCTCAACCGTATTGAGGCAGCTGCTGCAGCCCAGAGATGGAGCCAGACTGTGGCTAGAAGAACATACTATGTGCCATTCCCCAATAGTTTATGGCACATAGATGGGCATATGCGTCTCATTCGGTAATAAGGGATCATCTTATATTTGTACTCGTGGGAGCATTAGAAAGCCATATTGTATGGACAGCACAGATTAAAATGAATTTTATCATTTGTATATCCAAGTTACACAAACTCCAAATTGCCTCCATGTAGTCTTAAGTGCACAGCAATACCTTCTCTACCGAGATGATATTTCAAACAAGATATGAAACTTGATTGTTTTCTTGTATTTAATCATTATTCTTTTCATGTTTGTTTTACAGGTGGGTGTTTGTGACACATGCCGGCATTGATGGGAATTCCAGGCTAATAACGTACCTTCAACTGGAGCACAGACAACACAGCTTTGACAGTGTTGAAATATTTTGTCCAAGCCACCTGCCTGTATGGGTTACCCTCCAGAGTAAGATCCGACCATGGTGGTGAAAACACTGGTTGCTCTTTTAATGAACCTACTGCAGGGTCAAGACACCAAAATTATTTCTAGCTCCAGCCAACACCCCCTCACAATTTACTCACACCTCCCAAGGCCTGATTATCCACCAACAGGGGCCCTTTTTGGATTATCATTTTGGCATAGGAACTTTCCTTTCCTATCCTAACCGAGTGAGATGAGCCGGTAGCACCTGGAGCAAAGATCGTCTAAATTTTAATAATGCTTAGGAAAGGTTCTGACCATCCTTTACGAAAGGAAAGGAGATATATTATGCAGCAGGAATATTTAAAGGGGAAGTCTTTTTTTATGTTGTTGTTGTTGTTGTTGTTGTTGTTGTCGACCCCACCCGTGCCCCGACATTGGGGGACCGGGCCCTCACTCCGTCTCCCGGATCCCCAGACCCCCCTCCGCCGCCCAGCGGGCGAGCAGGGCCGCCACTCCGCTTGGGTTTCGCCAGAGGTCCTCCGGAGTCAGTGTGGTGGGTATGTTTGCGCAGGTGAACAGGTGTTGTGTGTCGTGCACTTGCGTGCCGCATAGCGCACAGAGTGGTGTTGGGTGTGTGTCCGGTGTAATGTTGTGTAGGTAGGAGTGGAGGGCTGGTGATTTGTTGGTTCGGAGTTGTGCTAGGAGTTGTCTGGTTCTGTGTGGTAGGTCTTGCTCTGATGGGTCTATTTCTGGTGCTGGTGCATGTATTACTTTGTTGTGTTGTCTGGTGTCCAAGTGTGTTTGTACAAAGTGGGTGTGTATGTCTTTCATGTTCTGTTTTATGGTGTCGTTGTTGGTGTCCTGTGGTGCTGTGTCTTTGTTGTGTGTGTAGTTGTTGTTGTGGAAGATTGATTGTTTCTTTTGTCTGGGTGGTGGTGGTTGTTGAGTGAGTGGGTGTAGTGGGTGGGTTGGGTGTTGGGCTTTTTGTCTGATTTGCGATGCGTGTAGTTTTAGATGGGTGTTCAGTGGGAGAGTTTTTGTTTCCTCATGCAAGTGTTGTATGTTTGTGTCTTGTGTGCATCCTGTTGCTATTCTGAGTGCTGTGTTCTGTGTGGTCTGGAGTTTTGTCTTGTTTGTGTCCGATAGTGTTGGTGACCATATAGTGTTTGCGTATTCGAGGCGTGTGAGTGTGGTTGCTTTGTATGTGGTGAGTATAGTTTCTTTGGATTTTCCCCAGTGAGTGGTTGTTAAGGCTTTAAGTATTTTGTTTGATTGCTTGGCGCGGGTTAGAGTGTGTTGTGTGTGTTTTGAGAAGGTGAGTTTGGGGTCCCAGGTTAATCCCAGTATTTTGGGTTCGCGGACTGTGGGTAGGGTGGTGTTATCTATTTGTAAAGTGAGCCTGTTGCTGTATTCTGCCGGATCCGGTGTGAACAGAGTGGTGGTGGTTTTGTCTGCGTTGAGTGTGAGTTGGTTCTGTTTTGTCCAGTTGTATATGTCGTGGAGATATTTTTGTACTTGTTGTTGTGCCTGTTGTGGTTTGACATGTGTGGATAGAATGGTGATGTCGTCTGCATATGTAACTGTGTGTACATTTGGAGGTTGTTGTGGTAAGTCTGCCATGTATATGTTGAATAGTGTTGGTGAAAGTACTCCCCCCTATGGTACCCCCGTTTTCGTGTTTCTATGTTCTGATGTTTCCCCCCGGTATTGAGTGTATTGTCTGCGTCCCCTTATGTAGTTGAAGATGTATTTGATGATGATGTTTGGGGTGTTAGTGTTGTTGAGTTTGTTTGTGAGTGTGTGTAGGTTTACCGTGTCAAAGGCTTTGGACATGTCTAGGGCTATGGCAACTGTTCGTTGTGGTGGTTTTTGTTGATTGAAACCTGTGGCTATGATGTTGTGTATGTGGTGTAGTGCTGTGGTTGTGGAGTGTTGTTTTCGGAAGCCGTGTTGGTGAGAGGGTAGTTGAGTGTTGTTGGTAATGAAGGGTAGTATTACCTTTTCCATTGTTTTGGCTATTGGGCTGAGTAGTGCTATTGGTCTGTAAGATGGGCCGAGTGCGTGGTTTTTGTTGGGTTTTGGTATTGGGATTATTTTTGCAGTCTTCCATATTGCGGGGATGGTGTTGGTGTTGAGTGATGTGTTGTAAGTGTGTGTGAGTAGTGTTATTGCTTTGGGGCCTAGGTGTTTCAGATGTCTGATGTTTATGTTCTCTGGGCCTGTGGAGTTGTTGCTTTTGGAGCGTTGTAGTGCTTGTTTGACTTGTTGTTCTGTGATGGTTATGGGCGTGGTGTTGAGTTTTCGTATTTTGCGTTGTAGTTGTCTGTATGTTCTGTTGGTTTTGTGTTGTATTATGTTGGTGAATTGTTTGTTGAATGCTCGTGCTTTCTGTTTGTTGGATATTGCCGTGTGTTGTCCGAACTGTATTGTGGTGTTTTCTGGTGCTTTTTGTTCTTTGTTAGATAGTCTTGTTACTGTGTTCCAGAGTATGTATTGTTTGTGTCTGTGGTTCCATGCATCCGTTAAGTGTTCTTTCCATAGCTCTTGTTTGTGTTTTTGGATTTGTTTGTCTATTTCTTTGTTTAGGTCTGTGATGCGTGGGTCTTGGTGGTTTTGTTGTCTGATGTCGTTTCTTTGGCTGATGAGTGTTCTGATGTGTTGTGGTAGGAGAAGTGATTTGCTTTTTATTTTTCCGTGGGGTATGTGGTGTTTGTCTGCTGTAAGTATGAGGTTTGTGAGCATGGTGTTGGCTGTGTGGATGTTGTCAGGTATGGTTATGTTCTCCAGTGCTGATTCTATTTCAGAGGTGTATCCTTCCCAGTCTGCTTTCCTGTAATTTGTGTAAGTTTGAAGGTGTTGTTGTAGGCGGAAAGGAGCACGCGTGTTGTGTGTGATTTTGATAGGAAGGTGGTCTGAACTGAGTGCGTGTATTGTGGTCCATGTTGTTCTGTTTGTGATGCTGTTGCTGGCTGTTGTGATGTCCGGTGATGTTGGTTGTTGGTTGATGTTTGTAGGTTTTCTGGTAGGTGTGTTTGCGTTTAGAGTGATTTGTTGGGAGTTCTGTAGTATGTCTGCAATGAGGGTGCCTCTGTGGTCGTCGTAGGGAGAGTGCCATTGTGTTGAGTGAGCGTTGATGTCTGCGGTTAGAATGGTGTTGTTCAGCGAGTTTATGTATTGGAAGTTGTTGGTGATGTCTGTGTCTTCTGTGGCGTGGTCTGGTCGGGTGGTATCTCTGGGGGGTATATACATGTTGCATATGTGTAGTCCTTTGTGGTTGGTTATGTGAATCTTTACGGTTTGAATTTCTGTAGTGTTGGTGTTAATGTTGTTGGGGATGTTCATGGGAGTGAATGTGACTGATTTGTGAATGTATGTGAGCAGTCCTCCTCCTCCCTTGTGTTCTCTGTCTTTCCTAATGCTGGTGTAGTTGGTGAGACGAGGTGTGTTGTGTTGTTTTTCTAGTTTGGTTTCTTGTATGGTGATGATGTCTGCGTGCTGTTGTGAGGCGAGTTCTTCTAGTTCTGTTTTCTTGTTTTGGATGCCGTTGATGTTTATTTGTAGTATGGTCAGTGTGTGTTTGTTGTTTTTGTTGGTGGGTGTTGTTCTTTGTGGGTTGTTCGGGGGTTGTGGTGTTGGGGTGTTTGTTGTTTGCGTGTGTGTTCTGCATGTCCACGTGTTTGTGTATTGGCGGGTGGTGATGCCGGAGCAATGTCTGTGTATCCAGTGTGGGTGTGTTGAGTTGCATCTGAGTGAGGTTTGTCTGCGTGTGATGATTCTATTGCAGCTATTGCAGGTCCAGGTTTGGGGGTGTGTGTCTAGTGTTTATGTTTGTGCAATGTTTGTGTACCCAGTGTGGTGTGTGGTGGTTGCATCTGAAGGATGTCTGTCTTCTTGTAATCTGTTGTGTGCAAATGTCGCATGTCCAGGTAGTTTGTTGTGTGTGTGTTTGTTGCGTGCGTGAGAGTGTCTGTGTGGGCCCCGGATTTGTCTCTATGTCCCAGGCCTGGAGCAAAAGGTCCGCCCGCCACCCTGCCAGGTTCAGGGGGCGGTTAGCCGAAAAAAAAAAAAACGGCCGTAAGGGCACCCCGTTCGGGGTGCAGGGATTGGTTCCTTGATTTGTCCCCCCGTTCGGGGGGAACCCTCCAACTGCGAGTAAGCCAAGGAGTTTGGAGGTACAGCAGGTTGACAGCAGTGTGATCGAGCAGATTAGATAGAGTAGAATTTGAATGGGGCTTCACTGATTTATTTCATACAATTCATATCTAAAACACAGTTGAAAAATATTTGATTGTTAAAATATTTAAATACAAGAACTATATCAAGAAATTAACAAAACATAGTTTTTTTAGTTAGGAGAAAAGTCTAAAAACATATCACAAATGACAAACGTTGTGCCTCTCCTCCTCCTGTTCTTCAATGAAGCTGATCACCCTCCAGCTCCCGTTAGAAACATTGTGCTGCTGAAGGTGTGCCGGCAGAATGGTTGTGATACAGGAGGTGCTGTGGACTCTCCCAGAAACGAGGACCTAGTTTAGTTGTAGATCCAGTAAAACAGTGCAAATGTGACATTATTTATAATGCACAGTTACAGTCTTGTGAATATTAAAAAATGTAGTTCATGTAATGCAGGAAGCGAATATTTCAAACGAACTAAGGCAGCAAACAGTAAGAGCAAAATCGTGTTCCAAACATTAACTCTTTTTTTAAATGTCAATTAGCTTGTGAGTAATAAGACAAAATGTGACTGTCAGACAGAGAACTGTCAGAGCAAACGGCAGATTTTAGAAAGTCCTGCCGAAATAAATCTGCACCCGACTGCGACTGTCAGCGTTGAACTGCCGCCATTGCTGTCAAAGTCAGACACATCTCCAAAATTGTTGGAGCAAATTTTTAAGCAGGCTTCATCTTGATAAATTGACCACGTATTTGACATTTACACCATAACGTTACCGCCTAAAATAATCGTAAAACAAAATTTTGTGTAACAACAAGAGTAATATGTACCCCAAAAGCTTTCAAAGCGTCTGAAAGTTTTCTCCTCCGTTTTTGTTGGGGCTTGGCTCGAAATGCATCATGATTGGCCGCCCGAAGTCCACGTGTCTGTCGGACGTGCTCTCATTGGTCTACAATACCATCACGGATGAATAAATACTCATAGGGCTTGCCAGGCAAGCCCTTTGAACCCTTTAAATACTCAATGGGCTTGCCTGGCAAGCCCTTTGAGTATTTATTCCATATTGCCCACTAGCTCACTAGTAAGGTCATTTTGACGCTTACTAGTGAACATGTAAGGCCATAAATGTGCCCACTAGTTCACTCGTAGGATCATTTTGAGGCTTACTAGTTGACATGTAAGCCGCAAAACGCCCACGAGTTCACTAATAAGATTATTTTGACGCTTACTGCTGAACATGTAAGGCCATAAATGTGCCCACTAGTTCACTGGTAAGATCATTTTGACGCTTACTAGTGAACATGTAAGGCCATAAATGTGCCCACTTGTAGTGCTAGTGACATTACACTGTACTTGCATTACATGCAAGTAAGGATGATTACGAAAACATGTAACGGTATCCTATTGGCTGTACGTTTCAAAATAGTATCATCCCACCAGTCAGGGCTCATGATTTTGGAAATTCTGTGGCCACTTAGTTTTTTAGAACAACAATGGCGGACAGCGTCCTGAGACGTATTCGGCGAAGGTGCAGGGCAATCGAGAGTGCCTGTCGTCAAGGGACTGCCGGTGAAAGTGAAGCACGCGCGATAAACATTTCAATTGCTAATTTAAGAAGAGTTAGTGACCAGTTTAGCGCTGATACTATTCAAAATTTGATTCAAAGTCTAATAGATCTCCGATCTGTCATCATTGCGGGACCCGCTCCTAATGGTGGACGTGTTTGTTCCCATGTGGCACATCGTTTGCACACAGGTAAAATGGCTACCATTTTTTGTCATTGGTTTTTCGTATGTATTTTTATTCGAACTACACACGGGTTTTACTGACGACTTGCTGTGACTTACCTTCTATCACCCTGTCAAACGTCGTTTTATACCAGTGGTTTTCCTGCAAATCAGTAGACTATTAAGTAACGCGATGGCTGTACACTTTTAAGCAATAACTAGTGATCTTTTAGTTATTCAATTATAAGTTTGAATTATTTTTTTCTTGAGTAAAATGGTTAGAGAAAATAGCTGCTCGTGGTTTTGAAGCTGCATATACTTTTATGTACATCTGTGTCTATATGCCTGTACTGTATACAGTATATAAAAAACACGTAGTGATTCGTTTGCTTGAATTCCTTAATCCTTTTATTTCCATACTTTAGGTAGACGAGGAAGACCAGCACTTGACATTACAAGGGATCAAATTGAACTGCTCCCCACTCAGGGCTTTACAGTGAGAGCCATCACTGAGATGTTGTGTTGTTCCTCTTCATACCTGCATAAAAAAATGAAGTTTTTTCAGATTTCAGCCAGAAATAGATTTACTCCCATTCATGATATTGACCTGGAAGAGCATGTCAGAAGATTGCACAGCCAATTTCCCAGATCAGGCTCGGAAGCAAGTGTTCTGCTACATACTCTTGTCCCTTCATGTATATATCATTATATTCATTGTGAAAGTGTACTTTCTTTATTGTGTTGTTTTATGAACCTGTTGCAGATGATGAGGGCATACCTGCGTGCTGATGGTATTGTAGTACAAAGAAAAAGAGTTCGAGAAATCCTCAACCGTATTGAGCCAGCTGCTGCAGCCCAGAGATGGAGCCAGACTGTGGCTAGAAGAACATACTATGTGCCATTCCCCAATAGTTTATGGCACATAGATGGGCATATGCGTCTCATTCGGTAATAAGGGATCATCTTATATTTGTACTCGTGGGAGCATTAGAAAGCCATATTGTATGGACAGCACAGATTAAATTGAATTTTATCATTTGTATATCCAAGTTACACAAACTCCAAATTGCCTCCATGTAGTCTTAAGTGCACAGCAATACCTTCTCTACCGAGATGATATTTCAAACAAGATATGAAACTTGATTGTTTTCTTGTATTTAATCATTATTCTTTTCATGTTTGTTTTACAGGTGGGTGTTTGTGACACATGCCGGCATTGATGGGAATTCCAGGCTAATAACGTACCTTCAACTGGAGCACAGACAACACAGCTTTGACAGTGTTGAAATATTTTGTCCAAGCCACCTGCCTGTATGGGTTACCCTCCAGAGTAAGATCCGACCATGGTGGTGAAAACACTGGTTGCTCTTTTAATGAACCTACTGCAGGGACAAGGCACCAAAATTATTTCTAGCTCCAGCCAACACCCCCTCACAATTTACTCACACCTCCCATGGCCTGATTATCCACCAACAGGGGCCCTTTTTGGATTATCATTTTGGCATAGGAACTTTCCTTTCCTATCCTAACCGAGTGAGATGAGCCGGTAGCACCTGGAGCAAAGATCGTCTAAATTTTAATAATGCTTAGGAAAGGTTCTGACCATCCTTTACGAAAGGAAAGGAGATATATTATGCAGCAGGAATATTTAAAGGGGAAGTCTTTTTTTACAGTATGTTGTTGTTGTTGTTGTTGTCGACCCCACCCGTGCCCCGACATTGGGGGACCGGGCCCTCACTCCGTCTCCCGGATCCCCAGACCCCCCTCCTCCGCCCAGCGGGCGAGCAGGGCCGCCACTCCGCTTGGGTTTCGCCAGAGGTCCTCCGGAGTCAGTGTGGTGGGTATGTTTGTGCAGGTGAACAGGTGTTGTGTGTCGTGCACTTGCGTGCCGCATAGCGCACAGAGTGGTGTTGGGTGTGTGTCCGGTGTAATGTTGTGTAGGTAGGAGTGGAGGGCTGGTGATTTGTTGGTTCGGAGTTGTGCTAGGAGTTGTCTGGTTCTGTGTGGTAGGTCTTGCTCTGATGGGTCTATTTCTGGTGCTGGTGCATGTATTACTTTGTTGTGTTGTCTGGTGTCCAAGTGTGTTTGTACAAAGTGGGTGTGTATGTCTTTCATGTTCTGTTTTATAGTGTCGTTGTTGGTGTCCTGTGGTGCTGTGTCTTTGTTGTGTGTGTAGTTGTTGTTGTGGAAGATTGTTTGTTTCTTTTGTCTGGGTGGTGGTGGTTGTTGAGTGAGTGGGTGTAGTGGGTGGGTTGGGTGTTGGGCTTTTTGTCTGATTTGCGATGCGTGTAGTTTTAGATGGGTGTTCAGTGGGAGAGTTTTTGTTTCCTCATGCAAGTGTTGTATGTTTGTGTCTTGTGTGCATCCTGTTGCTATTCTGAGTGTGGTGTTCTGTGTGGTCTGGAGTTTTGTCTTGTTTGTGTCCGATAGTGTTGGTGACCATATAGTGTTTGCGTATTCGAGGCGTGTGAGTGTGGTTGCTTTGTATGTGGTGAGTATAGTTTCTTTGGATTTTCCCCAGTGAGTGGTTGTTAAGGCTTTAAGTATTTTGTTTGATTGCTTGGCGCGGGTTAGAGTGTGTTGTGTGTGTTTTGAGAAGGTGAGTTTGGGGTCCCATGTTAATCCCAGTATTTTGGGTTCGCGGACTGTGGGTAGGGTGGTGTTATCTATTTGTAAAGTGAGTCTGTTGCTGTATTCTGCCGGATCCGGTGTGAACAGAGTGGTGGTGGTTTTGTCTGCGTTGAGTGTGAGTTGGTTCTGTTTTGTCCAGTTGTATATGTCGTGGAGATATTTTTGTACTTGTTGTTGTGCCTGTTGTGGTTTGACATGTGTGGATAGAATGGTGATGTCGTCTGCATATGTAACTGTGTGTACATTTGGAGGTGGTTGTGGTAAGTCTGCCATGTATATGTTGAATAGTGTTGGTGAAAGTACTCCCCCCTGTGGTACCCCCGTTTTCGTGTTTCTATGTTCTGATGTTTCCCCCCGGTATTGAGTGTATTGTCTGCGTCCCCTTATGTAGTTGAAGATGTATTTGATGATGATGTTTGGGGTGTTAGTGTTGTTGAGTTTGTTTGTGAGTGTATGTAGGTTTACCGTGTCAAAGGCTTTGGACATGTCTAGGGCTATGGCAACTGTTCGTTGTGGTGGTTTTTGTTGATTGAAACCTGTGGCTATGATGTTGTGTATGTGGTGTAGTGCTGTGGTTGTGGAGTGTTGTTTTCGGAAGCCGTGTTGGTGAGAGGGTAGTTGAGTGTTGTTGGTAATGAAGGGTAGTATTACCTTTTCCATTGTTTTGGCTATTGGGCTGAGTAGTGCTATTGGTCTGTAAGATGGGCCGAGTGCGTGGTTTTTGTTGGGTTTTGGTATTGGGATTATTTTTGCAGTCTTCCATATTGCGGGGATGGTGTTGGTGTTGAGTGATGTGTTGTAAGTGTGTGTGAGTAGTGTTATTGCTTTGGGGCCTAGGTGTTTCAGATGTCTGATGTTTATGTTGTCTGGGCCTGTGGAGTTGTTGCTTTTGGAGCGTTGTAGTGCTTGTTTGACTTGTTGTTCTGTGATGGTTATGGGCGTGGTGTTGAGTTTTCGTATTTTGCGTTGTAGTTGTCTGTATGTTCTGTTGGTTTTGTGTTGTATTATGTTGGTGAATTGTTTGTTGAATGCTCGTGCTTTCTGTTTGTTGGATATTGCCGTGTGTTGTCCGAACTGTATTGTGGTGTTTTCTGGTGCTTTTTGTTCTTTGTTAGATAGTCTTGTTACTGTGTTCCAGAGTATGTATTGTTTGTGTCTGTGGTTCCATGCATCCGTTAAGTGTTCTTTCCATAGCTCTTGTTTGTGTTTTTGGATTTGTTTGTCTATTTCTTTGTTTAGGTCTGTGATGCGTGGGTCTTGGTGGTTTTGTTGTCTGATGTCGTTTCTTTGGCTGATGAGTGTTCTGATGTGTTGTGGTAGGAGAAGTGATTTGCTTTTTATTTTTCCGTGGGGTATGTGGTGTTTGTCTGCTGTAAGTATGAGGTTTGTGAGCATGGTGTTGGCTGTGTGGATGTTGTCAGGTATGGTTAAGTTCTCCAGTGCTGATTCTATTTCAGAGGTGTATCCTTCCCAGTCTGCTTTCCTGTAATTTGTGTAAGTTTGAAGGTGTTGTTGTAGGCGGAAAGGAGCACGCGTGTTGTGTGTGATTTTGATAGGAAGGTGGTCTGAACTGAGTGCGTGTATTGTGGTCCATGTTGTTCTGTTTGTGATGCTGTTGCTGGCTGTTGTGATGTCCGGTGATGTTGGTTGTTGGTTGATGTTTGTAGGTTTTCTGGTAGGTGTGTTTGCGTTTAGAGTGATTTGTTGGGAGTTCTGTAGTATGTCTGCAATGAGGGTGCCTCTGTGGTCGTCGTAGGGAGAGTGCCATTGTGTTGAGTGAGCGTTGATGTCTGCGGTTAGAATGGTGTTGTTCAGCGAGTTTATGTATTGGAAGGTGTTGGTGATGTCTGTGTCTTCTGTGCCGTGGTCTGGTCGGGTGGTATCTCTGGGGGGTATATACATGTTGCATATGTGTATTCTTTTGTGGTTGGTTATGTGAATCTTTACGGTTTGAATTTCTGTAGTGTTGGTGTTAATGTTGTTGGGGATGTTCATGGGAGTGAATGTGACTGATTTGTGAATGTATGTGAGCAGTCCTCCTCCTCCCTTGTGTTCTCTGTCTTTCCTAATGCTGGTGTAGTTGGTGAGACGAGGTGTGTTGTGTTGTTTTTCTAGTTTGGTTTCTTGTATGGTGATGATGTCTGCGTGCTGTTGTGAGGCGAGTTCTTCTAGTTCTGTTTTCTTGTTTTGGATGCCGTTGATGTTTATTTGTAGTATGGTCAGTGTGTGATTGTTGTTTTTGTTGGTGGGTGTTGTTCTTTATGGGTTGTTCGGGGGTTGTGGTGTTGGGGTGTTTGTTGTTTGCGTGTGTGTTCTGCATGTCCACGTGTTTGTGTATTGGCGGGTGGTGATGCCGGAGCAATGTCTGTGTATCCAGTGTGGGTGTGTTGAGTTGCATCTGAGTGAGGTTTGTCTGCGTGTGATGATTCTATTGCAGCTATTGCAGGTCCAGGTTTGGGGGGGTGGTCTTGTGTTTGTTGTATCTCTGTTGGAGTTGTCTGTCCGTGTTGCGTTTGAGGGTAGTGTTGGTGAGGCGAGTGTGTTGTTTTGGTCTGTTTGTGCTCTGCTGCCTGTTGGTGTCCTACGAGGTGTTGTTGTTCGTGGTGGTGTTTTGGGATGTAGTCTGCATTTCCATGTTATGTTGTATTGTCTAGTGTTTATGTTTGTGCAATGTTTGTGTACCCAGTGTGGTGTGTGGTGGTTGCATCTGAAGGATGTCTGTCTTCTTGTAATCTGTTGTGTGCAAATGTCGCATGTCCAGGTAGTTTGTTGTGTGTGTGTTTGTTGCGTGCGTGAGAGTGTCTGTGTGGGCCCCGGATTTGTCTCTATGTCCCCCACCTGGAGCAAAAGGTCCGCCCGGCACCCTGCCAGGTTCAGGGGGCGGTTAGCCGAAAAAAAAAAAAACGTCCGTAAGGGCACCCCGTTCGGGGTGCAGGGATTGGTTCCTTGATTTGTCCCCCCGTTCGGGGGGAACCCTCCAACTGCGAGTAAGCCAAGGAGTTTGGAGGTACAGCAGGTTGACAGCAGTGTGATCGAGCAGATTAGATAGAGTAGAATTTGAATGGGGCTTCACTGATTTATTTCATACAATTCATATCTAAAACACAGTTGAAAAATATTTGATTGTTAAAATATTTAAATACAAGAACTATATCAAGAAATTAACAAAACATAGTTTTTTAGTTAGGAGAAAAGTCTAAAAACATATCACAAATGACAAACGTTGTGCCTCTCCTCCTCCTGTTCTTCAATGAAGCTGATCACCCTCCAGCTCCCGTTAGAAACATCGTGCTGCTGAAGGTGTGCCGGCAGAATGGTTGTGATACAGGAGGTGCTGTGGACTCTCCCAGAAACGAGGACCTAGTTTAGTTGTAGATCCAGTAAAACATAGTGCAAATGTGACATTATTTATAATGCACAGTTACAGTCTTGTGAATATTAAAAAATGTACTTCATGTAATGCAGGAAGCGAATATTTCAAACGAACTAAGGCAGCAAACAGTAAGAGCAAAATCGTGTTCCAAACATTAACTCTTTTTTTAAATGTCAATTAGCTTGTGAGTAATAAGACAAAATGTGACTGTCAGACAGAGAACTGTCAGAGCAAACGGCAGATTTTAGAAAGTCCTGCCGAAATAAATCTGCACCCGACTGCGACTGTCAGCGTTGAACTGCCGCCATTGCTGTCAAAGTCAGACACATCTCCAAAATTGTTGGAGCAAATTTTTAAGCAGGCTTCATCTTGATAAATTGACCACGTATTTGACATTTACACCATAACGTTACCGCCTAAAATAATCGTAAAACAAAATTTTGTGTAACAACAAGAGTAATATGTACCCCAAAAGCTTTCAAAGCGTCTGAAAGTTTTCTCCTCCGTTTTTGTTGGGGCTTGGCTCGAAATGCATCATGATTGGCCGCCCGAAGTCCACGTGTCTGTCGGACGTGCTCTCATTGGTCTACAATACCATCACGGATGAATAAATACTCAAAGGGCTTGCCAGGCAAGCCCTTTGAACCCTTTAAATACTCAATGGGCTTGCCTGGCAAGCCCTTTGAGTATTTATTCCATATTGCCCACTAGTTCACTAGTAAGGTCATTTTGACGCTTACTAGTGAACATGTAAGGCCATAAATGTGCCCACTAGTTCACTAGTAAGATCATTTTGAGGCTTACTAGTTGACATGTAAGCCACAAAACGCCCGCTAGTTCACGAGTAAGATAATTTTGAGGCTTCTAGTGAACATGTAAGCCACAGAACGCCCACTAGTTCACTAGTAAGATCATTTTGACGCTTACTAGTGAACATGTAAGCCACAAAACGCTCACTAGTTCACTAGTAAGGTCATTTTGACGCTTACTAGTGAACATGTAAGCCACAAAACGCTCACTGGTTCACTAGTAAGGTAATTTTGACGCTTACTAGTGAACATGTAAGCCACAAAACGCCCACTAGTTCCCTAGTAAGATCATTTTGACGCTTATTTATGAACATGTCAGCCACAAAACGCTCACTCGTTCACTAGTAAGATCATTTTGACGCTTACTAGTGAACATGTAAGCCACAAAACGCCCACTAGTTCACTAGTAAGGTCATTTTGACGCTTACTAGTGAACATGTAAGCCACAAAACGCCCACTAGTTCACTAGTAAGATCATTTTGACGCTTACTAGTGAACATGTAAGGCCATAAATGTGCCCACTAGTTCACTAGTAAGTTCATTTTGAGGCTTACTAGTTGACATGTAAGCCACACATCGCCTACTAGTTCACTAGTAAGATCATTTTGAGGCTTACTAGTGAACATGTAAGCCACAAAACGCCCAATAGTTCACTAGTAAGATCATTTTGACGCTTACTAGTGAACATGTAAGCCACAAAACGCTCACTAGTTTACTAGTAAGGTCATTTTGACGCTTACTAGTGAACATGTAAGCCACAAAACGCTCACTAGTTCACTATCCATCCATCCATCCATAATAAGATAATTTTGACGCTTACTACTGAACATTTAAGGCCATAAATGTGCCCACTAGTTCACTGGTAAGATGATTTTGACGCTTACTAGTGAACATGTAAGGCCATAAATGTGCCCACTTGTAGTGCTAGTGACATTACACTGTACTTGCATTAAATGCAAATAAGGATGATTACGAAAACATGTAACGGTATCCTATTGGCTGTACGTTTCAAAATAGTGTCATCCCACCAGTCAGGGCTCATGATTTTGGAAATTCTGTGCCCACTTAGTTTTTTAAAACAACAATGGCGGACAGTGTCCTGAGACGTATTCGGCGAAGGTGCAGGGCAATAGAGAGTGCCTGTCATCAAGGGTCTGCCGGTGAAAGTGAAGCACGCGCGATAAACATTTCAATTGCTAATTTAAGAAGAGTTAGTGACCAGTTTAGCGCTGATACTATTCAAAGTTTGATTCAAAGTCCAATCGATCTCCGATCTGTCATCATTGCGGGACCCACTCCTAATGGTGGACGTGTTTGTTCCCATGTGGCACATCGTTTGCACACAGGTAAAATGGCTACCATTTTTTGTCATTGGTTTTTCGTATGTATTTTTATTCGAACTACACACGGGTTTTACTGACGACTTGCTGTGACTTACCTTCTATCACCCTGTCAAACGTCGTTTTATACCAGTGGTTTTCCTGCAAATCAGTAGACTATTAAGTAACGCGATGGCTGTACACTTTTAAGCAATAACTAGTGATCTTTTAGTTATTCAATTATAAGTTTGAATTATTTTTTTCTTGAGTAAAATGGTTAGAGAAAATAGCTGCTCGTGGTTTTGAAGCTGCATATACTTTTATGTACATCTGTGTCTATATGCCTGTACTGTATACAGTATATAAAAAACACGTAGTGATTCGTTTGCTTGAATTCCTTAATCCTTTTATTTCCATACTTTAGGTAGACGAGGAAGACCAGCACTTGACATTACAAGTGATCAAATTCAACTGCTCCCCACTCAGGGCTTTACAGTGAGAGCCATCACTGAGATGTTGTGTTGTTCCTCTTCATACCTGCATAAAAAAATGAAGTTTTTTCAGATTTCAGCCAGAAATAGATTTACTCCCATTCATGATGTTGACCTGGAAGAGCATGTCAGAAGATTGCACAGCCAATTTCCCAGATCAGGCTCGGAAGCAAGTGTTCCTCTACATACTCTTGTCCCTTCATGTATATATCATTATATTCATTGTGAAAGTGTACTTTCTTTATTGTGTTGTTTTATGAACCTGTTGCAGATGATGAGGGCATACCTGCGTGCTGATGGTATTGTAGTACAAAGAAAAAGAGTTCGAGAAATCCTCAACCGTATTGAGCCAGCTGCTGCAGCCCAGAGATGGAGCCAGACTGTGGCTAGAAGAACATACTATGTGCCATTCCCCAATAGTTTATGGCACATAGATGGGCATATGCGTCTCATTCGGTAATAAGGGATCATCTTATATTTGTACTCGTGGGAGCATTAGAAAGCCATATTGTATGGACAGCACAGATTAAATTGAATTTTATCATTTGTATATCCAAGTTACACAAACTCCAAATTGCCTCCATGTAGTCTTAAGTGCACAGCAATACCTTCTCTACCGAGATGATATTTCAAACAAGATATGAAACTTGATTGTTTTCTTGTATTTAATCATTATTCTTTTCATGTTTGTTTTACAGGTGGGTGTTTGTGACACATGCCGGCATTGATGGGAATTCCAGGCTAATAACGTACCTTCAACTGGAGCACAGACAACACAGCTTTGACAGTGTTGAAATATTTTGTCCAAGCCACCTGCCTGTATGGGTTACCCTCCAGAGTAAGATCCGACCATGGTGGTGAAAACACTGGTTGCTCTTTTAATGAACCTACTGCAGGGACAAGACACCAAAATTATTTCTAGCTCCAGCCAACACCCCCTCACAATTTACTCACACCTCCCATGGCCTGATTATCCACCAACAGGGGCCCTTTTTGGATTATCATTTTGGCATAGGAACTTTCCTTTCCTATCCTAACCGAGTGAGATGAGCCGGTAGCACCTGGAGCAAAGATCGTCTAAATTTTAATAATGCTTAGGAAAGGTTCTGACCATCCTTTACGAAAGGAAAGGAGATATATTATGCAGCAGGAATATTTAAAGGGGAAGTCTTTTTTTATGTTGTTGTTGTTGTTGTTGTCGACCCCACCCGTGCCCCGACATTGGGGGACCGGGCCCTCACTCCGTCTCCCGGATCCCCAGACCCCCCTCCTCCGCCCAGCGGGCGAGCAGGGCCGCCACGCCGCTTGGGTTTCGCCAGAGGTCCTCCGGAGTCAGTGTGGTGGGTATGTTTGTGCAGGTGAACAGGTGTTGTGTGTCGTGCACTTGCGTGCCGCATAGCGCACGGAGTGGTGTTGGGTGTGTGTCCGGTGTAATGTTGTGTAGGTAGGAGTGGAGGGCTGGTGATTTGTTGGTTCGGAGTTGTGCTAGGAGTTGTCTGGTTCTGTGTGGTAGGTCTTGCTCTGATGGGTCTATTTCTGGTGCTGGTGCATGTATTACTTTGTTGTGTTGTCTGGTGTCCAAGTGTGTTTGTACAAAGTGGGTGTGTATGTCTTTCATGTTCTGTTTTATGGTGTCGTTGTTGGTGTCCTGTGGTGCTGTGTCTTTGTTGTGTGTGTAGTTGTTGTTGTGGAAGATTGTTTGTTTCTTTTGTCTGGGTGGTGGTGGTTGTTGAGTGAGTGGGTGTAGTGGGTGGGTTGGGTGTTGGGCTTTTTGTCTGATTTGCGATGCGTGTAGTTTTAGATGGGTGTTCAGTGGGAGAGTTTTTGTTTCCTCATGCAAGTGTTGTATGTTTGTGTCTTGTGTGCATCCTGTTGCTATTCTGAGTGCGGTGTTCTGTGTGGTCTGGAGTTTTGTCTTGTTTGTGTCCGATAGTGTTGGTGACCATATAGTGTTTGCGTATTCGAGGCGTGTGAGTGTGGTTGCTTTGTATGTGGTGAGTATAGTTTCTTTGGATTTTCCCCAGTGAGTGGTTGTTAAGGCTTTAAGTATTTTGTTTGATTGCTTGGCGCGGGTTAGAGTGTGTTGTGTGTGTTTTGAGAAGGTGAGTTTGGGGTCCCATGTTAATCCCAGTATTTTGGGTTCGCGGACTGTGGGTAGGGTGGTGTTATCTATTTGTAAAGTGAGTCTGTTGCTGTATTCTGCCGGATCCGGTGTGAACAGAGTGGTGGTGGTTTTGTCTGCGTTGAGTGTGAGTTGGTTCTGTTTTGTCCAGTTGTATATGTCGTGGAGATATTTTTGTACTTGTTGTTGTGCCTGTTGTGGTTTGACATGTGTGGATAGAATGGTGATGTCGTCTGCATATGTAACTGTGTGTACATTTGGAGGTGGTTGTGGTAAGTCTGCCATGTATATGTTGAATAGTGTTGGTGAAAGTACTCCCCCCTGTGGTACCCCCGTTTTCGTGTTTCTATGTTCTGATGTTTCCCCCCGGTATTGAGTGTATTGTCTGCGTCCCCTTATGTAGTTGAAGATGTATTTGATGATGATGTTTGGGGTGTTAGTGTTGTTGAGTTTGTTTGTGAGTGTGTGTAGGTTTACCGTGTCAAAGGCTTTGGACATGTCTAGGGCTATGGCAACTGTTCGTTGTGGTGGTTTTTGTTGATTGAAACCTGTGGCTATGATGTTGTGTATGTGGTGTAGTGCTGTGGTTGTGGAGTGTTGTTTTCGGAAGCCGTGTTGGTGAGAGGGTAGTTGAGTGTTGTTGGTAATGAAGGGTAGTATTACCTTTTCCATTGTTTTGGCTATTGGGCTGAGTAGTGCTATTGGTCTGTAAGATGGGCCGAGTGCGTGGTTTTTGTTGGGTTTTGGTATTGGGATTATTTTTGCAGTCTTCCATATTGCGGGGATGGTGTTGGTGTTGAGTGATGTGTTGTAAGTGTGTGTGAGTAGTGTTATTGCTTTGGGGCCTAGGTGTTTCAGATGTCTGATGTTTATGTTGTCTGGGCCTGTGGAGTTGTTGCTTTTGGAGCGTTGTAGTGCTTGTTTGACTTGTTGTTCTGTGATGGTTATGGGCGTGGTGTTGAGTTTTCGTATTTTGCGTTGTAGTTGTCTGTATGTTCTGTTGGTTTTGTGTTGTATTATGTTGGTGAATTGTTTGTTGAATGCTCGTGCTTTCTGTTTGTTGGATATTGCCGTGTGTTGTCCGAACTGTATTGTGGTGTTTTCTGGTGCTTTTTGTTCTTTGTTAGATAGTCTTGTTACTGTGTTCCAGAGTATGTATTGTTTGTGTCTGTGGTTCCATGCATCCGTTAAGTGTTCTTTCCATAGCTCTTGTTTGTGTTTTTGGATTTGTTTGTCTATTTCTTTGTTTAGGTCTGTGATGCGTGGGTCTTGGTGGTTTTGTTGTCTGATGTCGTTTCTTTGGCTGATGAGTGTTCTGATGTGTTGTGGTAGGAGAAGTGATTTGCTTTTTATTTTTCCGTGGGGTATGTGGTGTTTGTCTGCTGTAAGTATGAGGTTTGTGAGCATGGTGTTGGCTGTGTGGATGTTGTCAGGTATGGTTAAGTTCTCCAGTGCTGATTCTATTTCAGAGGTGTATCCTTCCCAGTCTGCTTTCCTGTAATTTGTGTAAGTTTGAAGGTGTTGTTGTAGGCGGAAAGGAGCACGCGTGTTGTGTGTGATTTTGATAGGAAGGTGGTCTGAACTGAGTGCGTGTATTGTGGTCCATGTTGTTCTGTTTGTGATGCTGTTGCTGGCTGTTGTGATGTCCGGTGATGTTGGTTGTTGGTTGATGTTTGTAGGTTTTCTGGTAGGTGTGTTTGCGTTTAGAGTGATTTGTTGGGAGTTCTGTAGTATGTCTGCAATGAGGGTGCCTCTGTGGTCGTCGTAGGGAGAGTGCCATTGTGTTGAGTGAGCGTTGATGTCTGCGGTTAGAATGGTGTTGTTCAGCGAGTTTATGTATTGGAAGGTGTTGGTGATGTCTGTGTCTTCTGTGCCGTGGTCTGGTCGGGTGGTATCTCTGGGGGGTATATACATGTTGCATATGTGTATTCTTTTGTGGTTGGTTATGTGAATCTTTACGGTTTGAATTTCTGTAGTGTTGGTGTTAATGTTGTTGGGGATGTTCATGGGAGTGAATGTGACTGATTTGTGAATGTATGTGAGCAGTCCTCCTCCTCCCTTGTGTTCTCTGTCTTTCCTAATGCTGGTGTAGTTGGTGAGACGAGGTGTGTTGTGTTGTTTTTCTAGTTTGGTTTCTTGTATGGTGATGATGTCTGCGTGCTGTTGTGAGGCGACTTCTTCTAGTTCTGTTTTCTTGTTTTGGATGCCGTTGATGTTTATTTGTAGTATGGTCAGTGTGTGATTGTTGTTTTTGTTGGTGGGTGTTGTTCTTTGTGGGTTGTTCGGGGGTTGTGGTGTTGGGGTGTTTGTTGTTTGTGTGTGTGTTCTGCATGTCCACGTGTTTGTGTATTGGCGGGTGGTGATGCCGGAGCAATGTCTGTGTATCCAGTGTGGGTGTGTTGAGTTGCATCTGAGTGAGGTTTGTCTGCGTGTGATGATTCTATTGCAGCTATTGCAGGTCCAGGTTTGGGGGGGTGGTCTTGTGTTTGTTGTATCTCTGTTGGAGTTGTCTGTCCGTGTTGCGTTTGAGGGTAGTGTTGGTGAGGCGAGTGTGTTGTTTTGGTCTGTTTGTGCTCTGCTGCCTGTTGGTGTCCTACGAGGTGTTGTTGTTCGTGGTGGTGTTTTGGGATGTAGTCTGCATTTCCATGTTATGTTGTATTGTCTAGTGTTTATGTTTGTGCAATGTTTGTGTACCCAGTGTGGTGTGTGGTGGTTGCATCTGAAGGATGTCTGTCTTCTTGTAATCTGTTGTGTGCAAATGTCGCATGTCCAGGTAGTTTGTTGTGTGTGTGTTTGTTGCGTGCGTGAGAGTGTCTGTGTGGGCCCCGGATTTGTCTCTATGTCCCCCGCCTGGAGCAAAAGGTCCGCCCGCCACCCTGCCAGGTTCAGGGGGCGGTTAGCCGAAAAAAAAAAAAAACGGCCGTAAGGGCACCCCGTTCGGGGTGCAGGGATTGGTTCCTTGATTTGTCCCCCCGTTCGGGGGGAACCCTCCGACTGCGAGTAAGCCAAGGAGTTTGGAGGTACGGCAGGTTGACAGCAGTGTGATCGAGCAGATTAGATAGAGTAGAATTTGAATGGGGCTTCACTGATTTATTTCATACAATTCATATCTAAAACACAGTTGAAAAATATTTGATTGTTAAAATATTTAAATACAAGAACTATATCAAGAAATTAACAAAACATAGTTTTTTTAGTTAGGAGAAAAGTCTAAAAACATATCACAAATGACAAACGTTGTGCCTCTCCTCCTCCTGTTCTTCAATGAAGCTGATCACCCTCCAGCTCCCGTTAGAAACATCGTGCTGCTGAAGGTGTGCCGGCAGAATGGTTGTGATACAGGAGGTGCTGTGGACTCTCCCAGAAACGAGGACCTAGTTTAGTTGTAGATCCAGTAAAACATAGTGCAAATGTGACATTATTTATAATGCACAGTTACAGTCTTGTGAATATTAAAAAATGTACTTCATGTAATGCAGGAAGCGAACATTTCAAACGAACTAAGGCAGCAAACAGTAAGAGC
The DNA here is from genome assembly GCF_025434085.1 of Hippocampus zosterae. Classification (NCBI taxonomy): domain Eukaryota; kingdom Metazoa; phylum Chordata; class Actinopteri; order Syngnathiformes; family Syngnathidae; genus Hippocampus; species Hippocampus zosterae. The sequence goes on along the minus strand of NC_067456.1, from coordinate 27,359,467 downwards.
AAAATCGTGTTCCAAACATTAACTCTTTTTTTAAATGTCAATTAGCTTGTGAGTAATAAGACAAAATGTGACTGTCAGACAGAGAACTGTCAGAGCAAACGGCAGATTTTAGAAAGTCCTGCCGAAATAAATCTGCACCCGACTGCGACTGTCAGCGTTGAACTGCCGCCATTGCTGTCAAAGTCAGACACATCTCCAAAATTGTTGGAGCAAATTTTTAAGCAGGCTTCATCTTGATAAATTGACCACGTATTTGACATTTACACCATAACGTTACCGCCTAAAATAATCGTAAAACAAAATTTTGTGTAACAACAAGAGTAATATGTACCCCAAAAGCTTTCAAAGCGTCTGAAAGTTTTCTCCTCCGTTTTTGTTGGGGCTTGGCTCGAAATGCATCATGATTGGCCGCCCGAAGGCCACGTGTATGTCGGACGTGCTCTCATTGGTCTACAATACCATCACGGATGAATAAATACTCAAAGGGCTTGCCAGGCAAGCCCTTTGAACCCTTTAAATACTCAATGGGCTTGCCTGGCAAGCCCTTTGAGTATTTATTCCATATTGCCCACTAGTTCACTAGTAAGGTCATTTTGACGCTTACTAGTGAACATGTAAGGCCATAAATGTGCCCACTAGTTCACTAGTAAGATCATTTTGAGGCTTACTAGTTGACATGTAAGCCACAAAACGCCCGCTAGTTCACTAGTAAGATAATTTTGAGGCTTCTAGTGAACATGTAAGCCACAGAACGCCCACTAGTTCACTAGTAAGATCATTTTGACGCTTACTAGTGAACATGTAAGCCACAAAACGCTCACTAGTTCACTAGTAAGGTCATTTTGACGCTTACTAGTGAACATGTAAGCCACAAAACGCTCACTGGTTCACTAGTAAGGTAATTTTGACGCTTACTAGTGAACATGTAAGCCACAAAACGCCCACTAGTTCCCTAGTAAGATCATTTTGACGCTTATTTATGAACATGTCAGCCACAAAACGCTCACTCGTTCACTAGTAAGATCATTTTGACGCTTACTAGTGAACATGTAAGCCACAAAACGCCCACTAGTTCACTAGTAAGGTCATTTTGACGCTTACTAGTGAACATGTAAGCCACAAAACGCCCACTAGTTCACTAGTAAGATCATTTTGACGCTTACTAGTGAACATGTAAGGCCATAAATGTGCCCACTAGTTCACTAGTAAGTTCATTTTGAGGCTTACTAGTTGACATGTAAGCCACACATCGCCTACTAGTTCACTAGTAAGATCATTTTGAGGCTTACTAGTGAACATGTAAGCCACAAAACGCCCAATAGTTCACTAGTAAGATCATTTTGACGCTTACTAGTGAACATGTAAGCCACAAAACGCTCACTAGTTTACTAGTAAGGTCATTTTGACGCTTACTAGTGAACATGTAAGCCACAAAACGCTCACTAGTTCACTATCCATCCATCCATCCATAATAAGATAATTTTGACGCTTACTACTGAACATTTAAGGCCATAAATGTGCCCACTAGTTCACTGGTAAGATGATTTTGACGCTTACTAGTGAAAATGCAAGGCCATAAATGTGCCCACTTGTAGTGCTAGTGACATTACACTGTACTTGCATTAAATGCAAATAAGGATGATTACGAAAACATGTAACAGTATCCTATTGGCTGTACGTTTCAAAATAGTGTCATCCCACCAGTCAGGGCTCATGATTTTGGAAATTCTGTGCCCACTTAGTTTTTTAAAACAACAATGGCGGACAGTGTCCTGAGACGTATTCGGCGAAGGTGCAGGGCAATAGAGAGTGCCTGTCATCAAGGGTCTGCCGGTGAAAGTGAAGCACGCGCGATAAACATTTCAATTGCTAATTTAAGAAGAGTTAGTGACCAGTTTAGCGCTGATACTATTCAAAGTTTGATTCAAAGTCCAATAGATCTCCGATCTGTCATCATTGCGGGACCCACTCCTAATGGTGGACGTGTTTGTTCCCATGTGGCACATCGTTTGCACACAGGTAAAATGGCTACAATTTTTTGTCATTGGTTTTTCGTATGTATTTTTATTCGAACTACACACGGGTTTTACTGACGACTTGCTGTGACTTACCTTCTATCACCCTGTCAAACGTCGTTTTATACCAGTGGTTTTCCTGCCAATCAGTAGACTATTAAGTAACGCGATGGCTGTACACTTTTAAGCAATAACTAGTGATCTTTTAGTTATTCAATTATAAGTTTGAATTATTTTTTTCTTGAGTAAAATGGTTAGAGAAAATAGCTGCTCGTGGTTTTGAAGCTGCATATACTTTTATGTACATCTGTGTCTATATGCCTGTACTGTATACAGTATATAAAAAACACGTAGTGATTCGTTTGCTTGAATTCCTTAATCCTTTTATTTCCATACTTTAGGTAGACGAGGAAGACCAGCACTTGACATTACAAGGGATCAAATTGAACTGCTCCCCACTCAGGGCTTTACAGTGAGAGCCATCACTGAGATGTTGTGTTGTTCCTCTTCATACCTGCATAAAAAAATGAAGTTTTTTCAGATTTCAGCCAGAAATAGATTTACTCCCATTCATGATATTGACCTGGAAGAGCATGTCAGAAGATTGCACAGCCAATTTCCCAGATCAGGCTCGGAAGCAAGTGTTCTGCTACATACTCTTGTCCCTTCATGTATATATCATTATATTCATTGTGAAAGTGTACTTTCTTTATTGTGTTGTTTTATGAACCTGTTGCAGATGATGAGGGCATACCTGCGTGCTGATGGTATTGTAGTACAAAGAAAAAGAGTTCGAGAAATCCTCAACCGTATTGAGCCAGCTGCTGCAGCCCAGAGATGGAGCCAGACTGTGGCTAGAAGAACATACTATGTGCCATTCCCCAATAGTTTATGGCACATAGATGGGCATATGCGTCTCATTCGGTAATAAGGGATCATCTTATATTTGTACTCGTGGGAGCATTAGAAAGCCATATTGTATGGACAGCACAGATTAAATTGAATTTTATCATTTGTATATCCAAGTTACACAAACTCCAAATTGCCTCCATGTAGTCTTAAGTGCACAGCAATACCTTCTCTACCGAGATGATATTTCAAACAAGATATGAAACTTGATTGTTTTCTTGTATTTAATCATTATTCTTTTCATGTTTGTTTTACAGGTGGGTGTTTGTGACACATGCCGGCATTGATGGGAATTCCAGGCTAATAACGTACCTTCAACTGGAGCACAGACAACACAGCTTTGACAGTGTTGAAATATTTTGTCCAAGCCACCTGCCTGTATGGGTTACCCTCCAGAGTAAGATCCGACCATGGTGGTGAAAACACTGGTTGCTCTTTTAATGAACCTACTGCAGGGACAAGACACCAAAATTATTTCTAGCTCCAGCCAACACCCCCTCACAATTTACTCACACCTCCCATGGCCTGATTATCCACCAACAGGGGCCCTTTTTGGATTATCATTTTGGCATAGGAACTTTCCTTTCCTATCCTAACCGAGTGAGATGAGCCGGTAGCACCTGGAGCAAAGATCGTCTAAATTTTAATAATGCTTAGGAAAGGTTCTGACCATCCTTTACGAAAGGAAAGGAGATATATTATGCAGCAGGAATATTTAAAGGGGAAGTCTTTTTTTATGTTGTTGTTGTTGTTGTTGTCGACCCCACCCGTGCCCCGACATTGGGGGACCGGGCCCTCACTCCGTCTCCCGGATCCCCAGACCCCCCTCCTCCGCCCAGCGGGCGAGCAGGGCCGCCACTCCACTTGGGTTTCGCCAGAGGTCCTCCGGAGTCAGTGTGGTGGGTATGTTTGTGCAGGTGAACAGGTGTTGTGTGTCGTGCACTTGCGTGCCGCATAGCGCACAGAGTGGTGTTGGGTGTGTGTCCGGTGTAATGTTGTGTAGGTAGGAGTGGAGGGCTGGTGATTTGTTGGTTCGGAGTTGTGCTAGGGGTTGTCTGGTTCTGTGTGGTAGGTCTTGCTCTGATGGGTCTATTTCTGGTGCTGGTGCATGTATTACTTTGTTGTGTTGTCTGGTGTCCAAGTGTGTTTGTACAAAGTGGGTGTGTATGTCTTTCATGTTCTGTTTTATGGTGTCGTTGTTGGTGTCCTGTGGTGCTGTCTCTTTGTTGTGTGTGTAGTTGTTGTTGTGGAAGATTGTTTGTTTCTTTTGTCTGGGTGGTGGTGGTTGTTGAGTGAGTGGGTGTAGTGGGTGGGTTGGGTGTTGGGCTTTTTGTCTGATTTGCGATGCGTGTAGTTTTAGATGGATGTTCAGTGGGAGAGTTTTTGTTTCCTCATGCAAGTGTTGTATGTTTGTGTCTTGTGTGCATCCTGTTGCTATTCTGAGTGCTGTGTTCTGTGTGGTCTGGAGTTTTGTCTTGTTTGTGTCCGATAGTGTTGGTGACCATATAGTGTTTGCGTATTCGAGGCGTGTGAGTGTGGTTGCTTTGTATGTGGTGAGTATAGTTTCTTTGGATTTTCCCCAGTGAGTGGTTGTTAAGGCTTTAAGTATTTTGTTTGATTGCTTGGCGCGGGTTAGAGTGTGTTGTGTGTGTTTTGAGAAGGTGAGTTTGGGGTCCCATGTTAATCCCAGTATTTTGGGTTCGCGGACTGTGGGTAGGGTGGTGTTATCTATTTGTAAAGTGAGCCTGTTGCTGTATTCTGCCGGATCCGGTGTGAATAGAGTGGTGGTGGTTTTGTCTGCGTTGAGTGTGAGTTGGTTCTGTATTGTCCAGTTGTATATGTCGTGGAGATATTTTTGTACTTGTTGTTGTGCCTGTTGTGGTTTGACATGTGTGGATAGAATGGTGATGTCGTCTGCATATGTAACTGTGTGTACATTTGGAGGTGGTTGTGGTAAGTCTGCCATGTATATGTTGAATAGTGTTGGTGAAAGTACTCCCCCCTGTGGTACCCCCGTTTTCGTGTTTCTATGTTCTGATGTTTCCCCCCGGTATTGAGTGTATTGTCTGCGTCCCCTTATGTAGTTGAAGATGTATTTGATGATGATGTTTGGGGTGTTAGTGTTGTTGAGTTTGTGAGTGTGTGCAGGTTTACCGTGTCAAAGGCTTTGGACATGTCTAGGGCTATGGCAACTGTTCGTTGTGGTGGTTTTTGTTGATTGAAACCTGTGGCTATGATGTTGTGTATGTGGTGTAGTGCTGTGGTTGTGGAGTGTTGTTTTCGGAAGCCGTGTTGGTGAGAGGGTAGTTGAGTGTTGTTGGTAATGAAGGGTAGTATTACCTTTTCCATTGTTTTGGCTATTGGGCTGAGTAGTGCTATTGGTCTGTAAGATGGGCCGAGTGCGTGGTTTTTGTTGGGTTTTGGTATTGGGATTATTTTTGCAGTCTTCCATATTGCGGGGATGGTGTTGGTGTTGAGTGATGTGTTGTAAGTGTGTGTGAGTAGTGTTATTGCTTTGGGGCCTAGGTGTTTCAGATGTCTGATGTTTATGTTGTCTGGGCCTGTGGAGTTGTTGCTTTTGGAGCTTTGTAGTGCTTGTTTGACTTGTTGTTCTGTGATGGTTATGGGCGTGGTGTTGAGTTTTCGTATTTTGCGTTGTAGTTGTCTGTATGTTCTGTTGGTTTTGTGTTGTATTATGTTGGTGAATTGTTTGTTGAATGCTTGTGCTTTCTGTTTGTTGGATATTGTCGTGTGTTGTCCGAACTGTATTGTGGTGTTTTCTGGTGCTTTTTGTTCTTTGTTAGATAGTCTTGTTACTGTGTTCCAGAGTATGTATTGTTTGTGTCTGTGGTTCCATGCATCCGTTAAGTGTTCTTTCCATAGCTCTTGTTTGTGTTTTTGGATTTGTGTGTCTATTTCTTTGTTTAGGTCTGTGATGCGTGGGTCTTGGTGGTTTTGTTGTCTGATGTCGTTTCTTTGGCTGATGAGTGTTCTGATGTGTTGTGGTAGGAGAAGTGATTTGCTTTTTATTTTTCCGTGGGGTATGTGGTGTTTGTCTGCTGTAAGTATGAGGTTTGTGAGCATGGTGTTGGCTGTGTGGATGTTGTCAGGTATGGTTATGTTCTCCAGTGCTGATTCTATTTCAGAGGTGTATCCTTCCCAGTCTGCTTTCCTGTAATTTGTGTAAGTTTGAAGGTGTTGTTGTAGGCGGAAAGGAGCACGCGTGTTGTGTGTGATTTTGATAGGAAGGTGGTCTGAACTGAGTGCGTGTATTGTGGTCCATGTTGTTCTGTTTGTGATGCTGTTGCTGGCTGTTGTGATGTCCGGTGATGTTGGTTGTTGGTTGATGTTTGTAGGTTTTCTGGTAGGTGTGTTTGCGTTTAGAGTGATTTGTTGGGAGTTCTGTAGTATGTCTGCAATGAGGGTGCCTCTGTGGTCGTCGTAGGGAGAGTGCCATTGTGTTGAGTGAGCGTTGATGTCTGCGGTTAGAATGGTGTTGTTCAGCGAGTTTATGTATTGGAAGGTGTTGGTGATGTCTGTGTCTTCTGTGGCGTGGTCTGGTCGGGTGGTATCTCTGGGGGGTATATACATGTTGCATATGTGTAGTCTTTTGTGGTTGGTTATGTGAATCTTTACGGTTTGAATTTCTGTAGTGTTGGTGTTAATGTTGTTGGGGATGTTCATGGGAGTGAATGTGACTGATTTGTGAATGTATGTGAGCAGTCCTCCTCCTCCCTTGTGTTCTCTGTCTTTCCTAATGCTGGTGTAGTTGGTGAGACGAGGTGTGTTGTGTTGTTTTTCTAGTTTGGTTTCTTGTATGGTGATGATGTCTGCGTGCTGTTGTGAGGCGAGTTCTTCTAGTTCTGTTTTCTTGTTTTGGATGCCGTTGATGTTTATTTGTAGTATGGTCAGTGTGTGTTTGTTGTTTTTGTTGGTGGGTGTTGTTCTTTGTGGGTTGTTCGGGGGTTGTGGTGTTGGGGTGTTTGTTGTTTGCGTGTGTGTTTTGCATGTCCACGTGTTTGTGTATTGGCGGGTGGTGATGCCGGAGCAATGTCTGTGTATCCAGTGTGGGTGTGTTGAGTTGCATCTGAGTGAGGTTTGTCTGCGTGTGATGATTCTATTGCAGCTATTGCAGGTCCAGGTTTGGGGGGGTGTGTCTAGTGTTTATGTTTGTGCAATGTTTGTGTACCCAGTGTGGTGTGTGGTGGTTGCATCTGAAGGATGTCTGTCTTCTTGTAATCTGTTGTGTGCAAATGTCGCATGTCCAGGTAGTTTGTTGTGTGTGTGTTTGTTGCGTGCGTGAGAGTGTCTGTGTGGGCCCCGGATTTGTCTCTATGTCCCAGGCCTGGAGCAAAAGGTCCGCCCGCCACCCTGCCAGGTTCAGGGGGCGGTTAGCCGAAAAAAAAAAAACGGCCGTAAGGGCACCCCGTTCGGGGTGCAGGGATTGGTTCCTTGATTTGTCCCCCCGTTCGGGGGGAACCCTCCAACTGCGAGTAAGCCAAGGAGTTTGGAGGTACAGCAGGTTGACAGCAGTGTGATCGAGCAGATTAGATAGAGTAGAATTTGAATGGGGCTTCACTGATTTATTTCATACAATTCATATCTAAAACACAGTTGAAAAATATTTGATTGTTAAAATATTTAAATACAAGAACTATATCAAGAAATTAACAAAACATAGTTTTTTTAGTTAGGAGAAAAGTCTAAAAACATATCACAAATGACAAACGTTGTGCCTCTCCTCCTCCTGTTCTTCAATGAAGCTGATCACCCTCCAGCTCCCGTTAGAAACATTGTGCTGCTGAAGGTGTGCCGGCAGAATGGTTGTGATACAGGAGGTGCTGTGGACTCTCCCAGAAACGAGGACCTAGTTTAGTTGTAGATCCAGTAAAACAGTGCAAATGGGACATTATTTATAATGCACAGTTACAGTCTTGTGAATATTAAAAAATATAGTTCATGTAATGCAGGAAGCGAATATTTCAAACGAACTAAGGCAGCAAACAGTAAGAGCAAAATCGTGTTCCAAACATTAACTCTTTTTTTAAATGTCAATTAGCTTGTGAGTAATAAGACAAAATGTGACTGTCAGACAGAGAACTGTCAGAGCAAACGGCAGATTTTAGAAAGTCCTGCCGAAATAAATCTGCACCCGACTGCGACTCTCAGCGTTGAACTGCCGCCATTGCTGTCAAAGTCAGACACATCTCCAAAATTGTTGGAGCAAATTTTTAAGCAGGCTTCATCTTGATAAATTGACCACGTATTTGACATTTACACCATAACGTTACCGCCTAAAATAATCGTAAAACAAAATTTTGTGTAACAACAAGAGTAATATGTACCCCAAAAGCTTTCAAAGCGTCTGAAAGTTTTCTCCTCCGTTTTTGTTGGGGCTTGGCTCGAAATGCATCATGATTGGCCGCCCGAAGTCCACGTGTCTGTCGGACGTGCTCTCATTGGTCTACAATACCATCACGGATGAATAAATACTCAAAGGGCTTGCCAGGCAAGCCCTTTGAACCCTTTAAATACTCAATGGGCTTGCCTGGCAAGCCCTTTGAGTATTTATTCCATATTGCCCACTAGTTCACTAGTAAGGTCATTTTGACGCTTACTAGTGAACATGTAAGGCCATAAATGTGCCCACTAGTTCACTAGTAAGATCATTTTGAGGCTTACTAGTTGACATGTAAGCCACAAAACGCCCGCTAGTTCACTAGTAAGATAATTTTGAGGCTTCTAGTGAACATGTAAGCCACAGAACGCCCACTAGTTCACTAGTAAGATCATTTTGACGCTTACTAGTGAACATGTAAGCCACAAAACGCTCACTAGTTCACTAGTAAGGTCATTTTGACGCTTACTAGTGAACATGTAAGCCACAAAACGCTCACTGGTTCACTAGTAAGGTAATTTTGACGCTTACTAGTGAACATGTAAGCCACAAAACGCCCACTAGTTCCCTAGTAAGATCATTTTGACGCTTATTTATGAACATGTCAGCCACAAAACGCTCACTCGTTCACTAGTAAGATCATTTTGACGCTTACTAGTGAACATGTAAGCCACAATACGCCCACTAGTTCACTAGTAAGGTCATGTTGACGCTTACTAGTGAACATGTAAGCCACAAAACGCCCACTAGTTCACTAGTAAGATCATTTTGACGCTTACTAGTGAACATGTAAGGCCATAAATGTGCCCACTAGTTCACTAGTAAGTTCATTTTGAGGCTTACTAGTTGACATGTAAGCCACACATCGCCTACTAGTTCACTAGTAAGATCATTTTGAGGCTTACTAGTGAACATGTAAGCCACAAAACGCCCAATAGTTCACTAGTAAGATCATTTTGACGCTTACTAGTGAACATGTAAGCCACAAAACGCTCACTAGTTTACTAGTAAGGTCATTTTGACGCTTACTAGTGAACATGTAAGCCACAAAACGCTCACTAGTTCACTATCCATCCATCCATCCATAATAAGATAATTTTGACGCTTACTACTGAACATTTAAGGCCATAAATGTGCCCACTAGTTCACTGGTAAGATGATTTTGACGCTTACTAGTGAACATGCAAGGCCATAAATGTGCCCACTTGTAGTGCTAGTGACATTACACTGTACTTGCATTAAATGCAAATAAGGATGATTACGAAAACATGTAACGGTATCCTATTGGCTGTACGTTTCAAAATAGTGTCATCCCACCAGTCAGGGCTCATGATTTTGGAAATTCTGTGCCCACTTAGTTTTTTAAAACAACAATGGCGGACAGTGTCCTGAGACGTATTCGGCGAAGGTGCAGGGCAATAGAGAGTGCCTGTCATCAAGGGTCTGCCGGTGAAAGTGAAGCACGCGCGATAAACATTTCAATTGCTAATTTAAGAAGAGTTAGTGACCAGTTTAGCGCTGATACTATTCAAAGTTTGATTCAAAGTCCAATAGATCTCCGATCTGTCATCATTGCGGGACCCACTCCTAATGGTGGACGTGTTTGTTCCCATGTGGCACATCGTTTGCACACAGGTAAAATGGCTACCATTTTTTGTCATTGGTTTTTCGTATGTATTTTTATTCGAACTACACACGGGTTTTACTGACGACTTGCTGTGACTTACCTTCTATCACCCTGTCAAACGTCGTTTTATACCAGTGGTTTTCCTGCAAATCAGTAGACTATTAAGTAACGCGATGGCTGTACACTTTTAAGCAATAACTAGTGATCTTTTAGTTATTCAATTATAAGTTTGAATTATTTTTTTCTTGAGTAAAATGGTTAGAGAAAATAGCTGCTCGTGGTTTTGAAGCTGCATATACTTTTATGTACATCTGTGTCTATATGCCTGTACTGTATACAGTATATAAAAAACACGTAGTGATTCGTTTGCTTGAATTCCTTAATCCTTTTATTTCCATACTTTAGGTAGACGAGGAAGACCAGCACTTGACATTACAAGTGATCAAATTCAACTGCTCCCCACTCAGGGCTTTACAGTGAGAGCCATCACTGAGATGTTGTGTTGTTCCTCTTCATACCTGCATAAAAAAATGAAGTTTTTTCAGATTTCAGCCAGAAATAGATTTACTCCCATTCATGATGTTGACCTGGAAGAGCATGTCAGAAGATTGCACAGCCAATTTCCCAGATCAGGCTCGGAAGCAAGTGTTCTGCTACATACTCTTGTCCCTTCATGTATATATCATTATATTCATTGTGAAAGTGTACTTTCTTTATTGTGTTGTTTTATGAACCTGTTGCAGATGATGAGGGCATACCTGCGTGCTGATGGTATTGTAGTACAAAGAAAAAGAGTTCGAGAAATCCTCAACCGTATTGAGCCAGCTGCTGCAGCCCAGAGATGGAGCCAGACTGTGGCTAGAAGAACATACTATGTGCCATTCCCCAATAGTTTATGGCACATAGATGGGCATATGCGTCTCATTCGGTAATAAGGGATCATCTTATATTTGTACTCGTGGGAGCATTAGAAAGCCATATTGTATGGACAGCACAGATTAAATTGAATTTTATCATTTGTATATCCAAGTTACACAAACTCCAAATTGCCTCCATGTAGTCTTAAGTGCACAGCAATACCTTCTCTACCGAGATGATATTTCAAACAAGATATGAAACTTGATTGTTTTCTTGTATTTAATCATTATTCTTTTCATGTTTGTTTTACAGGTGGGTGTTTGTGACACATGCCGGCATTGATGGGAATTCCAGGCTAATAACGTACCTTCAACTGGAGCACAGACAACACAGCTTTGACAGTGTTGAAATATTTTGTCCAAGCCACCTGCCTGTATGGGTTACCCTCCAGAGTAAGATCCGACCATGGTGGTGAAAACACTGGTTGCTCTTTTAATGAACCTACTGCAGGGACAAGACACCAAAATTATTTCTAGCTCCAGCCAACACCCCCTCACAATTTACTCACACCTCCCATGGCCTGATTATCCACCAACAGGGGCCCTTTTTGGATTATCATTTTGGCATAGGAACTTTCCTTTCCTATCCTAACCGAGTGAGATGAGCCGGTAGCACCTGGAGCAAAGATCGTCTAAATTTTAATAATGCTTAGGAAAGGTTCTGACCATCCTTTACGAAAGGAAAGGAGATATATTATGCAGCAGGAATATTTAAAGGGGAAGTCTTTTTTTATGTTGTTGTTGTTGTTGTTGTCGACCCCACCCGTGCCCCGACATTGGGGGACCGGGCCCTCACTCCGTCTCCCGGATCCCCAGACCCCCCTCCTCCGCCCAGCGGGCGAGCAGGGCCGCCACTCCACTTGGGTTTCGCCAGAGGTCCTCCGGAGTCAGTGTGGTGGGTATGTTTGTGCAGGTGAACAGGTGTTGTGTGTCGTGCACTTGCGTGCCGCATAGCGCACAGAGTGGTGTTGGGTGTGTGTCCGGTGTAATGTTGTGTAGGTAGGAGTGGAGGGCTGGTGATTTGTTGGTTCGGAGTTGTGCTAGGAGTTGTCTGGTTCTGTGTGGTAGGTCTTGCTCTGATGGGTCTATTTCTGGTGCTGGTGCATGTATTACTTTGTTGTGTTGTCTGGTGTCCAAGTGTGTTTGTACAAAGTGGGTGTGTATGTCTTTCATGTTCTGTTTTATGGTGTCGTTGTTGGTGTCCTGTGGTGCTGTGTCTTTGTTGTGTGTGTAGTTGTTGTTGTGGAAGATTGTTTGTTTCTTTTGTCTGGGTGGTGGTGGTTGTTGAGTGAGTGGGTGTAGTGGGTGGCTTGGGTGTTGGGCTTTTTGTCTGATTTGCGATGCGTGTAGTTTTAGATGGATGTTCAGTGGGAGAGTTTTTGTTTCCTCATGCAAGTGTTGTATGTTTGTGTCTTGTGTGCATCCTGTTGCTATTCTGAGTGCTGTGTTCTGTGTGGTCTGGAGTTTTGTCTTGTTTGTGTCCGATAGTGTTGGTGACCATATAGTGTTTGCGTATTCGAGGCGTGTGAGTGTGGTTGCTTTGTATGTGGTGAGTATAGTTTCTTTGGATTTTCCCCAGTGAGTGGTTGTTAAGGCTTTAAGTATTTTGTTTGATTGCTTGGCGCGGGTTAGAGTGTGTTGTGTGTGTTTTGAGAAGGTGAGTTTGGGGTCCCATGTTAATCCCAGTATTTTGGGTTCGCGGACTGTGGGTAGGGTGGTGTTATCTATTTGTAAAGTGAGCCTGTTGCTGTATTCTGCCGGATCCGGTGTGAACAGAGTGGTGGTGGTTTTGTCTGCGTTGAGTGTGAGTTGGTTCTGTTTTGTCCAGTTGTATATGTCGTGGAGATATTTTTGTACTTGTTGTTGTGCCTGTTGTGGTTTGACATGTGTGGATAGAATGGTGATGTCGCCTGCATATGTAACTGTGTGTACATTTGGAGGTGGTTGTGGTAAGTCTGCCATGTATATGTTGAATAGTGTTGGTGAAAGTACTCCCCCCTGTGGTACCCCCGTTTTCGTGTTTCTATGTTCTGATGTTTCCCCCCGGTATTGAGTGTATTGTCTGCGTCCCCTTATGTAGTTGAAGATGTATTTGATGATGATGTTTGGGGTGTTAGTGTTGTTGAGTTTGTTGTTTGTGAGTGTGTGTAGGTTTACCGTGTCAAAGGCTTTGGACATGTCTAGGGCTATGGCAACTGTTCGTTGTGGTGGTTTTTGTTGATTGAAACCTGTGGCTATGATGTTGTGTATGTGGTGTAGTGCTGTGGTTGTGGAGTGTTGTTTTCGGAAGCCGTGTTGGTGAGAGGGTAGTTGAGTGTTGTTGGTAATGAAGGGTAGTATTACCTTTTCCATTGTTTTGGCTATTGGGCTGAGTAGTGCTATTGGTCTGTAAGATGGGCCGAGTGCGTGGTTTTTGTTGGGTTTTGGTATTGGGATTATTTTTGCAGTCTTCCATATTGCGGGGATGGTGTTGGTGTTGAGTGATGTGTTGTAAGTGTGTGTGAGTAGTGTTATTGCTTTGGGGCCTAGGTGTTTCAGATGTCTGATGTTTATGTTGTCTGGGCCTGTGGAGTTGTTGCTTTTGGAGCGTTGTAGTGCTTGTTTGACTTGTTGTTCTGTGATGGTTATGGGTGTGGTGTTGAGTTTTCGTATTTTGCGTTGTAGTTGTCTGTATGTTCTGTTGGTTTTGTGTTGTATTATGTTGGTGAATTGTTTGTTGAATGCTCGTGCTTTCTGTTTGTTGGATATTGCCGTGTGTTGTCCGAACTGTATTGTGGTGTTTTCTGGTGCTTTTTGTTCTTTGTTTGATAGTCTTGTTACTGTGTTCCAGAGTATGTGTTGTTTGTGTCTGTGGTTCCATGCATCCGTTAAGTGTTCTTTCCATAGCTCTTGTTTGTGTTTTTGGATTTGTGTGTCTATTTCTTTGTTTAGGTCTGTGATGCGTGGGTCTTGGTGGTTTTGTTGTCTGATGTCGTTTCTTTGGCTGATGAGTGTTCTGATGTGTTGTGGTAGGAGAAGTGATTTGCTTTTTATTTTTCCGTGGGGTATGTGGTGTTTGTCTGCTGTAAGTATGAGGTTTGTGAGCATGGTGTTGGCTGTGTGGATGTTGTCAGGTATGGTTATGTTCTCCAGTGCTGATTCTATTTCAGAGGTGTATCCTTCCCAGTCTGCTTTCCTGTAATTTGTGTAAGTTTGAAGGTGTTGTTGTAGGCGGAAAGGAGCACGCGTGTTGTGTGTGATTTTGATAGGAAGGTGGTCTGAACTGAGTGCGTGTATTGTGGTCCATGTTGTTCTGTTTGTGATGCTGTTGCTGGCTGTTGTGATGTCCGGTGATGTTGGTTGTTGGTTGATGTTTGTAGGTTTTCTGGTGGGTGTGTTTGTGTTTAGAGTGATTTGTTGGGAGTTTTGTAGTATGTCTGCAATGTGGGTGCCTCTGTGGTCGTCGTAGGGAGAGTGCCATTGTGTTGAGTGAGCGTTGATGTCTGCGGTTAGAATGGTGTTGTTCAGCGAGTTTATGTATTGGAAGGTGTTGGTGATGTCTGTGTCTTCTGTGGCGTGGTCTGGTCGGGTGGTATCTCTGGGGGGTGTATACATGTTGCATATGTGTAGTCTTTTGTGGTTGGTTATGTGAATCTTTACGGTTTGAATTTCTGTAGTGTTGGTGTTAATGTTGTTGGGGATGTTCATGGGAGTGAATGTGTATCTACTGTATATCTATAAAAAAAATCCTCGTCTCACCCCTCAGGTGGTGTCCATCCCTCATTCAGCTGGGGTCCTCTACCAGAGGCCAGGAAGCTTGAGGGTTCTGCGCAGTATCCTTGCCGTTCCCAGCACTGCACATTTCTGGACTGAGATGTCCGATGTTGTTCCCGGGATCTGTTGCAACCACTCATCATCTAGTTTGGGGGTCACTGCCCCGAGTGCTCCGACCACCACAGGCACGACTGTCCCCTTTACCTTCCAGGCTCTCTCCAGCTCCTCTCTGAGCCCTTGGGATTTCTCGAGTTTCTCGTGTTCCTTCTTTCTGATGTTTCCAGCACTTGGGACCGCTACATCCACTACAACGGCTTTCCTCTGCCCTTTATCTATCATCAGGATATCTGGTTGGTTCGCCATTACCATCTTGTCAGTCTGGATCTGGAAGTCCCATAGGATCTTCGCTCTGTCATTCTCCACCACCTTCGGAGGTGTTTCCCATTTTGAACTTGGGGTGTCCAGTCCATACTCCGCACAGATGTTTCGGTAGACTATGCCAGCCACCTGGTTATGGCGTTCCATATAGGCTTTCCCTGCCAGCACCTTACACCCTGCAGTTATGTGTTAGATCGTCTCAGGTGCCTCTTTGCACAACCTACACCTTGGGTCTTGGCTGGTGTGGTGTATCTAGGCCTCGATGGCTCTGGTGCTCAGGGCCTGCTCCTGAGCAGCCAGGATGAGTGCCTCTGTGCTGTCCTTCAGGCCAGCCCTCTCTAGAACTCTGATCGGACTTCTTGAGATTGGCCACGGCAGTTATTGTCCGGTGGTACATCCCGTGTAGGGGCTTGTCCTCCCATGATGGTCCCTCTTCCAGCACCTCATCTTCTGTTCCCCATTGTCTGAGACATTCTCTGAGTACATCATCCGTTGGTGCCTTCTCCTTGATGTATTTGTGGAGCTTGGATGTTTCATCCTGGACAGTGGCTCTCACACTCACTAGTCCCCGGCCTCCTTCCTTTCGGCTTGTGTACAGTCTCAGGGTGCTGGATTTGGTATGGAACCCTCCATGCATGGTAACGAGCTTTCGGGTCTTAACATCCGTGGTCTGAATCTCTTCCTTTGGCCACCTTATTTTTCCTGCAGGGTATCTGATCACTGGAAAGGGCATAGCTGTTTATTGCCCGGGTCTTATTCTTGCCATTGAGCTGGCTTCTTAGGACTTGCCTCACTCGCTGGAGGTATTTGGCCGTAGCCGCTTTCCTTGTTGCCAGTTTGAGGTTGCCATTGGCTTGTGGTATACCGAGGTACTTGTAGCTGTCCTCAATGTCTGCTATTGTTCCTTCAGGGAGTGAGACCCCTTCAGTGCGGACTACCCTTCCTCTCTTAGTCACCATCCGACTACATTTCTCCAGCACGAATGACATCCCGATGTCGCTGCTGTAGATCTTGATTGTGTGGATCAGGGAGTCTATGTCCCTTTCGCTCTTAGCAAACAGCTACATGTCATCCTTGTAGAGGAGGTGACTGATCGTAGCTCCATTTCTGAGGCGGTATCCATGGCCTGTCTTGGTGATTACTTGGCTTAGGGGGTTCAGTCCTATGCAGGACAGCAGTGGGGAGAGTGCATCACCTTGGTATATGCCACATTTGATGGACACTTGGGTAAGTGGCTTGCCATTGGCTTCAAGTGTGGTTTTCCACATCCTCATCAAGTTCGCAACGAAGGCTCTTAGGGTCCTGTTCACCTTATACACATCCAAGCATTCAGTGATCCATGTATGTGGCATCGAGTCATAGGCTTTCTTTTAATCAATCCAGGCTGTGCACAGGTTGGTACATCGGGACCTGCAGTCTTGTGCGACTGTTCTGTCAACCAGGAACGGATGTTTGGCTCCCCTGGTATCTCTACCAATGCCCTTCCGTGCTTCGCTCATGTATTGATCCATGTGTGCACTTATCTTAGCCGCAACATGAGCTTCCAAAATTGTGGAGGGACAGGTTATTGGCCGATAGTTGGATGCGACTGCACCCTTTGAGGGATCTTTCATGATAAGGATCGTTCGCCCTTCGGTTAGCCATCCTGGGTGAGTCCCATCCCTAGGCAGCTGGTTCATTTGTGCTGCTGGGCGCTCATGGAGTGCTGTGAGTCTCTTTAGCCAGTAAGTGTGGACCATGTCCGGGCCTGGTGCTGTCCAGTTCTTCATATTTGAGACTATTTCCTTTATGTCTGCCACTGTTATGGTAATTGGGTTCTGTTCAGGGAGGTGTCTGTGCTCCTCTCTTTGGGTGATCAGCCATTGTGCACTGCTGTTATGTGCAACCTCCTTCTCCCATCTGCCTCTCCAGTACCTTTCAGTTTCCAGTCTTGGTGGATCAGCTCTGTTGTTAGGACCCTGCCACTGAGCGTACACTTTCGCAGGTTGTGTTGCAAACAGCCTGTTTATTCGTCTGGCCTCATTCTCTTTCGTGTACCGCTTTAGGCGGCTGGACAAGGCTTGGAGCCTTTGTTTCGAGTGCTTCATATATGGTCATCTGGATGTACCTCTCAGGATCGGCCTTTTCATCACACCTCTCGTGACCTCAGTCAATTGACTCACATCTTTCCGAGCCGCCTTGATCTTAGCCTCCAACCGTCTTTTCCATGGTCGGTAATGTATCTCATGGCTTCCATGGTTGCTCTTATAGCCAAGCATCTCAAGGATCACTGATGCTGAAGCGTATATCAGTTCATTTCCGTGATCGTTACGGTAAGGATCGCCCTCAGTGCTGCATTCACACTTTCCAAGAGACTTTCAGGTGGTACTTCACATAGCCGTTGTAATCGGATTCTAGGTTTCCCAGCTTTCATTCTTGCCATGATCTTAGCTTTCAGGTCAGTTGCTGCCTCGCTCAGCATTTCATTCATTGGGGCTGGCCTCCCAATCTCATCATCTGCATTCACTCTGGTATGAACTCCTCCTCTGATCTGGCAGCCTGGGGCCCCTCACCATGGAACCTGCGTTGTACCTCATCAATCTCAAGTTGTGACAGCAGTTGCCGTTTGTGGATGTTGGAACACTGAGTTACGAGTTGTTTCGTGGCCACCCGTGACTGTGGGTTTCGAAGTAACCATTTAGCCCACATTCTCTCCATGTAACCTCTCTGACTAGGCTTGCTTGAGTAGTAGCATTCCAACAGAGCCATGTTATTGCATCTTGCCCATCTCTGCTCCATTTTTCATCAAGGTGCTCTGGTTCCCCAGCACCTGACGCAGACCTTGTTTGGCCGGGCGACGTCTGAGCTGGCATGTCATTCATTTTATTGTCTCTCATCATTGTATGAGGTACGCATTAGCGTGAAGGCTCTTGCCCAAGGACCCACACTGGATGGTGTTATGTGCTCATTTTTTGCCCCAAGTGGGGAGCGGAGGGACGGGCGCTGGGGGGGGGACCATCGTGGTGGGGCGGGCCCCTACGCGGGATGTGCCACCGGACCGTGGCTGAGGTGGCTGATCTCAAGAAGTCCTATCGGTGGCTGGAGGGGACTGGCCTGGGGGACAGCGCAGGGGCGCTCATCCTGGCTGCTCAGGAGCGGGCCTTGGGCGCCGGAGCCGTCGAGGCCCGGATGTGCCGCGCCGGACAGGACCCGGGGTGTGGGTTGTGCGGGGAGGCGCCTGGGACGATCCGGCACGTGGCTGCAGGGTGTGGGATGCTGGCAGGGGGGGCCTGCGTGGAGCGCCATGGCCAGGTGGCTGGCGTGGTCTGCCGAGGCATCTGTGCGGAGTGTGGACTGGGGGCCCCGGGGTCGGAGTGGGGGGCACCTCCGAGGGTGGTGGAGGGTGGCGGAGCGGGGATCCTGTGGGACTTCCGGATCCAGACTGGCGGGATGGTGGTGGCGAGCCAGCCAGATGTCGTGGTCGTGGATGGGGGGCGGAGGAGGGCCGTTGTGGTGGATGTGGCGGTCCCAGGTGGTGGAGGCATCGGGAGGGGGGAGCATGGGGGGCTCGGGGGGTACCAGGGGCTCGGGGAGGGGCTGGGGAGGGCCTGGGGGGTGGGGGTGGCGGTCGGGCCTGTGGTGGTCGGGGCGCTCGGGGCAGTGACTCCCCGGACTGGATGGGTGGTTGCGACAGATCCCGGGACCAGCGTCGGACATCTCGGTCCGGAGGTGTGCGGTGCTGGGAGCGGCGGGGGTACTGCGCGGGGCCCTCGGGCTTCCTGGCCTCTGGTGGAGGACCCGAGCTGAATGAGGGACGGACACCACCCGAGGACACCTCCTATTGGCTCCATGATAAGAGCTCCACCCAGCAAAGAATTAACCCTTTAAAACCTGATTCTGAGCTTTCACAATTATTTACCGCCATTTGCGTAATATCTACAGTATACAGAAGGAATCAAGCAATTTTTACCAATGTATCTGTAGGTGATGTTTATTTATTATGTACACAGAGATAAAGAGTAATGGCACAGCTCTGCAGTATCTTTCCACTTTTATATATGTATGCTATACTAAATAAAATGAATAGGGCACCATATAATGCAACAGTTATGCAACTCCCTAAATAATGATGTGAATTTTCAGTTGTTGCTAAATCAGTTAGGATGTTATAATTTGTGGTGTAGATGCGAATTTAGGAGAGCAGGACAATATATCGCATTGCAATTGGAGCAGCAGCTTGGTTGATGATGTCCCCAAACCGGCTCATCTATTATATTTGTCGTGCAATACAATGAAAATGAGCACAATTGCAAAACATAGGCTTCTTATATTTTAAAATAAAATAATCACATGTTTACCGTTCTGGGGTTTCTACAATCATGAATGGAGGCATTATTTACAGCAGGTTGATGTTGTTGTTGTTGTTGTCGACCCCACCCGTGCCCCGACATTGGGGGACCGGGCCCTCACTCCGTCTCCCGGATCCCCAGACCCCCCTCCGCCGCCCAGCGGGCGACCAGGGCCGCCACTCCGCTTGGGTTTCGCCAGAGGTCCTCCGGAGTCAGTGTGGTGGGTATGTTTGTGCAGGTGAACAGGTGTTGTGTGTCGTGCACTTGCGTGCCGCATAGCGCACAGAGTGGTGTTGGGTGTGTGTCCGGTGTAATGTTGTGTAGGTAGGAGTGGAGGGCTGGTGATTTGTTGGTTCGGAGTTGTGCTAGGAGTTGTCTGGTTCTGTGTGGTAGGTCTTGCTCTGATGGGTCTATTTCTGGTGCTGGTGCATGTATTACTTTGTTGTGTTGTCTGGTGTCCAAGTGTGTTTGTACAAAGTGGGTGTGTATGTCTTTCATGTTCTGTTTTATGGTGTCGTTGTTGGTGTCCTGTGGTGCTGTGTCTTTGTTGTGTGTGTAGTTGTTGTTGTGGAAGATTGTTTGTTTCTTTTGTCTGGGTGGTGGTGGTTGTTGAGTGAGTGGGTGTAGTGGGTGGGTTGGGTGTTGGGCTTTTTGTCTGATTTGCGATGCGTGTAGTTTTAGATGGGTGTTCAGTGGGAGAGTTTTTGTTTCCTCATGCAAGTGTTGTATGTTTGTGTCTTGTGTGCATCCTGTTGCTATTCTGAGTGCTGTGTTCTGTGTGGTCTGGAGTTTTGTCTTGTTTGTGTCCGATAGTGTTGGTGACCATATAGTGTTTGCGTATTCGAGGCGTGTGAGTGTGGTTGCTTTGTATGTGGTGAGTATAGTTTCTTTGGATTTTCCCCAGTGAGTGGTTGTAAAGGCTTTAAGTATTTTGTTTGATTGCTTGGCGCGGGTTAGAGTGTGTTGTGTGTGTTTTGAGAAGGTGAGTTTGGGGTCCCATGTTAATCCCAGTATTTTGGGTTCGCGGACTGTGGGTAGGGTGGTGTTATCTATTTGTAAAGTGAGTCTGTTGCTGTATTCTGCCGGATCCGGTGTGAACAGAGTGGTGGTGGTTTTGTCTGCGTTGAGTGTGAGTTGGTTCTGTTTTGTCCAGTTGTATATGTCGTGGAGATATTTTTGTACTTGTTGTTGTGCCTGTTGTGGTTTGACATGTGTGGATAGAATGGTGATGTCGTCTGCATATGTAACTGTGTGTACATTTGGAGGTGGTTGTGGTAAGTCTGCCATGTATATGTTGAATAGTGTTGGTGAAAGTACTCCCCCCTGTCGTACCCCCGTTTTCGTGTTTCTGTGTTCTGATGTTTCCCCCCGGTATTGAGTGTATTGTCTGCGTCCCCTTATGTAGTTGAAGATGTATTTGATGATGATGTTTGGGGTGTTAGTGTTGTTGAGTTTGTTTGTGAGTGTGTGTAGGTTTACCGTGTCAAAGGCTTTGGACATGTCTAGGGCTATGGCAACTGTTCGTTGTGGTGGTTTTTGTTGATTGAAACCTGTGGCTATGATGTTGTGTATGTGGTGTAGTGCTGTGGTTGTGGAGTGTTGTTTTCGGAAGCCGTGTTGGTGAGAGGGTAGTTGAGTGTTGTTGGTAATGAAGGGTAGTATTACCTTTTCCATTGTTTTGGCTATTGGGCTGAGTAGTGCTATTGGTCTGTAGGATGGGCCGAGTGCGTGGTTTTTGTTGGGTTTTGGTATTGGGATTATTTTTGCAGTCTTCCATATTGCGGGGATGGTGTTGGTGTTGAGTGATGTGTTGTAAGTGTGTGTGAGTAGTGTTATTGCTTTGGGGCCTAGGTGTTTCAGATGTCTGATGTTTATGTTGTCTGGGCCTGTGGAGTTGTTGTTTTTGGAGCGTTGTAGTGCTTGTTTGACTTGTTGTTCTGTGATGGTTATGGGCGTGGTGTTGAGTTTTCGTATTTTGCGTTGTAGTTGTCTGTATGTTCTGTTGGTTTTGTGTTGTATTATGTTGGTGAATTGTTTGTTGAATGCTCGTGCTTTCTGTTTGTTGGATATTGCCGTGTGTTGTCCGAACTGTATTGTGGTGTTTTCTGGTGCTTTTTGTTCTTTGTTAGATAGTCTTGTTACTGTGTTCCAGAGTATGTATTGTTTGTGTCTGTGGTTCCATGCATCCGTTAAGTGTTCTTTCCATAGCTCTTGTTTGTGTTTTTGGATTTGTGTGTCTATTTCTTTGTTTAGGTCTGTGATGCGTGGGTCTTGGTGGTTTTGTTGTCTGATGTCGTTTCTTTGGCTGATGAGTGTTCTGATGTGTTGTGGTAGGAGAAGTGATTTGCTTTTTATTTTTCCGTGGGGTATGTGGTGTTTGTCTGCTGTAAGTATGAGGTTTGTGAGCATGGTGTTGGCTGTGTGGATGTTGTCAGGTATGGTTAAGTTCTCCAGTGCTGATTCTATTTCAGAGGTGTATCCTTCCCATTCTGCTTTCCTGTAATTTGTGTAAGTTTGAAGGTGTTGTTGTAGGCGGAAAGGAGCACGCGTGTTGTGTGTGATTTTGATAGGAAGGTGGTCTGAACTGAGTGCGTGTATTGTGGTCCATGTTGTTCTGTTTGTGATGCTGTTGCTGGCTGTTGTGATGTCCGGTGATGTTGGTTGTTGGTTGATGTTTGTAGGTTTTCTGGTAGGTGTGTTTGCGTTTAGAGTGATTTGTTGGGAGTTCTGTAGTATGTCTGCAATGAGGGTGCCTCTGTGGTCGTCGTAGGGAGAGTGCCATTGTGTTGAGTGAGCGTTGATGTCTGCGGTTAGAATGGTGTTGTTCAGCGAGTTTATGTATTGGAAGGTGTTGGTGATGTCTGTGTCTTCTGTGGCGTGGTCTGGTCGGGTGGTATCTCTGGGGGGTGTATACATGTTGCATATGTGTAGTCTTTTGTGGTTGGTTATGTGAATCTTTACGGTTTGAATTTCTGTAGTGTTGGTGTTAATGTTGTTGGGGATGTTCATGGGAGTGAATGTGTATCTACTGTATATCTATAAAAAAAATCCTCGTCTCACCCCTCAGGTGGTGTCCATCCCTCATTCAGCTGGGGTCCTCTACCAGAGGCCAGGAAGCTTGAGGGTTCTGCGCAGTATCCTTGCCGTTCCCAGCACTGCACATTTCTGGACTGAGATGTCCGATGTTGTTCCCGGGATCTGTTGCAACCACTCATCATCTAGTTTGGGGGTCACTGCCCCGAGTGCTCCGACCACCACAGGCACGACTGTCCCCTTTACCTTCCAGGCTCTCTCCAGCTCCTCTCTGAGCCCTTGGGATTTCTCGAGTTTCTCGTGTTCCTTCTTTCTGATGTTTCCAGCACTTGGGACCGCTACATCCACTACAACGGCTTTCCTCTGCCCTTTATCTATCATCAGGATATCTGGTTGGTTCGCCATTACCATCTTGTCAGTCTGGATCTGGAAGTCCCATAGGATCTTCGCTCTGTCATTCTCCACCACCTTCGGAGGTGTTTCCCATTTTGAACTTGGGGTGTCCAGTCCATACTCCGCACAGATGTTTCGGTAGACTATGCCAGCCACCTGGTTATGGCGTTCCATATAGGCTTTCCCTGCCAGCACCTTACACCCTGCAGTTATGTGTTAGATCGTCTCAGGTGCCTCTTTGCACAACCTACACCTTGGGTCTTGGCTGGTGTGGTGTATCTAGGCCTCGATGGCTCTGGTGCTCAGGGCCTGCTCCTGAGCAGCCAGGATGAGTGCCTCTGTGCTGTCCTTCAGGCCAGCCCTCTCTAGAACTCTGATCGGACTTCTTGAGATTGGCCACGGCAGTTATTGTCCGGTGGTACATCCCGTGTAGGGGCTTGTCCTCCCATGATGGTCCCTCTTCCAGCACCTCATCTTCTGTTCCCCATTGTCTGAGACATTCTCTGAGTACATCATCCGTTGGTGCCTTCTCCTTGATGTATTTGTGGAGCTTGGATGTTTCATCCTGGACAGTGGCTCTCACACTCACTAGTCCCCGGCCTCCTTCCTTTCGGCTTGTGTACAGTCTCAGGGTGCTGGATTTGGTATGGAACCCTCCATGCATGGTAACGAGCTTTCGGGTCTTAACATCCGTGGTCTGAATCTCTTCCTTTGGCCACCTTATTTTTCCTGCAGGGTATCTGATCACTGGAAAGGGCATAGCTGTTTATTGCCCGGGTCTTATTCTTGCCATTGAGCTGGCTTCTTAGGACTTGCCTCACTCGCTGGAGGTATTTGGCCGTAGCCGCTTTCCTTGTTGCCAGTTTGAGGTTGCCATTGGCTTGTGGTATACCGAGGTACTTGTAGCTGTCCTCAATGTCTGCTATTGTTCCTTCAGGGAGTGAGACCCCTTCAGTGCGGACTACCCTTCCTCTCTTAGTCACCATCCGACTACATTTCTCCAGCACGAATGACATCCCGATGTCGCTGCTGTAGATCTTGATTGTGTGGATCAGGGAGTCTATGTCCCTTTCGCTCTTAGCAAACAGCTACATGTCATCCTTGTAGAGGAGGTGACTGATCGTAGCTCCATTTCTGAGGCGGTATCCATGGCCTGTCTTGGTGATTACTTGGCTTAGGGGGTTCAGTCCTATGCAGGACAGCAGTGGGGAGAGTGCATCACCTTGGTATATGCCACATTTGATGGACACTTGGGTAAGTGGCTTGCCATTGGCTTCAAGTGTGGTTTTCCACATCCTCATCAAGTTCGCAACGAAGGCTCTTAGGGTCCTGTTCACCTTATACACATCCAAGCATTCAGTGATCCATGTATGTGGCATCGAGTCATAGGCTTTCTTTTAATCAATCCAGGCTGTGCACAGGTTGGTACATCGGGACCTGCAGTCTTGTGCGACTGTTCTGTCAACCAGGAACGGATGTTTGGCTCCCCTGGTATCTCTACCAATGCCCTTCCGTGCTTCGCTCATGTATTGATCCATGTGTGCACTTATCTTAGCCGCAACATGAGCTTCCAAAATTGTGGAGGGACAGGTTATTGGCCGATAGTTGGATGCGACTGCACCCTTTGAGGGATCTTTCATGATAAGGATCGTTCGCCCTTCGGTTAGCCATCCTGGGTGAGTCCCATCCCTAGGCAGCTGGTTCATTTGTGCTGCTGGGCGCTCATGGAGTGCTGTGAGTCTCTTTAGCCAGTAAGTGTGGACCATGTCCGGGCCTGGTGCTGTCCAGTTCTTCATATTTGAGACTATTTCCTTTATGTCTGCCACTGTTATGGTAATTGGGTTCTGTTCAGGGAGGTGTCTGTGCTCCTCTCTTTGGGTGATCAGCCATTGTGCACTGCTGTTATGTGCAACCTCCTTCTCCCATCTGCCTCTCCAGTACCTTTCAGTTTCCAGTCTTGGTGGATCAGCTCTGTTGTTAGGACCCTGCCACTGAGCGTACACTTTCGCAGGTTGTGTTGCAAACAGCCTGTTTATTCGTCTGGCCTCATTCTCTTTCGTGTACCGCTTTAGGCGGCTGGACAAGGCTTGGAGCCTTTGTTTCGAGTGCTTCATATATGGTCATCTGGATGTACCTCTCAGGATCGGCCTTTTCATCACACCTCTCGTGACCTCAGTCAATTGACTCACATCTTTCCGAGCCGCCTTGATCTTAGCCTCCAACCGTCTTTTCCATGGTCGGTAATGTATCTCATGGCTTCCATGGTTGCTCTTATAGCCAAGCATCTCAAGGATCACTGATGCTGAAGCGTATATCAGTTCATTTCCGTGATCGTTACGGTAAGGATCGCCCTCAGTGCTGCATTCACACTTTCCAAGAGACTTTCAGGTGGTACTTCACATAGCCGTTGTAATCGGATTCTAGGTTTCCCAGCTTTCATTCTTGCCATGATCTTAGCTTTCAGGTCAGTTGCTGCCTCGCTCAGCATTTCATTCATTGGGGCTGGCCTCCCAATCTCATCATCTGCATTCACTCTGGTATGAACTCCTCCTCTGATCTGGCAGCCTGGGGCCCCTCACCATGGAACCTGCGTTGTACCTCATCAATCTCAAGTTGTGACAGCAGTTGCCGTTTGTGGATGTTGGAACACTGAGTTACGAGTTGTTTCGTGGCCACCCGTGACTGTGGGTTTCGAAGTAACCATTTAGCCCACATTCTCTCCATGTAACCTCTCTGACTAGGCTTGCTTGAGTAGTAGCATTCCAACAGAGCCATGTTATTGCATCTTGCCCATCTCTGCTCCATTTTTCATCAAGGTGCTCTGGTTCCCCAGCACCTGACGCAGACCTTGTTTGGCCGGGCGACGTCTGAGCTGGCATGTCATTCATTTTATTGTCTCTCATCATTGTATGAGGTACGCATTAGCGTGAAGGCTCTTGCCCAAGGACCCACACTGGATGGTGTTATGTGCTCATTTTTTGCCCCAAGTGGGGAGCGGAGGGACGGGCGCTGGGGGGGGGACCATCGTGGTGGGGCGGGCCCCTACGCGGGATGTGCCACCGGACCGTGGCTGAGGTGGCTGATCTCAAGAAGTCCTATCGGTGGCTGGAGGGGACTGGCCTGGGGGACAGCGCAGGGGCGCTCATCCTGGCTGCTCAGGAGCGGGCCTTGGGCGCCGGAGCCGTCGAGGCCCGGATGTGCCGCGCCGGACAGGACCCGGGGTGTGGGTTGTGCGGGGAGGCGCCTGGGACGATCCGGCACGTGGCTGCAGGGTGTGGGATGCTGGCAGGGGGGGCCTGCGTGGAGCGCCATGGCCAGGTGGCTGGCGTGGTCTGCCGAGGCATCTGTGCGGAGTGTGGACTGGGGGCCCCGGGGTCGGAGTGGGGGGCACCTCCGAGGGTGGTGGAGGGTGGCGGAGCGGGGATCCTGTGGGACTTCCGGATCCAGACTGGCGGGATGGTGGTGGCGAGCCAGCCAGATGTCGTGGTCGTGGATGGGGGGCGGAGGAGGGCCGTTGTGGTGGATGTGGCGGTCCCAGGTGGTGGAGGCATCGGGAGGGGGGAGCATGGGGGGCTCGGGGGGTACCAGGGGCTCGGGGAGGGGCTGGGGAGGGCCTGGGGGGTGGGGGTGGCGGTCGGGCCTGTGGTGGTCGGGGCGCTCGGGGCAGTGACTCCCCGGACTGGATGGGTGGTTGCGACAGATCCCGGGACCAGCGTCGGACATCTCGGTCCGGAGGTGTGCGGTGCTGGGAGCGGCGGGGGTACTGCGCGGGGCCCTCGGGCTTCCTGGCCTCTGGTGGAGGACCCGAGCTGAATGAGGGACGGACACCACCCGAGGACACCTCCTATTGGCTCCATGATAAGAGCTCCACCCAGCAAAGAATTAACCCTTTAAAACCTGATTCTGAGCTTTCACAATTATTTACCGCCATTTGCGTAATATCTACAGTATACAGAAGGAATCAAGCAATTTTTACCAATGTATCTGTAGGTGATGTTTATTTATTATGTACACAGAGATAAAGAGTAATGGCACAGCTCTGCAGTATCTTTCCACTTTTATATATGTATGCTATACTAAATAAAATGAATAGGGCACCATATAATGCAACAGTTATGCAACTCCCTAAATAATGATGTGAATTTTCAGTTGTTGCTAAATCAGTTAGGATGTTATAATTTGTGGTGTAGATGCGAATTTAGGAGAGCAGGACAATATATCGCATTGCAATTGGAGCAGCAGCTTGGTTGATGATGTCCCCAAACCGGCTCATCTATTATATTTGTCGTGCAATACAATGAAAATGAGCACAATTGCAAAACATAGGCTTCTTATATTTTAAAATAAAATAATCACATGTTTACCGTTCTGGGGTTTCTACAATCATGAATGGAGGCATTATTTACAGCAGGTTGATGTTGTTGTTGTTGTTGTCGACCCCACCCGTGCCCCGACATTGGGGGACCGGGCCCTCACTCCGTCTCCCGGATCCCCAGACCCCCCTCCGCCGCCCAGCGGGCGACCAGGGCCGCCACTCCGCTTGGGTTTCGCCAGAGGTCCTCCGGAGTCAGTGTGGTGGGTATGTTTGTGCAGGTGAACAGGTGTTGTGTGTCGTGCACTTGCGTGCCGCATAGCGCACAGAGTGGTGTTGGGTGTGTGTCCGGTGTAATGTTGTGTAGGTAGGAGTGGAGGGCTGGTGATTTGTTGGTTCGGAGTTGTGCTAGGAGTTGTCTGGTTCTGTGTGGTAGGTCTTGCTCTGATGGGTCTATTTCTGGTGCTGGTGCATGTATTACTTTGTTGTGTTGTCTGGTGTCCAAGTGTGTTTGTACAAAGTGGGTGTGTATGTCTTTCATGTTCTGTTTTATGGTGTCGTTGTTGGTGTCCTGTGGTGCTGTGTCTTTGTTGTGTGTGTAGTTGTTGTTGTGGAAGATTGTTTGTTTCTTTTGTCTGGGTGGTGGTGGTTGTTGAGTGAGTGGGTGTAGTGGGTGGGTTGGGTGTTGGGCTTTTTGTCTGATTTGCGATGCGTGTAGTTTTAGATGGGTGTTCAGTGGGAGAGTTTTTGTTTCCTCATGCAAGTGTTGTATGTTTGTGTCTTGTGTGCATCCTGTTGCTATTCTGAGTGCTGTGTTCTGTGTGGTCTGGAGTTTTGTCTTGTTTGTGTCCGATAGTGTTGGTGACCATATAGTGTTTGCGTATTCGAGGCGTGTGAGTGTGGTTGCTTTGTATGTGGTGAGTATAGTTTCTTTGGATTTTCCCCAGTGAGTGGTTGTAAAGGCTTTAAGTATTTTGTTTGATTGCTTGGCGCGGGTTAGAGTGTGTTGTGTGTGTTTTGAGAAGGTGAGTTTGGGGTCCCATGTTAATCCCAGTATTTTGGGTTCGCGGACTGTGGGTAGGGTGGTGTTATCTATTTGTAAAGTGAGTCTGTTGCTGTATTCTGCCGGATCCGGTGTGAACAGAGTGGTGGTGGTTTTGTCTGCGTTGAGTGTGAGTTGGTTCTGTTTTGTCCAGTTGTATATGTCGTGGAGATATTTTTGTACTTGTTGTTGTGCCTGTTGTGGTTTGACATGTGTGGATAGAATGGTGATGTCGTCTGCATATGTAACTGTGTGTACATTTGGAGGTGGTTGTGGTAAGTCTGCCATGTATATGTTGAATAGTGTTGGTGAAAGTACTCCCCCCTGTCGTACCCCCGTTTTCGTGTTTCTGTGTTCTGATGTTTCCCCCCGGTATTGAGTGTATTGTCTGCGTCCCCTTATGTAGTTGAAGATGTATTTGATGATGATGTTTGGGGTGTTAGTGTTGTTGAGTTTGTTTGTGAGTGTGTGTAGGTTTACCGTGTCAAAGGCTTTGGACATGTCTAGGGCTATGGCAACTGTTCGTTGTGGTGGTTTTTGTTGATTGAAACCTGTGGCTATGATGTTGTGTATGTGGTGTAGTGCTGTGGTTGTGGAGTGTTGTTTTCGGAAGCCGTGTTGGTGAGAGGGTAGTTGAGTGTTGTTGGTAATGAAGGGTAGTATTACCTTTTCCATTGTTTTGGCTATTGGGCTGAGTAGTGCTATTGGTCTGTAGGATGGGCCGAGTGCGTGGTTTTTGTTGGGTTTTGGTATTGGGATTATTTTTGCAGTCTTCCATATTGCGGGGATGGTGTTGGTGTTGAGTGATGTGTTGTAAGTGTGTGTGAGTAGTGTTATTGCTTTGGGGCCTAGGTGTTTCAGATGTCTGATGTTTATGTTGTCTGGGCCTGTGGAGTTGTTGTTTTTGGAGCGTTGTAGTGCTTGTTTGACTTGTTGTTCTGTGATGGTTATGGGCGTGGTGTTGAGTTTTCGTATTTTGCGTTGTAGTTGTCTGTATGTTCTGTTGGTTTTGTGTTGTATTATGTTGGTGAATTGTTTGTTGAATGCTCGTGCTTTCTGTTTGTTGGATATTGCCGTGTGTTGTCCGAACTGTATTGTGGTGTTTTCTGGTGCTTTTTGTTCTTTGTTAGATAGTCTTGTTACTGTGTTCCAGAGTATGTATTGTTTGTGTCTGTGGTTCCATGCATCCGTTAAGTGTTCTTTCCATAGCTCTTGTTTGTGTTTTTGGATTTGTGTGTCTATTTCTTTGTTTAGGTCTGTGATGCGTGGGTCTTGGTGGTTTTGTTGTCTGATGTCGTTTCTTTGGCTGATGAGTGTTCTGATGTGTTGTGGTAGGAGAAGTGATTTGCTTTTTATTTTTCCGTGGGGTATGTGGTGTTTGTCTGCTGTAAGTATGAGGTTTGTGAGCATGGTGTTGGCTGTGTGGATGTTGTCAGGTATGGTTAAGTTCTCCAGTGCTGATTCTATTTCAGAGGTGTATCCTTCCCATTCTGCTTTCCTGTAATTTGTGTAAGTTTGAAGGTGTTGTTGTAGGCGGAAAGGAGCACGCGTGTTGTGTGTGATTTTGATAGGAAGGTGGTCTGAACTGAGTGCGTGTATTGTGGTCCATGTTGTTCTGTTTGTGATGCTGTTGCTGGCTGTTGTGATGTCCGGTGATGTTGGTTGTTGGTTGATGTTTGTAGGTTTTCTGGTAGGTGTGTTTGCGTTTAGAGTGATTTGTTGGGAGTTCTGTAGTATGTCTGCAATGAGGGTGC
The DNA here is from genome assembly GCF_025434085.1 of Hippocampus zosterae. Lineage (NCBI taxonomy): Eukaryota > Metazoa > Chordata > Actinopteri > Syngnathiformes > Syngnathidae > Hippocampus > Hippocampus zosterae. The sequence continues at coordinate 27,329,608 of NC_067456.1, read as the reverse complement.
CTCTGTGGTCGTCGTAGGGAGAGTGCCATTGTGTTGAGTGAGCGTTGATGTCTGCGGTTAGAATGGTGTTGTTCAGCGAGTTTATGTATTGGAAGGTGTTGGTGATGTCTGTGTCTTCTGTGGCGTGGTCTGGTCGGGTGGTATCTCTGGGGGGTATATACATGTTGCATATGTGTAGTCTTTTGTGGTTGGTTATGTGAATCTTTACGGTTTGAATTTCTGTAGTGTTGGTGTTAATGTTGTTGGGGATGTTCATGGGAGTGAATGTGACTGATTTGTGAATGTATGTGAGCAGTCCTCCTCCTCCCTTGTGTTCTCTGTCTTTCCTAATGCTGGTGTAGTTGGTGAGACGAGGTGTGTTGTGTTGTTTTTCTAGTTTGGTTTCTTGTATGGTGATGATGTCTGCGTGCTGTTGTGAGGCGAGTTCTTCTAGTTCTGTTTTCTTGTTTTGGATGCCGTTGATGTTTATTTGTAGTATGGTCAGTGTGTGTTTGTTGTTTTTGTTGGTGGGTGTTGTTCTTTGTGGGTTGTTCGGGGGTTGTGGTGTTGGGGTGTTTGTTGTTTGCGTGTGTGTTCTGCATGTCCACGTGTTTGTGTATTGGCGGGTGGTGATGCCGGAGCAATGTCTGTGTATCCAGTGTGGGTGTGTTGAGTTGCATCTGAGTGAGGTTTGTCTGCGTGTGATGATTCTATTGCAGCTATTGCAGGTCCAGGTTTGGGGGTGTGTGTCTAGTGTTTATGTTTGTGCAATGTTTGTGTACCCAGTGTGGTGTGTGGTGGTTGCATCTGAAGGATGTCTGTCTTCTTGTAATCTGTTGTGTGCAAATGTCGCATGTCCAGGTAGTTTGTTGTGTGTGTGTTTGTTGCGTGCGTGAGAGTGTCTGTGTGGGCCCCGGATTTGTCTCTATGTCCCAGGCCTGGAGCAAAAGGTCCGCCCGCCACCCTGCCAGGTTCAGGGGGCGGTTAGCCGAAAAAAAAAAACGGCCGTAAGGGCACCCCGTTCGGGGTGCAGGGATTGGTTCCTTGATTTGTCCCCCCGTTCGGGGGGAACCCTCCAACTGCGAGTAAGCCAAGGAGTTTGGAGGTACAGCAGGTTGACAGCAGTGTGATCGAGCAGATTAGATAGAGTAGAATTTGAATGGGGCTTCACTGATTTATTTCATACAATTCATATCTAAAACACAGTTGAAAAATATTTGATTGTTAAAATATTTAAATACAAGAACTATATCAAGAAATTAACAAAACATAGTTTTTTTAGTTAGGCGAAAAGTCTAAAAACATATCACAAATGACAAACGTTGTGCCTCTCCTCCTCCTGTTCTTCAATGAAGCTGATCACCCTCCAGCTCCCGTTAGAAACATTGTGCTGCTGAAGGTGTGCCGGCAGAATGGTTGTGATACAGGAGGTGCTGTGGACTCTCCAAGAAACGAGGACCTAGTTTAGTTGTAGATCCAGTAAAACATAGTGCAAATGTGACATTATTTATAATGCACAGTTACAGTCTTGTGAATATTAAAAAATGTACTTCATGTAATGCAGGAAGCGAATATTTCAAACGAACTAAGGCAGCAAACAGTAAGAGCAAAATCGTGTTCCAAACATTAACTCTTTTTTTAAATGTCAATTAGCTTGTGAGTAATAAGACAAAATGTGACTGTCAGAAAGAGAACTGTCAGAGCAAACGGCAGATTTTAGAAAGTCCTGCCGAAATAAATCTGCACCCGACTGCGACTGTCAGCGTTGAACTGCCGCCATTGCTGTCAAAGTCAGACACATCTCCAAAATTGTTGGAGCAAATTTTTAAGCAGGCTTCATCTTGATAAATTGACCACGTATTTGACATTTACACCATAACGTTACCGCCTAAAATAATCGTAAAACAAAATTTTGTGTAACAACAAGAGTAATATGTACCCCAAAAGCTTTCAAAGCGTCTGAAAGTTTTCTCCTCCGTTTTTGTTGGGGCTTGGCTCGAAATGCATCATGATTGGCCGCCCGAAGTCCACGTGTCTGTCGGACGTGCTCTCATTGGTCTACAATACCATCACGGATGAATAAATACTCAAAGGGCTTTCCAGGCAAGCCCTTTGAACCCTTTAAATACTCAATGGGCTTGCCTGGCAAGCCCTTTGAGTATTTATTCCATATTGCCCACTAGTTCACTAGTAAGGTCATTTTGACGCTTACTCGTGAACATGTAAGGCCATAAATGTGCCCACTAGTTCACTAGTAAGATCATTTTGAGGCTTACTAGTGAACATGTAAGCCACAGAACGCCCACTAGTTCACTAGTAAGATCATTTTGACGCTTACTAGTGAACATGTAAGCCACAAAACGCTCACTAGTTCACTAGTAAGGTCATTTTGACACTTACTAGTGAACATGTAAGCCACAAAACGCTCACTGGTTCACTAGTAAGGTAATTCTGACGCTTACTAGTGAACATGTAAGCCACAAAACGCCCACTAGTTCCCTAGTAAGATCATTTTGACGCTTATTTATGAACATGTCAGCCACAAAACGCTCACTCGTTCACTAGTAAGATCATTTTGACGCTTACTAGTGAACATGTAAGCCACAAAACGCCCACTAGTTCACTAGTAAGGTCATTTTGACGCTTACTAGTGAACATGTAAGCCACAAAACGCCCACTAGTTCACTAGTAAGATCATTTTGACGCTTACTAGTGAACATGTAAGGCCATAAATGTGCCCACTAGTTCACTAGTAAGATCATTTTGAGGCTTACTAGTTGACATGTAAGCCACAAAACGCCCGCTAGTTCACTAGTAAGATAATTTTGAGGCTTCTAGTGAACATGTAAGCCACAGAACGCCCACTAGTTCACTAGTAAGATCATTTTGACGCTTACTAGTGAACATGTAAGACACAAAACGCTCACTAGTTCACTAGTAAGGTCATTTTGACACTTACTAGTGAACATGTAAGCCACAAAACGCTCACTGGTTCACTAGTAAGGTAATTCTGACGCTTACTAGTGAACATGTAAGCCACAAAACGCCCACTAGTTCCCTAGTAAGATCATTTTGACGCTTATTTATGAACATGTCAGCCACAAAACGCTCACTCGTTCACTAGTAAGATCATTTTGACGCTTACTAGTGAACATGTAAGCCACAAAACGCCCACTAGTTCACTAGTCAGGTCATTTTGACGCTTACTAGTGAACATGTAAGCCACAAAACGCCCACTAGTTCACTAGTAAGATCATTTTGACGCTTACTAGTGAACATGTAAGGCCATAAATGTGCCCACTAGTTCACTAGTAAGTTCATTTTGAGGCTTACTAGTTGACATGTAAGCCACACATCGCCTACTAGTTCACTAGTAAGATCATTTTGAGGCTTACTAGTGAACATGTAAAGCCATAAATGTGCCCACTAGTTCACTAGTAAGATCATTTTGAGGCTTACTGGTTGACATGTAAGCCACAAAATGCCCACTAGTTCATTAGTAAGATCACTTTGAGGCTTACTAGTTGACATGTAAGCCGCAAAATCCCCACTAGTTCACTAGTAAGATCATTTTGACGCTTACTCGTGAACATGTAAGGCCATAAATGTGCCCACTAGTTCACTAGAAAGATCATTTTGAGGCTTACTAGTTGACATGTAAGCCACAAAACTCCCACTAGTTCACTATTAAGATTATTTTGAGGCTGACGAGTGAAGATGTAAGCCACAAAACGCCCACTAGTTTACTAGTAAGATCATTTTGACGCTTACTAGTGAACATGTAAGGCCATAAATGTGCCCACTAGTTCACTAGTAAGATCATTTTGAGGCTTACTAGTGAACACGTAAGGCCATAAATGTGCCCACTAGTTCCCTCTAAGATCATTTTGAGGCTTACGAGTGAAGATGTAAGCCACAAAACGCCCACTAGTTTACTAGTAAGATCATTTTGACGCTTACTAGTGAACACGTAAGGCCATAAATGTGCCCACTAGTTCACTAGTAAGATCATTTTGAGGCTTACTATTTGACATGTAAGCCACAAAACGCCCACTAGTTCACTAGTAAGATCATTTTGAGGCTTACTAATGAACATGTAAGCCACAAAACGCCCACTAGTTCACTAGTAAGATCATTTTGACGCTTACTAGTGAACATGTAAGGCCATAAACTTGCCCACTAGTTTACTAGTAAGATCATTTTGACGCTTACTAGTGAACATGTAAGGCCATAAATGTGCCCACTAGTTCACTAGTAAGATCATTTTGAGGCTTGCTAGTTGACATGTAAGCCACAAAACGCCCCTTAGCTCACTCGTAAGATCATTTTGAGGCTTACTAGTGAACACGTAAGCCACAAAACGCTCACTAGTTCACTAGTAAGGTCATTTTGACGCTTACTCGTGAACATGTAAGCCACAAATTGTCACTAGTTCACTAGTAAGGTCATTTTGACGCTTACTAGTTAACATGTAAGCCACAAAACGCTCACTAGTTCACAAGTAAGGTCATTGTGACGCTTACTAGTGAACATGTAAGCCACAAAAGAACCCACTAGTTCACTAGTAAGATCATTTTGAGGCTTACTAGATGAGATGTAAGCCACAAAACGCTCACTAATTCACTAGTAAGGTCATTTTGACGCTTACTAGTGAACGCCCACTAGTTCATTAGTAAGATCATTTTGACACTTACTCGTGAACATGTAAGCCACAAAACGCCCACTAGTTCACTAGTAAGATCATTTTGAGGCTTACTAGTGAACATGTAAGGCCATAAATGTGCCCACTAGTTCACTAGTAAGATCATTTTGAGGCTTACTAGTTGACATGTAAGCCACAAAATCCCCACTAGTTCACTATTAAGATCATTTTGAGGCTTACGAGTGAAGATGTAAGCCACAAAACGCCCAATAGTTTACTAGTAAGATCATTTTGACGCTTACTAGTGAACACGTAAGGCCATAAATGTGCCCACTAGTTCACTAGTAAGATCATTTTGAGGCTTACTATTTGATATGTAAGCCACAAAACGCCCACTAGTTCACTAGTAAGATCATTTGAGGCTTACTAATGAACATGTAAGCCACAAAACGCCCACTAGTTCACTAGTAAGATAATTTTACGCTTACTAGTGAACATGTAAGCCACAAAACGCTCACTAGTTCACAAGTAAGGTCATTGTGATGCTTACTAGTGAACATGTAAGCCACAAAAGAACCCACTAGTTCACTAGTAAGATCATTTTGAGGCTTACTAGTGAACATGTAAGGCCATAAATGTGCCCACTAGTTTACTAGTAAGATCATTTTGACGCTTACTAGTGAACATGTAAGGCCATAAATGTGCCCACTAGTTCACTAGTAAGATCATTTTGAGGCTTACTGGTGAACATGTATGCCACAAAAAGCTCACTAGTTCACAACTAAGGTCATTGTGATGCTTACTAGTGAACATGTAAGCCACAAAAGAACCCACTAGTTCACTAGTAAGATCATTTTGAGGCTTACTAGTGAACATGTAAGGCCATAAATGTGCCCACTAGTTTACTAGTAAGATCATTTTGACGCTTACTAGTGAACATGTAAGCCACAAAACGCCCACTAGTTCACTAGTAAGATCATTTTGACGCTTACTAGTGAACATGTAAGCCACAAAAAGCTCACTAGTTCACTAGTAAGGTCATTTTGAGGCTTACTAGTGAACCTCCTGCTCTACACCGGCTCCCGGACATCGTTCGCTTTCCTTCCCGGAAATATATTCATCGTGGGTCTCGTCGGGGCTTCTGCCTCAACCGATCCAACACCATCGTCTCCTTCTGGTCTTCCTCCCGTCGGCCATCCAGAAACGCCGGCCGATCCATCGACCATCGTGCGTTAGCCGGCTTGGCTAGGGCGGCTAACGGCCCCCGCAGCAGCGAGACTGCCGCCGTCAACTTCGGGCTACTTAACATCCGTTCGCTTACTGGGAAGGGTAATCTCATTCAAGATATCCTCACGGACCGTAAGCTTGACATTCTCTGCTTGAATGAAACCTGGCAAACTCCCGGGGACTTCTCACAGTTGAACGATTCCACTCCCCCGGGATTTGTTTACATTTCCAAGCCCCGCGATTCTGGTCGCGGAGGAGGTCTCGCGATAGTATACCGCGAGAAGTGGAAAGTACTTTCGGTTTCTCTCCCGCCACTTTCCTCCTTTGAATGCCTTGCCTGTCAAATATCCGGACCCATCCCCACGATTATTGCCACAGTGTACCGCTCCCCCAAACCCCACCGCGACTTTTTAAATGAAGTGTCTACTGTCCTCACCCATCTCTCCTCTCTGTCACCAAATGTAATAATCCTGGGAGATTTTAATATACATATGGACAACACTGCTCTTCCTCTCACCATTGACTTCACTTCTTCAATTAACAGTCTTGGTTTTGATCAATTTGTAGATTTTCCCACACACATCAAAGGTCACACCCTGGATCTGATCTGCTGCTCTGGTATTTCCCCCTCCAACTGTACTGCTGACGAACTTCCAATAACGGACCACTTCCTTATCTCATTCAACATTACACTCCAGCTCTCAACTGCCAAATCACCCCGGACCATTGTTTACCGTAATATTAAAGACATTAACATTGACTCTCTCACTGCATGGCTGACCACCCTGACTCCGGACATTGACTCCACTCCTGATGATTTGGTTTTCCAATACAACTCTGGTCTCACCAGCATCCTCAACACGCTCGCCCCTGTCAAGTCCCGCTCTGTCCTTTTTACTCGGTCTGCCCCTTGGTTCACCCCTCATCTACGTTCCTTGAAATCCCAAACCCGGCAGCTTGAGAGACTTTATAGGAAAACCGGCCTCACTGCTCACAAGGACATCTATGCAGCTCAGCTATCCCTCTACAAGGATTCCATCTCTCAAGCAAAATCACATTACTACTCCGGACTCATCTGCTCCAATGCTGGAAATACTAAGACTCTCTTTTCCCTTTGGAACAGAATCACTCAACCTCCTGACTCCCTACCACCTCACTTTTACTCTCGTGACACCTGCAATGCACTTCTCCTCTTTTTCAATGAAAAAATCAACAGAATCCACCAGCATCTGGGCTCCTCTGTACCTTTCCCCTCATCTGAACCTCTCACCCCTTGCAAACTGTTCTCTTCTTTTGAACTCCCCCATCTCTCATTAATTTCAGACCTCATCATTAAATCCAAGACTTCCTCCTGTCAGCTTGATCCCCTCCCCACAGTTCTGGTCAAATCCTGCCTACCCTCTCTGCTTCCCTTCATCTCAGCCATTATCCATTCCTCTCTGTCGACTGGAATTGTTCCTGTGCTCTTCAAAACTGCAGCTGTCACACCAATCCTGAAAAAAACTGGTTCAGATCCCAATGACTTCAATAACCTACGCCCCATTTCCCATCTTCCCTTCATCTCGAAAATTCTGGAGAAAACTGTCGCCTCTCAGATCCACTCCCACCTCACCGACAATAGTCTTTATGAACAATTCCAGTCCGGCTTCCGTCCCCGTCACAGTACTGAAACAGCCCTCATAAAAATCACAAACGATCTTCTCATGGCAGCAGACTCTGGCCTTATCTCCATCCTCATCCTCCTTGACCTGAGTGCAGCCTTCGACACAATCTCTCACCCCATCCTCCTCAATCGACTCTCTACCATAGGCATCACCAACACCCCTCTACATTGGTTCCACTCATATCTCACTGGCCGCTCTCAGTTCATTCAAGTTGATTCTTTTACTTCACAATCCCTCCCCGTTTCTTCTGGTGTTCCCCAGGGTTCTGTCCTCGGTCCGCTCCTCTTCATTGTCTACCTCCTTCCACTCGGAAACATTTTCCGCAAATTTGGCTTACACTTTCACTGCTTTGCGGATGACACCCAGCTCTATCTCTCCAGCAAACCCGACGCTTCTCTCCCACCCTCGTCCCTCTCTCACTGTCTCTCAGAAATCAAATCTTGGTTCACCCACAATTTCCTCAAGCTAAACAGCAATAAAACTGAACTCCTACTCGTCGGTACCAAATCCACTCTAAACAAAGCCGACAGTTTCTCCCTCACAATTGATAATGCCACTATATCTCCTTCCCCCCAGGTGAAGAGTCTGGGTGTCATCCTTGACAGTTCACTATCCTTTCACTCCCACATCAATAACATTACCCGGTCCGCTCATTTCCACCTTCGCAATATAAACCGCCTCCGTCCCTCACTCACTCCGCACACCACCGCTATCCTTGTTCACAGTCTCGTCACTTCCCGTATTGACTACTGCAACTCACTCCTCTTCGGTGTCCATCAAAAATTCCTCCATAAACTTCAACTTGTTCAGAATTCAGCAGCCCGGATCATCACGAGAACCCCCTCCTTCCATCATATCACCCCCATCCTCCGACAGCTCCACTGGCTTCCTGTCAAACTTAGAATCAACTTCAAAATACTTCTCTATACATTCAAAGCCATCCATAACCTTGCGCCCCCCTATCTGTCAGATCTTCTTCAAATCTCCATTCCCTCTCGCTCACTCAGGTCCTCATCCTCCCTCCACCTTTTTCTACCCTCTGCCCGTCTCAGTACAATGGGGTGCAGAGCCTTCAGTCGCTCTGCCCCCAAACTCTGGAACTCACTTCCTCCCAACATTCGTAATATTGACTCTCTTTCCTTATTCAAAACCCAGCTCAAAACCCACCTATTCAGACTTGCCTACCCGCCTTAAATCTTTCTTTCTTTATTTATTATTTTATCTGTGTTTTACTATTGGTCTTGGCTGTACAGTGTCCTTGAGTGTTGTGAAAGGCGCTTACAAATGTGATGTATTATTATTATTATTAACATATAAGGCCATAAATGTGCCCACTAGTTCACTAGTAAGATCATTTTGAGGCTTGCTAGTTGACATGTAAGCCGCAAAACGCCCACTAGTTCACTAGTAAGTTCATTTTGAGGCTTACTAGTGAAGATGTAAGCCACAAAACGCCCACTAGTTCACTAGTAAGATCATTTTGAGGCTTACATGTCAACCAGTAAGCCTCAAAATGATCTTACTAGTGAACTAGTGGGCACATTTATGGCCTTACATGTTCACTAGTAAGCCTCAAAATGATCTTACTAGTGAACTAGTGAAATGAATATAAGATGGCGCCTCAGTAGGCAGCCTTCGGCAAGTGCTCTTCAAGAGGCTTGCTTTTTTGTTCTTTTTTGTTGTTTTTGTCTTTTGTTTTGTCACATGTTGTTTGTTGTTTCATCGTGTGGACCTGATATGGACTGTTTTCAGCGTTTTTTGGCCACGACATTCGTCAAAGGAGAAGTATCTCTGCTTGGTGGTTGCGCCTTCTCGGCAGCACGCCTGTACCAGCACAGATTTTGTTTGGGATGAATGTCGGCGCCAGACAGACCTGGGGTGCTTGTGTTTTTTGCGCCTGTAATGGGCAGCATTTTTCACAACCCCGTTTTGTTCAGTGGAGATGCGGATGGCTGCTGAAGTTGAGGATGAGGAGAGAGGAGCGTCGGCGCAGAGCGCCGATGCGTGTTTGGAACCGAGAGTCGCCGCTTGGAATTGAAATGGATTTCCATGGGACAGGAGAACTGAACCAATCTCTTTTTTCATCAATGAATGCTACAGCCACTTGTTGACTTTGAAACTTTGTAGCCGACGTGTGCACATTTTGAGCAGGACGTCTCTGATCCACTGGCTAAAGGACACCTTGATTCTCTCCTCTTTCATCTCAAACTGCTTCAAACAACAAAGCGTGTGATGGAAAAATGGTTAGGACTGCACGACTGTCCGTGTTTTATGTTATGTGTTGTGTTTATCATTTTACTTTATGTTAACCGTTTTGTTAAGCACTTTGTTACAGCTGCCGCTGTTGTGAAAGCGCTATATAAATCAGCATGTATTGTATTGTATTGTATAAGCCACAAAATGCCCACTAGTTCATTAGTAAGATCATTTTGAGGCTTACTAGTTGACATGTAAGCCGCAAAACGCCCACCAGTTCACTGGTAAGATCATTTTGACGCTTACTAGTGAACATGTAAGCCACAAAACGCTCACTAGTTCACTAGTAAGGTCATTTTGATGCTTACTAGTGAAAATGTAAGCCACAAAACGCCCACTAGTTCATTAGTAAGATCATTTTGAGGCTTACTTGTTGACATGCAAGCCGCAAAATGCCCACTAGTTCACTAGTAAGATCATTTTGACGCTTACTAGTGAATATGTAAGGCCATAAATGTGCCCACTAGTTCACCAGTAAGATCATTTTGAGGCTAACTAGTGAACATGTAAGCCACAAAACGCCCACTAGTTCAATAGTAAGATCATTTTGAGGCTTACTAGTTGACATGTAAGCCACAAAACGCTCACTAATTCACTAGTAAGGTCATTTTGACGCTTACTAGTGAACATGTAAGCCACAAAACACCCACTAGTTCATTAGTAAGATCATTTTGACTTACTTGTTGACATGTAAGCCGCAAAACGCCCACTAGTTCACTCGTAAGATCATTTTGATACTTACTAGTTGACATGCAAGCCGCAAAACGCCCACTAGTTCACTAGTAAGATCATTTTGACGCTTACTCGTGAACATGTAATCCACAAAACGACCACTAGTTCACTAGTAAGATCATTTTGAGGCTTACTAGTGAACATATAAGGCCATAAATGTGCCCATAGTTCACTAGTAAGATCATTTTGAGGCTTACTAGTTGACATGTAAGCCACAAAATGCCCACTAGTTCACTAGTAAGATCATTTTGAGGCTTACTAGTTGACATGTAAGCCGCAAAACGCCCACTAGTTCACTGGTAAGATCATTTTTACGCTTACTAGTGAACATGTAAGGCCATAAATGTGCCCACTAGTTCACTAGTAAGATCATTTTGAGGCTTACTAGTTGACATGTAAGCCGCAAAACGCCCCTTAGCTCACTCGTAAGATCATTTTGAGGCTTGCTAGTTGACATGTAAGCCGCAAAACGCCCACTAGTTCACTAGTAAGTTCATTTTGAGGCTTACTAGTGAAGATGTAAGCCACAAAACGCCCACTAGTTCACTAGTAAGATCATTTTGAGGCTTACTAGTTGACATGTAAGCCACAAAACGCCCCTTAGCTCACTCGTAAGATCATTTTGAGGCTTACTAGTGAACATGTAAGCAACAAAACGCTCACTAGTTCACTAGTAAGGTCATTTTGACGCTTACTCGTGAACATGTAAGCCACAAATTGTCACTAGTTCACTAGTAAGGTCATTTTGAGGCTTACTAGTGAACATATAAGGCCATAAATGTGCCCACTAGTTCACTAGTAAGATCATTTTGAGGCTTACTAGTTGACATGTAAGCCGCAAAACTCCCACTAGTTCACTGGTAAGATCATTTTGACGCTTACTAGTGAACATGTAAGGCCATAAATGTGCCCACTAGTTCACTAGTAAGATCATTTTGAGGCTTGCTAGTTGACATGTAAGCCGCAAAACGCCCACTAGTTCACTAGTAAGTTCATTTTGAGGCTTACTAGTGAAGATGTAAGCCACAAAACGCCCACTAGTTCACTAGTAAGATCATTTTGAGGCTTACTAGTTGACATGTAAGCCACAAAACGCCCCTTAGCTCACTCGTAAGATCATTTTGAGGCTTACTAGTGAACATGTAAGCAACAAAACGCTCACTAGTTCACTAGTAAGGTCATTTTGACGCTTACTCGTGAACATGTAAGCCACAAATTGTCAATAGTTCACTAGTAAGGTCATTTTGACGCTTACTAGTTAACATGTAAGCCACAAAACGCCCACTAGTTCACTCGTAAGATCATTTTGAGGCTTACTAGTTGACATGTAAGCCACAAAACGCCCACTAGTTCACTAGTAAGATCATTTTGAGGCTTACTAGTGAACACGTAAGGCCATAAATGTGCCCACTAGTTCCCTATAAGATCATTTTGAGGCTTACGAGTGAAGATGTAAGCCACAAAACACCCACTAGTTTACTAGTAAGATCATTTTGACGCTTACTAGTGAACACATAAGGCCATAAATGTGCCCACTAGTTCACTAGTAAGGTCATTTTGATGCTTACTAGTGAAAATGTAAGCCACAAAACGCCCACTAGTTCATTAGTAAGATCATTTTGAGGCTTACTTGTTGACATGCAAGCCGCAAAATGCCCACTAGTTCACTAGTAAGATCATTTTGACGCTGACTAGTGAATATGTAAGGCCATAAATGTGCCCACTAGTTCACCAGTAAGATCATTTTGAGGCTAACTAGTGAACATGTAAGCCACAAAACGCCCACTAGTTCAATAGTAAGATCATTTTGAGGCTTACTAGTTGACATGTAAGCCACAAAACGCTCACTAATTCACTAGTAAGGTCATTTTGACGCTTACTAGTGAACATATAAGGCCATAAATGTGCCCACTAGTTCACTAGTAAGATCATTTTGAGGCTTACTAGTTGACATGTAAGCCGCAAAACGCCCCTTAGCTCACTCGTAAGATCATTTTGACTTACTTGTTGACATGTAAGCCGCAAAACGCCCACTAGTTCACTCGTAAGATCATTTTGATGCTTACTAGTGAAGATATAAGGCCATAAATGTGCCCACTAGTTCACTAGTAAGATCATTTTGAGGCTTACTAGTTGACATGTAAGCCACAAAATGCCCACTAGTTCACTAGTAAGATCATTTTGAGGCTTACTAGTTGACATGTAAGCCGCAAAACGCCCACTAGTTCATTGGTAAGATCATTTTTACGCTTACTAGTGAACATGTAAGGCCATAAATGTGCCCACTAGTTCACTAGTAAGATCATTTTGAGGCTTACTAGTTGACATGTAAGCCGCAAAACGCCCCTTAGCTCACTCGTAAGATCATTTTGAGGCTTGCTAGTTGACATGTAAGCCGCAAAACGCCCACTAGTTCACTAGTAAGTTCATTTTGAGGCTTACTAGTTGACATGTAAGCCGCAAAACGCCCCTTAGCTCACTCGTAAGATCATTTTGAGGCTTGCTAGTTGACATGTAAGCCGCAAAACGCCCACTAGTTCACTAGTAAGTTCATTTTGAGGCTTACTAGTGAAGATGTAAGCCACAAAACGCCCACTAGTTCACTAGTAAGATCATTTTGAGGCTTACTAGTTGACATGTAAGCCACAAAACGCCCCTTAGCTCACTCGTAAGATCATTTTGAGGCTTACTAGTGAACATGTAAGCAACAAAACGCTCACTAGTTCACTAGTAAGGTCATTTTGACGCTTACTCGTGAACATGTAAGCCACAAATTGTCACTAGTTCACTAGTAAGGTCATTTTGAGGCTTACTAGTGAACATATAAGGCCATAAATGTGCCCACTAGTTCACTAGTAAGATCATTTTGAGGCTTACTAGTTGACATGTAAGCCGCAAAACTCCCACTAGTTCACTGGTAAGATCATTTTGACGCTTACTAGTGAACATGTAAGGCCATAAATGTGCCCACTAGTTCACTAGTAAGATCATTTTGAGGCTTGCTAGTTGACATGTAAGCCGCAAAACGCCCACTAGTTCACTAGTAAGTTCATTTTGAGGCTTACTAGTGAAGATGTAAGCCACAAAACGCCCACTAGTTCACTAGTAAGATCATTTTGAGGCTTACTAGTTGACATGTAAGCCACAAAACGCCCCTTAGCTCACTCGTAAGATCATTTTGAGGCTTACTAGTGAACATGTAAGCAACAAAACGCTCACTAGTTCACTAGTAAGGTCATTTTGACGCTTACTCGTGAACATGTAAGCCACAAATTGTCAATAGTTCACTAGTAAGGTCATTTTGACGCTTACTAGTTAACATGTAAGCCACAAAACGCCCACTAGTTCACTCGTAAGATCATTTTGAGGCTTACTAGTTGACATGTAAGCCACAAAACGCCCACTAGTTCACTAGTAAGATCATTTTGAGGCTTACTAGTGAACACGTAAGGCCATAAATGTGCCCACTAGTTCCCTATAAGATCATTTTGAGGCTTACGAGTGAAGATGTAAGCCACAAAACACCCACTAGTTTACTAGTAAGATCATTTTGACGCTTACTAGTGAACACATAAGGCCATAAATGTGCCCACTAGTTCACTAGTAAGGTCATTTTGATGCTTACTAGTGAAAATGTAAGCCACAAAACGCCCACTAGTTCATTAGTAAGATCATTTTGAGGCTTACTTGTTGACATGCAAGCCGCAAAATGCCCACTAGTTCACTAGTAAGATCATTTTGACGCTGACTAGTGAATATGTAAGGCCATAAATGTGCCCACTAGTTCACCAGTAAGATCATTTTGAGGCTAACTAGTGAACATGTAAGCCACAAAACGCCCACTAGTTCAATAGTAAGATCATTTTGAGGCTTACTAGTTGACATGTAAGCCACAAAACGCTCACTAATTCACTAGTAAGGTCATTTTGACGCTTACTAGTGAACATATAAGGCCATAAATGTGCCCACTAGTTCACTAGTAAGATCATTTTGAGGCTTACTAGTTGACATGTAAGCCGCAAAACGCCCCTTAGCTCACTCGTAAGATCATTTTGACTTACTTGTTGACATGTAAGCCGCAAAACGCCCACTAGTTCACTCGTAAGATCATTTTGATGCTTACTAGTGAAGATATAAGGCCATAAATGTGCCCACTAGTTCACTAGTAAGATCATTTTGAGGCTTACTAGTTGACATGTAAGCCACAAAATGCCCACTAGTTCACTAGTAAGATCATTTTGAGGCTTACTAGTTGACATGTAAGCCGCAAAACGCCCACTAGTTCATTGGTAAGATCATTTTTACGCTTACTAGTGAACATGTAAGGCCATAAATGTGCCCACTAGTTCACTAGTAAGATCATTTTGAGGCTTACTAGTTGACATGTAAGCCGCAAAACGCCCCTTAGCTCACTCGTAAGATCATTTTGAGGCTTGCTAGTGAAGATGTAAGCCACAAAACGCCCACTAGTTCACTAGTAAGATCATTTTGAGGCTTACTAGTTGACATGTAAGCCACAAAACGCCCCTTAGCTCACTCGTAAGATCATTTTGAGGCTTACTAGTGAACATGTAAGCAACAAAACGCTCACTAGTTCACTAGTAAGGTCATTTTGACGCTTACTCGTGAACATGTAAGCCACAAATTGTCACTAGTTCACTAGTAAGGTCATTTTGAGGCTTACTAGTGAACATATAAGGCCATAAATGTGCCCACTAGTTCACTAGTAAGATCATTTTGAGGCTTACTAGTTGACATGTAAGCCACAAAATGCCCACTAGTTCACTAGTAAGATCATTTTGAGGCTTACTAGTTGACATGTAAGCCGCAAAACTCCCACTAGTTCACTGGTAAGATCATTTTGATGCTTACTAGTGAACATGTAAGGCCATAAATGTGCCCACTAGTTCACTAGTGAGATCATTTTGAGGCTTGCTAGTTGACATGTAAGCCGCAAAACGCCCACTAGTTCACTAGTAAGTTCATTTTGAGGCTTACTAGTGAAGATGTAAGCCACAAAACGCCCACTAGTTCACTAGTAAGATCATTTTGAGGCTTACTAGTTGACATGTAAGCCACAAAACGCCCCTTAGCTCACTCGTAAGATCATTTTGAGGCTTACTAGTGAACATGTAAGCAACAAAACGCTCACTAGTTCACTAGTAAGGTCATTTTGACGCTTACTCGTGAACATGTAAGCCACAAATTGTCAATAGTTCACTAGTAAGGTCATTTTGACGCTTACTAGTTAACATGTAAGCCACAAAACGCCCACTAGTTCACTCGTAAGATCATTTTGAGGCTTACTAGTTGACATGTAAGCCACAAAACGCCCACTAGTTCACTAGTAAGATCATTTTGAGGCTTACTATTGAACACGTAAGGCCATAAATGTGCCCACTAGTTCCCTATAAGATCATTTTGAGTCTTACGAGTGAAGATGTAAGCCACAAAACGCCCACTAGTTTACTAGTAAGATCATTTTGACGCTTACTAGTGAACACGTAAGGCCATAAATGTGCCCACTAGTTCCCTATAAGATCATTTTGAGGCTTACGAGTGAAGATGTAAGCCACAAAACGCCCACTAGTTCACTAGTAAGATCATTTTGACGCTTACTAGTGAACATGTAAGCCACAAAACGCTCACTAGTTCACAAGTAAGGTCATTGTGACGCTTACTAGTGAACATGTAAGCCACAAAAGAACAAACGAGTTCACTAGTAAGATCATTTTGAGGCTTACTAGTTGACATGTAAGCCGCAAAACGCCCACTAGCTCACTCGTAAGGTCATTTTGAGGCTTACAAGTTGACATGTAAGGCGCAAAACGCCCACTAGTTCACTAGTAAGATCATTTTCACGCTTACTAGTGAACATGTAAGGCCATAAACGTGCCCACTAGTTCACTAGTAAGATCATTTTGACGATTACTAGTGAACATGTAAGGCCATAAATGTGCCCACTAGTTCACTAGTAAGGTCATTTTGAGGCTTACTAGTGAACATGTAAGCCACAAAACGCCCACTAGTTAACTAGTAAGATCATTTTGAGGCTTACTAGTTGACATGTAAGCCACAAAACGCTCGCTAATTCACTAGTAAGGTCATTTTGACGCTTACTAGTGAAAATGTAAGCCACAAAACGCCCACTAGTTCACTAGTAAGGTCATTTTGACACTTAGTAGTTAACATGTAAGCCACAAAACGCCCATTAGTTCACTAGTAAGATCATTTTGAGGCTTACTAGTTGACATGCAAGCCGCAAAACGCCCACTAGTTCACTAGTAAGATCATTTTGACGCTTACTAGTCACATTTTAAGGCCATAAATGTGCCCACTAGTTCACTAGTAAGATCATTTTGAGGCTTACTAGTGAACATGTAAGCCACAAAACGCCCACTAGTTCACTAGTAAGATCATTTTGAGGCTTACTAGTTGAGATGTAAGCCACAAAACGCTCACTTATTCACTAGTAAGGTCATTTTGACGGTTACTAGTGAACATGTAAGCCACAAAACGCCCACTAGTTCATTAGTAAGATCATTTTGAGGCTTACTTGTTGACATGTAAGCCGCAAACGCCCACTAGTTCACTCGTAAGATCATTTTGAGGCTTACTAGTTGACATGTAAGCCACAAAACGCCCACTAGTTCACTAGTAAGATCATTTTGAGGCTTACTAGTGAACACGTAAGGCCATAAATGTGCCCACTAGTTCCCTATAAGATCATTTTGAGGCTTACGAGTGAAGATGTAAGCCACAAAACGCCCACTAGTTTACTAGTAAGATCATTTTGACGCTTACTAGTGAACACGTAAGGCCATAAATGTGCCCACTAGTTCACTAGTAACATCATTTTGAGGCTTACTATTTGACATGTAAGCCACAAAACGCCCACTAGTTCACTAGTAAGATCATTTTGAGGCTTACTAATGAACATGTAAGCCACAAAACGCCCACTAGTTCACTAGTAAGATAATTTTGACGCTTACTAGTGAACATGTAAGCCACAAAACGCTCACTAGTTCACAAGTAAGGTCATTGTGACGCTTACTAGTGAACATGTAAGCCACAAAAGAACCCACTAGTTCACTAGTAAGATCATTTTGAGGCTTACTAGTTGACATGTAAGCCGCAAAACGCCCACTAGCTCACTCGTAAGGTCATTTTGAGGCTTACAAGTTGACATGTAAGGCCATGAACGTGCCCACTAGTTCACTAGTAAGATCATTTTGACGCTTACTAGTGAACATGTAAGGCCATAAATGTGCCCACTAGTTCACTAGTAAGGTCATTTTGAGGCTTACTAGTGAACATGTAAGCCACAAAACGCCCACTAGTTAACTAGTAAGATCATTTTGAGGCTTACTAGTTGACATGTAAGCCACAAAACGCTCACTAATTCACTAGTAAGGTCATTTTGACGCTTACTAGTGAACATGTAAGCCACAAAACACCCACTAGTTCATTAGTAAGATCATTTTGAGACTTACTTGTTGACATGTAAGCCGCAAAACGCCCACTAGTTCACTCGTAAGATCATTTTGAGGCTTACTAGTTGACATGTAAGCCACAAAACGCCCACTAGTTCACTAGTAAGATCATTTTGAGGCTTGCTAGTGAACACGTAAGGCCATAAATATGCCCACTAGTTCCCTATAAGATCATTTTGAGGCTTACGAGTGAAGATGTAAGCCACAAAACTCTCACTAGTTTACTAGTAAGATCATTTTGACGCTTACTAGTGAACACCTAAGGCCATAAATGTGCCCACTAGTTCACTAGTAAGATCATTTTGAGGCTTACTATTTGACATGTAAGCCACAAAACGCCCACTAGTTCACTAGTAAGATCATTTTGAGGCTTACTAATGAACATGTAAGCCACAAAACGCCCACTAGTTCACTAGTAAGATCATTTTGACGCTTACTAGTGAACATGTAAGCCACAAAACGCTCACTAGTTCACAAGTAAGGTCATTGTGACGCTTACTAGTGAACATGTAAGCCACTAAAGAACCCACTAGTTCACTAGTAAAATCATTTTGAGGCTTACTAGTTGACATGTACGCCGCAAAACGCCCACTAGCTCACTCGTAAGGTCATTTTCACGCTTACTAGTGAACATGTAAGGCCATAAACGTGCCCACTAGTTCACTAGTAAGATCATTTTGACGCTTACTAGTGAACATGTAAGCCACAAAAAGCTCACTAGTTCACAAGTAAGGTCATTGTGACGCTTACTAGTGAACATGTAAGCCACAAAAGAACCCACTAGTTCACTAGTAAGATCATTTTGAGGCTTACTAGTTGACATGTAAGCCGCAAAACGCCCACTAGCTCACTCGCAAGATCATTTTGAGGCTTACTAGTTGACATGTAAGCCGCAAAACGCCCACTAGTTCACTAGTAAGATCATTTTCCCGCTTACTAGTGAACATGTAAGGCCACAAAGGTGCCCACTAGTTCACTAGTAAGATCATTTTGACGCTTACTAGTGAACATGTAAGGCCATAAATGTGCCCACTAGTTTACTAGTAAGGTCATTTTGAGGCTTACTAGTGAACATGTAAGCCACAAAACGCCCACTAGTTTACTAGTAAGATCATTTTGAGGCTTACTAGTTGACATGTAAGCCACAAAACGCTCACTAATTCACTAGTAAGGTCATTTTGACGCTTACTTGTGAACATGTAAGCCACAAAACGCCCACTAGTTCACTAGTAAGGTCATTTTGACGCTTACTAGTTAACATGTAAGCCACAAAAAGCCCACTAGTTCACTAGTAAGATCATTTTGAGGCTTATTTGTTGACATGGAAGCCGCAAAACGCCCACTAGTTCACTCGTAAGATCATTTTGAGGCTTACTAGTTGACATGCAAGCCGCAAAACGCCCACTAGTTCACTAGTAAGATCATTTTGACGCTTACTAGTGAACATGTAAGGCCATAAATGTGCCCACTAGTTCACTAGTAAGATCATTTTGAGGCTTACTAGTGAACATGTAAGCCACCAAACGCCCACTAGTTCACTAGTAAGATCATTTTGAGGCTTACTAGTTGAGATGTGAGCCACAAAACGCTCACTTATTCACTAGTAAGGTCATTTTGACGGTTACTAGTGAACATGTAAGCCACAAAACGCCCACTAGTTCATTAGTAAGATCATTTTGAGGCTTACTTGTTGACATGTAAGCCGCAAAACGCCCACTAGTTCACTCGTAAGATCATTTTGAGGCTTACTAGTTGACATGTAAGCCAGAAAACGCCCACTTGTTCACTAGTAAGATCATTTTGAGGCTTACTAGTGAACACGTAAGGCCATAAATGTGCCCACTAGTTCCCTATAAGATCATTTTGAGGCTTACGAGTGAAGATGTAAGCCACAAAACGCCCACTAGTTTACTAGTAAGATCATTTTGACGGTTACTAGTGAACACGTAAGGCCATAAATGTGCCCACTAGTTCACTAGTAAGATCATTTTGAGGCTTACTATTTGACATGTAAGCCACAAAACGCCCACTAGTTCACTAGTAAGATCATTTTGAGGCTTACTAATGAACATGTAAGCCACAAAACGCCCACTAGTTCACTAGTAAGATCATTTTGACGCTTACTAGTGAACATGTAAGCCACAAAACGCTCACTAGTTCACAAGTAAGGTCATTTTGAGGCTTACAAGTGAACATGTAAGCCACAAAAGAACCCACTAGTTCACTAGTAAGATCATTTTGAGGCTTACTAGTTGACATGTAAGCCGCAAAACGCCCACTAGCTCACTTGCAAGATCATTTTGAGGCTTACTAGTTGACATGCTGTCAGGCTGATGAATAAAAAATAACAATCATAATAATAATAATAATTAAATGATGTGAAGGTAAATTGTAAATAGTACTGCGATTTATCCATTTGTGTTCATATTGTATTTAATTGAAAGATGTTTGTTGTTGTTTTTTTTTCTCTTCTTCTTTCTACATACATTCTTGCTGCTGGAGGCTGTAAATTTCCCCATTGTGGGACAAATAAAGGATATCTTATCTTATGTAAGCCACAAAACGCCCACTAGTTCATTAGTAAGATCATTTTGAGGCTTACTTGTTGACATGTAAGCCACAAAACGCCCCTTAGCTCACTCGTAAGATCATTTTGAGGCTTACTAGTGAACATGTAAGCAACAAAACGCTCACTAGTTCACTAGTAAGGTCATTTTGACGCTTACTCGTGAACATGTAAGCCACAAAACGCCCACTAGTTCATTAGTAAGATCATTTTGAGGCTTACTTGTTGACATGTAAGCCACAAAACGCCCACTAGTTCACTCGTAAGATCATTTTGAGGCTTACTTGTTGACATGTAAGCCGCAAAACGCCCACTAGTTCACTCTTAAGATCATTTTGAGGCTTACTAGTTGACATGTAAGCCAGAAAACGCCCACTTGTTCACTAGTAAGATCATTTTGAGGCTTACTAGTGAACACGTAAGGCCATAAATGTGCCCACTAGTTCCCTATAAGATCATTTTGAGGCTTACGAGTGAAGATGTAAGCCACAAAACGCCCACTAGTTTACTAGTAAGATCATTTTGACGCTTACTAGTGAACATGTAAGGCCATAAATGTGCCCACTAGTTCACTAGTAAGATCATTTTGAGGCTTACTGGTTGACATGTAAGCCACAAAATGCCCACTAGTTCACTAGTAAGATCATTTTGACGCTTACTAGTGAACATGTAAGCCACAAAACGCTCACTAGTTCACTAGTAAGGTCATTTTGACGCTTACTAGTGAAAATGTAAGCCACAAAACGCCCACTAGTTCATTTGTAAGATCATTTTGAGGCTTACTTGTTGACATGCAAGCCGCAAAATGCCCACTAGTTCAATAGTAAGATCATTTTGACGCTTACTAGTGAATATGTAAGGCCATAAATGTGCCCACTAGTTCACTAGTAAGATCATTTTGAGGCTAACTAGTGAACATGTAAGCCACAAAACGCCCACTAGTTCAATAGTAAGATCATTTTGAGGCTTACTAGTTGACATGTAAGCCACAAAACGCTCACTAATTCACTAGTAAGGTCATTTTGACGCTTACTAGTGAACATGTAAGCTACAAAACACTCACTAGTTCATTAGTAAGATCATTTTGAGACTTACTTGTTGACGTGTAAGCCCCAAAACGCCCACTAGTTCACTCGTAAGATCATTTTGAGGCTTACTAGTTGACATGCAAGCCGCAAAACGCCCACTAGTTCACTAGTAAGATCATTTTGACGCTTACTCATGAACATGTAAGCCACAAAACGACCACTAGTTCACTAGTAAGATCATTTTGAGGCTTACTAGTGAGTAAGCGTCATTTTGACGCTTACTAGTAAGATCATTTTGAGGCTTACTAGTGAACATATAAGGCCATAAATGTGCCCACTAGTTCACTAGTAAGATGATTTTGAGGCTTACTAGTTGACATGTAAGCCACAAAATGCCCACTAGTTCACTAGTAAGATCATTTTGAGGCTTACTAGTTGACATGTAAGCCACAAAACGCTCACTAATTCACTAGTAAGGTCATTTTGACGCTTACTTGTGAACATGTAAGCCACAAACGCCCACTAGTTCACTAGTAAGGTCATTTTGACGCTTACTAGTTAACATGTAAGCCACAAAACGCCCACTAGTTCACTAGTAAGATCATTTTGAGGCTTATTTGTTGACATGGAAGCCGCAAAACGCCCACTAGTTCACTCGTAAGATCATTTTGAGGCTTACTAGTTGACATGCAAGCCGCAAAACGCCCACTAGTTCACTAGTAAGATCATTTTGACGCTTACTAGTGAACATGTAAGGCCATAAATGTGCCCACTAGTTCACTAGTAAGATCATTTTGAGGCTTACTAGTGAACATGTAAGCCACCAAACGCCCACTAGTTCACTAGTAAGATCATTTTGAGGCTTACTAGTTGAGATGTGAGCCACAAAACGCTCACTTATTCACTAGTAAGGTCATTTTGACGGTTACTAGTGAACATGTAAGCCACAAAACGCCCACTAGTTCATTAGTAAGATCATTTTGAGGCTTACTTGTTGACATGTAAGCCGCAAAACGCCCACTAGTTCACTCGTAAGATCATTTTGAGGCTTACTAGTTGACATGTAAGCCAGAAAACGCCCACTTGTTCACTAGTAAGATCATTTTGAGGCTTACTAGTGAACACGTAAGGCCATAAATGTGCCCACTAGTTCCCTATAAGATCATTTTGAGGCTTACGAGTGAAGATGTAAGCCACAAAACGCCCACTAGTTTACTAGTAAGATCATTTTGACGGTTACTAGTAAACACGTAAGGCCATAAATGTGCCCACTAGTTCACTAGTAAGATCATTTTGAGGCTTACTATTTGACATGTAAGCCACAAAACGCCCACTAGTTCACTATTAAGATCATTTTGAGGCTTACTAATGAACATGTAAGCCACAAAACGCCCACTAGTTCACTAGTAAGATCATTTTGACGCTTACTAGTGAACATGTAAGCCACAAAACGCTCACTAGTTCACAAGTAAGGTCATTGTGACGCTTACTAGTGAACATGTAAGCCACAAAAGAACCCACTAGTTCACTAGTAAGATCATTTTGAGGCTTACTAGTTGACATGTAAGCCGCAAAACGCCCACTAGCTCACTCGTAAGGTCATTTTGAGGCTTACAAGTTGACATGTAAGGCGCAAAACGCCCATTAGTTCACTAGTAAGATCATTTTCACGCTTACTAGTGAACATGTAAGGCCATAAACGTGCCCACTAGTTCACTAGTAAGATCATTTTGACGCTTACTAGTGAACATGTAAGGCCATAAATGTGCCCACTAGTTCACTAGTAAGGTCATTTTGAGGCTTACTAGTGAACATGTAAGCCACAAAACGCCCACTAGTTAACTAGTAAGATCATTTTGAGGCTTACTAGTTGACATGTAAGCCACAAAACGCTCACTAATTCACTAGTAAGGTCATTTTGACGCTTACTAGTGAACATGTAAGCCACAAAACGCCCACTAGTTCACTAGTAAGGTCATTTTGACACTTACTAGTTAACAAGTAAGCCACAAAACGCCCATTAGTTCACTAGTAAGATCATTTTGAGGCTTATTTGTTGACATGTAAGCCGCAAAACGCCCACTTGTTCACTCTTAAGATCATTTTGAGGCTTACTAGTGAACATGTAAGGCCATAAATGTGCCCACTAGTTCACTAGTAAGTTCATTTTGAGGCTTACTAGTGAAGATGTAAGCCACAAAACGCCCACTAGTTCACTAGTAAGATCATTTTGAGGCTTACTAGTTGACATGTAAGCCACAAAACGCCCCTTAGCTCACTCGTAAGATCATTTTGAGGCTTACTAGTGAACATGTAAGCAACAAAACGCTCACTAGTTCACTAGTAAGGTCATTTTGACGCTTACTCGTGAACATGTAAGCCACAAATTGTCACTAGTTCACTAGTAAGGTCATTTTGACGCTTACTAGTTAACATGTAAGCCACAAAACGCCCACTAGTTCACTCGTAAGATCATTTTGAGGCTTACTAGTTGACATGTAAGCCAGAAAACGCCCACTTGTTCACTACTAAGATCATTTTGAGGCTTACTAGTGAACACGTAAGGCCATAAATGTGCCCACTAGTTCCCTATAAGATCATTTTGAGGCTTACGAGTGAAGATGTAAGCCACAAAACGCCCACTAGTTTACTAGTAAGATCATTTTGACGCTTACTAGTGAACATGTAAGGCCATAAATGTGCCCACTAGTTCACTAGTAAGATCATTTTGAGGCTTACTGGTTGACATGTAAGCCACAAAATGCCCACTAGTTCACTAGTAAGATCATTTTCAGGCTTACTAATGAACATGTAAGCCACAAAACGCCCACTAGTTCACTAGTAAGATCATTTTGACGCTTACTAGTGAACATGTAAGCCACAAAAAGCTCACTAGTTCACAAGTAAGGTCATTGTGACGCTTACTAGTGAACATGTAAGCCACAAAAGAACCCACTAGTTCACTAGTAAGATCATTTTGAGGCTTACTAGTTGACATGTAAGCCGCAAAACGCCCACTAGCTCACTTGCAAGATCATTTTGAGGCTTACTAGTTGACATGCTGTCAGGCTGATGAATAAAAAATAACAATCATAATAATAATAATAATTAAATGATGTGAAGGTAAATTGTAAATAGTACTGCGATTTATCCATTTGTGTTCATATTGTATTTAATTGAAAGATGTTTGTTGTTGTTTTTTTTTTTCTCTTCTTCTTTCTACATACATTCTTGCTGCTGGAGGCTGTAAATTTCCCCATTGTGGGACAAATAAAGGATATCTTATCTTATGTAAGCCACAAAACGCCCACTAGTTCACTAGTAAGATCATTTTGACGCTTACTAGTGAACATGTAAGCCACAAAACGCTCACTAGTTCACAAGTAAGGTCATTGTGACGCTTACTAGTGAACATGTAAGCCACTAAAGAACCCACTAGTTCACTAGTAAAATCATTTTGAGGCTTACTAGTTGACATGTACGCCGCAAAACGCCCACTAGCTCACTCGTAAGGTCATTTTCACGCTTACTAGTGAACATGTAAGGCCATAAACGTGCCCACTAGTTCACTAGTAAGATCATTTTGACGCTTACTAGTGAACATGTAAGCCACAAAAAGCTCACTAGTTCACAAGTAAGGTCATTGTGACGCTTACTAGTGAACATGTAAGCCACAAAAGAACCCACTAGTTCACTAGTAAGATCATTTTGAGGCTTACTATTTGACATGTAAGCCACAAAACGCCCACTAGTTCACTATTAAGATCATTTTGAGGCTTACTAATGAACATGTAAGCCACAAAACGCCCACTAGTTCACTAGTAAGATCATTTTGACGCTTACTAGTGAACATGTAAGCCACAAAACGCTCACTAGTTCACAAGTAAGGTCATTGTGACGCTTACTAGTGAACATGTAAGCCACAAAAGAACCCACTAGTTCACTAGTAAGATCATTTTGAGGCTTACTAGTTGACATGTAAGCCGCAAAACGCCCACTAGCTCACTCGTAAGGTCATTTTGAGGCTTACAAGTTGACATGTAAGGCGCAAAACGCCCATTAGTTCACTAGTAAGATCATTTTCACGCTTACTAGTGAACATGTAAGGCCATAAACGTGCCCACTAGTTCACTAGTAAGATCATTTTGACGCTTACTAGTGAACATGTAAGGCCATAAATGTGCCCACTAGTTCACTAGTAAGGTCATTTTGAGGCTTACTAGTGAACATGTAAGCCACAAAACGCCCACTAGTTAACTAGTAAGATCATTTTGAGGCTTACTAGTTGACATGTAAGCCACAAAACGCTCACTAATTCACTAGTAAGGTCATTTTGACGCTTACTAGTGAACATGTAAGCCACAAAACGCCCACTAGTTCACTAGTAAGGTCATTTTGACACTTACTAGTTAACAAGTAAGCCACAAAACGCCCATTAGTTCACTAGTAAGATCATTTTGAGGCTTATTTGTTGACATGTAAGCCGCAAAACGCCCACTTGTTCACTCTTAAGATCATTTTGAGGCTTACTAGTGAACATGTAAGGCCATAAATGTGCCCACTAGTTCACTAGTAAGTTCATTTTGAGGCTTACTAGTGAAGATGTAAGCCACAAAACGCCCACTAGTTCACTAGTAAGATCATTTTGAGGCTTACTAGTTGACATGTAAGCCACAAAACGCCCCTTAGCTCACTCGTAAGATCATTTTGAGGCTTACTAGTGAACATGTAAGCAACAAAACGCTCACTAGTTCACTAGTAAGGTCATTTTGACGCTTACTCGTGAACATGTAAGCCACAAATTGTCACTAGTTCACTAGTAAGGTCATTTTGACGCTTACTAGTTAACATGTAAGCCACAAAACGCCCACTAGTTCACTCGTAAGATCATTTTGAGGCTTACTAGTTGACATGTAAGCCAGAAAACGCCCACTTGTTCACTACTAAGATCATTTTGAGGCTTACTAGTGAACACGTAAGGCCATAAATGTGCCCACTAGTTCCCTATAAGATCATTTTGAGGCTTACGAGTGAAGATGTAAGCCACAAAACGCCCACTAGTTTACTAGTAAGATCATTTTGACGCTTACTAGTGAACATGTAAGGCCATAAATGTGCCCACTAGTTCACTAGTAAGATCATTTTGAGGCTTACTGGTTGACATGTAAGCCACAAAATGCCCACTAGTTCACTAGTAAGATCATTTTCAGGCTTACTAATGAACATGTAAGCCACAAAACGCCCACTAGTTCACTAGTAAGATCATTTTGACGCTTACTAGTGAACATGTAAGCCACAAAAAGCTCACTAGTTCACAAGTAAGGTCATTGTGACGCTTACTAGTGAACATGTAAGCCACAAAAGAACCCACTAGTTCACTAGTAAGATCATTTTGAGGCTTACTAGTTGACATGTAAGCCGCAAAACGCCCACTAGCTCACTTGCAAGATCATTTTGAGGCTTACTAGTTGACATGCTGTCAGGCTGATGAATAAAAAATAACAATCATAATAATAATAATAATTAAATGATGTGAAGGTAAATTGTAAATAGTACTGCGATTTATCCATTTGTGTTCATATTGTATTTAATTGAAAGATGTTTGTTGTTGTTTTTTTTTTTTCTCTTCTTCTTTCTACATACATTCTTGCTGCTGGAGGCTGTAAATTTCCCCATTGTGGGACAAATAAAGGATATCTTATCTTATGTAAGCCACAAAACGCCCACTAGTTCACTAGTAAGATCATTTTGACGCTTACTAGTGAACATGTAAGCCACAAAACGCTCACTAGTTCACAAGTAAGGTCATTGTGACGCTTACTAGTGAACATGTAAGCCACTAAAGAACCCACTAGTTCACTAGTAAAATCATTTTGAGGCTTACTAGTTGACATGTACGCCGCAAAACGCCCACTAGCTCACTCGTAAGGTCATTTTCACGCTTACTAGTGAACATGTAAGGCCATAAACGTGCCCACTAGTTCACTAGTAAGATCATTTTGACGCTTACTAGTGAACATGTAAGCCACAAAAAGCTCACTAGTTCACAAGTAAGGTCATTGTGACGCTTACTAGTGAACATGTAAGCCACAAAAGAACCCACTAGTTCACTAGTAAGATCATTTTGAGGCTTACTAGTTGACATGTAAGCCGCAAAACGCCCACTAGCTCACTCGCAAGATCATTTTGAGGCTTACTAGTTGACATGTAAGCCGCAAAACGCCCACTAGTTCACTAGTAAGATCATTTTCCCGCTTACTAGTGAACATGTAAGGCCACAAAGGTGCCCACTAGTTCACTAGTAAGATCATTTTGACGCTTACTAGTGAACATGTAAGGCCATAAATGTGCCCACTAGTTTACTAGTAAGGTCATTTTGAGGCTTACTAGTGAACATGTAAGCCACAAAACGCCCACTAGTTTACTAGTAAGATCATTTTGAGGCTTACTAGTTGACATGTAAGCCACAAAACGCTCACTAATTCACTAGTAAGGTCATTTTGACGCTTACTTGTGAACATGTAAGCCACAAAACGCCCACTAGTTCACTAGTAAGGTCATTTTGACGCTTACTAGTTAACATGTAAGCCACAAAAAGCCCACTAGTTCACTAGTAAGATCATTTTGAGGCTTATTTGTTGACATGGAAGCCGCAAAACGCCCACTAGTTCACTCGTAAGATCATTTTGAGGCTTACTAGTTGACATGCAAGCCGCAAAACGCCCACTAGTTCACTAGTAAGATCATTTTGACGCTTACTAGTGAACATGTAAGGCCATAAATGTGCCCACTAGTTCACTAGTAAGATCATTTTGAGGCTTACTAGTGAACATGTAAGCCACCAAACGCCCACTAGTTCACTAGTAAGATCATTTTGAGGCTTACTAGTTGAGATGTGAGCCACAAAACGCTCACTTATTCACTAGTAAGGTCATTTTGACGGTTACTAGTGAACATGTAAGCCACAAAACGCCCACTAGTTCATTAGTAAGATCATTTTGAGGCTTACTTGTTGACATGTAAGCCGCAAAACGCCCACTAGTTCACTCGTAAGATCATTTTGAGGCTTACTAGTTGACATGTAAGCCAGAAAACGCCCACTTGTTCACTAGTAAGATCATTTTGAGGCTTACTAGTGAACACGTAAGGCCATAAATGTGCCCACTAGTTCCCTATAAGATCATTTTGAGGCTTACGAGTGAAGATGTAAGCCACAAAACGCCCACTAGTTTACTAGTAAGATCATTTTGACGGTTACTAGTGAACACGTAAGGCCATAAATGTGCCCACTAGTTCACTAGTAAGATCATTTTGAGGCTTACTATATGACATGTAAGCCACAAAACGCCCACTAGTTCACTAGTAAGATCATTTTGAGGCTTACTAATGAACATGTAAGCCACAAAACGCCCACTAGTTCACTAGTAAGATCATTTTGACGCTTACTAGTGAACATGTAAGCCACAAAACGCTCACTAGTTCACAAGTAAGGTCATTGTGACGCTTACTAGTGAACATGTAAGCCACAAAAGAACCCACTAGTTCACTAGTAAGATCATTTTGAGGCTTACTAGTTGACATGTAAGCCGCAAAACGCCCACTAGCTCACTCGTAAGGTCATTTTGAGGCTTACAAGTTGACATGTAAGGCGCAAAACGCCCATTAGTTCACTAGTAAGATCATTTTCACGCTTACTAGTGAACATGTAAGGCCATAAACGTGCCCACTAGTTCACTAGTAAGATCATTTTGACGCTTACTAGTGAACATGTAAGGCCATAAATGTGCCCACTAGTTCACTAGTAAGGTCATTTTGAGGCTTACTAGTGAACATGTAAGCCACAAAACGCCCACTAGTTAACTAGTAAGATCATTTTGAGGCTTACTAGTTGACATGTAAGCCACAAAACGCTCACTAATTCACTAGTAAGGTCATTTTGACGCTTACTAGTGAACATGTAAGCCACAAAACGCCCACTAGTTCACTAGTAAGGTCATTTTGACACTTACTAGTTAACAAGTAAGCCACAAAACGCCCATTAGTTCACTAGTAAGATCATTTTGAGGCTTATTTGTTGACATGTAAGCCGCAAAACGCCCACTTTTTCACTCTTAAGATCATTTTGAGGCTTACTAGTGAACATGTAAGGCCATAAATGTGCCCACTAGTTCACTAGTAAGTTCATTTTGAGGCTTACTAGTGAAGATGTAAGCCACAAAACGCCCACTAGTTCACTCGTAAGATCATTTTGAGGCTTACTAGTTGACATGTAAGCCGCAAAACGCCCACTAGTTCACTCTTAAGATCATTTTGAGGCTTACTAGTTGACATGTAAGCCAGAAAACGCCCACTTGTTCACTAGTAAGATCATTTTGAGGCTTACTAGTGAACACGTAAGGCCATAAATGTGCCCACTAGTTCCCTATAAGATCATTTTGAGGCTTACGAGTGAAGATGTAAGCCACAAAACGCCCACTAGTTTACTAGTAAGATCATTTTGACGCTTACTAGTGAACATGTAAGGCCATAAATGTGCCCACTAGTTCACTAGTAAGATCATTTTGAGGCTTACTGGTTGACATGTAAGCCACAAAATGCCCACTAGTTCACTAGTAAGATCATTTTGACGCTTACTAGTGAACATGTAAGCCACAAAACGCTCACTAGTTCACTAGTAAGGTCATTTTGACGCTTACTAGTGAAAATGTAAGCCACAAAACGCCCACTAGTTCATTTGTAAGATCATTTTGAGGCTTACTTGTTGACATGCAAGCCGCAAAATGCCCACTAGTTCAATAGTAAGATCATTTTGACGCTTACTAGTGAATATGTAAGGCCATAAATGTGCCCACTAGTTCACTAGTAAGATCATTTTGAGGCTAACTAGTGAACATGTAAGCCACAAAACGCCCACTAGTTCAATAGTAAGATCATTTTGAGGCTTACTAGTTGACATGTAAGCCACAAAACGCTCACTAATTCACTAGTAAGGTCATTTTGACGCTTACTAGTGAACATGTAAGCTACAAAACACTCACTAGTTCATTAGTAAGATCATTTTGAGACTTACTTGTTGACGTGTAAGCCCCAAAACGCCCACTAGTTCACTCGTAAGATCATTTTGAGGCTTACTAGTTGACATGCAAGCCGTAAAACGCCCACTAGTTCACTAGTAAGATCATTTTGACGCTGACTCGTGAACATGTAAGCCACAAAACGACCACTAGTTCACTAGTAAGATCATTTTGAGGCTTACTAGTGAACATATAAGGCCATAAATGTGCCCACTAGTTCACTAGTAAGATGATTTTGAGGCTTACTAGTTGACATGTAAGCCACAAAATGCCCACTAGTTCACTAGTAAGATCATTTTGAGGCTTACTAGTTGACATGTAAGCCGCAAAATGCCCACTAGTTCACTGGTAAGATCATTTTGACGCTTACTAGTGAACATGTAAGGCCATAAATGTGCCCACTAGTTCACTAGTAAGATCATTTTGAAGCTTACTAGTTGACATGTAAGCCGCAAAACGTCCCTTAGCTCACTCGTAAGATCATTTTGAGGCTTGCTAGTTGACATGTAAGCCGCAAAACGCCCACTAGTTCACTAGTAAGTTCATTTTGAGGCTTACTAGTGAAGATGTAAGCCACAAAACGCCCACTAGTTAACTAGTAAGATCATTTTGAGGCTTACTAGTTGACATGTAAGCCACAAAACGCTCACTAATTCACTAGTAAGGTCATTTTGACGCTTACTAGTGAACATGTAAGCCACAAAACGCCCACTAGTTCACTAGTAAGGTCATTTTGACACTTACTAGTTAACAAGTAAGC